>NW_023596872.1:0-84383 GCF_011947565.3 Pollicipes pollicipes
GTGGCCGTTATAGGTGGCGCTGTCGTCATCGGACTGCCGTCCTCACGCGCGGACTGTTGGCAGGCCGCAATCAGGTGTCTGAGATTACATTTGTGTACCATTGTAGCAGGCTGTAATCCACCTCGGTGCTTCAGAAGCATGAGCATAATGTGGTAACCGGTACCGTACCACCAGCGACTGTCAGTCGCCATGTACCTTCACGACCGGACACAGCGTAGTGTCCTAGTTCTTTGTGAACAAAACTGCATGCGCATACCTCCCTAGCATATTGAAGTTCGTTTACTCAACGTAAGAGCTTTCAGCTTGTAACCCCAAAAAGCCAGGGGCTAAATGCTGTTCTTCCTTATATCGAGAAAAAATGTGTTGCGGTTTATATGGCGCGTTCCATCCCTTCTCAAGAAACGTAGAGAAGTCCAGACGCCGTTTACCTCCTGAGAGTTGACGGGGCAGTGGTCCCTTTCACGTCGGGACGGAACTGCATGTACGTGTCAAAATTAGGTGCGTTCGACTCGAAAACAATTAGTGTCCCCAAAAATATCACTCAATAGTCATATTTATCACTTAAAAACACCTATTAGTCTAATGCTTCATGAGAACCTCGTTGTCGTTTCAGAAAAAAATGGTTTGCCTGATGTTCAAATGATGCATCTAGCTGGAGACCCGAGTACTCATCAGCAGTGTTCACGAAACAATCCTTTTAAATTGTGTCTGTGACCGGTTACATACAGAGTATGCTTGGACATCAAAACGTTGCATTTCACGTTTCACGTTTCCTGCGCCAACAAAATAACAATGCAGCATCCATTTGCGAGCCCGAGGCTCCGTGATGCCTATCTTTTGAGCCCATGAGCGTTTTGTGAGTATATCCCAGCACTATGAATAACCGGATTTGCGAAAGCAGAGGGATGAATGGTCTCAATGAAGCTCCACAATGGGGAACATGTCGGCTAGAGCGGTTAACTTCATAGTCGTCTCAATCTTCTGTTTTTTTCTGCATGAGAAGCAAGCCAGGGGCTGGGTTGGTTCTTTTTTATCCAAATTCTCTCCCGGAATCGTTGCACACAAAGCCGCTGCGGAATATTAAACTTTGTGGTACAACTTTCATATCTTCTCAGTCTTTGTGATCTTTGCATTACCGATAAAAGGCACATCTCCTCTCTTTCCCGCTCATTTCATGCGCCTTCAGGTGTCAACTTGTATACTTTCGGAGGTGCCCCCCTCCCCCCTCCCATCCTCAATGGTGCCTGGGGCCCTTCAATGTTTATCGGCCCTCTCCTCCACCCTCCCGATTGGTATGGGCAAAGAGGGCTACTGAAACAAGGAAATGCAGAAAATTGTCTCTGAAATGCTGGTACACTGGGTATATAAAGACATCACATACGGTTTCATCTTGCTCATTTTGTTTCACATAGTATACCCTAGGTAGGCCCTTTATATATCTAAGTCATGTTAACTCTTTTACATGCAAGGTCATTTTTGCCGACATATCACCTGGAACGGGACAATTAAATGGGCTGCAATATGCGGCAGTTGGCAGGCATAAGGTAGCTGGTCTTATGATATACATATATATATATATATATATATATATATATATATATATATATATATATATATATATATATACATATATAGCTATATATGGTCACACAGCTTCTTAACATAAACCCTTTGAAGAACATTGTTGTTCAAGTCATGCATTATTGAAGAACACAGCACTACAATCATTTAGACTTTCAGGTTCCTTCATCCAAAAAAAACGCCGGCACTGTGCTGAGATCTTGCAAGTCGAACTCGACTTTTAGGCGTAGTTACTCGACGACAGTGCACATGACGCATTTTCGGAAACCTCCCCACGAAACTTGTACCATGTGCACACTCTGCTCTAGTATGCATGTGTCAGGCTACGACATTCTGCATAAAACTGCATGTTTGCACCGCGCAAACGTTTCGTGAACGATGAATGAGATGCATTTCCGGTAATCATATCGGACCTTCTTACTAAAATGTGTTCTGTGAATTGCATTCAATTGTAAGTTTCTCACAAAGCTGCAACGTCAGATAGCCATGAAATGGGAAGTCATGCGTCCGTAAGGATCACAGCGGGCATTAAGCGCCGGGACCGCCCAAAGTCCCCAAAGTGTAAGCGCCCAAAATCAGGGGATAGTTTAGGAGATTACGTCAACCTTACCGGTCGAGCCCTTCTCCCCAACCAATTTTTGAAAATTGACCCCCTGTCTGGACGACATATACGGGCAAAACGTCGCCCTTCGGTCATATTATTTTTTCACTAGCCTGCTCACCTAAAGCGGTTGTTTTACGAGCTTCGCTGGCTTTGATCAGGCGAAAGCAGTGATCCCGTCTGTGTGACATATGATTTGAAGTCGTCTAACCATCATGTTGATGTATTTTTGTTCGACAAAGTAAATGACAGCTGTTTTCAAATGCAACAAAAAGGTGGTAGCGGGCCCCGTCACTTCTCTAGAAACCGTAAAACCCCACATCACCCTGATAGCTAGCCTGTCAAGCTGGCCAAGCAAGATAAAATTTCGTTTTTGTGACCTCACTGCATATTTCCACATACACACAAATTAAAGGAAATTATAATTTCAAAATGATTTGATGCCGTTGAGAAACGTGAAATCATCCGACAACGGAATATGACCTGTTAAGGCCGTTGCCTGAAGCGTATTTAAAGAAGCCTTTAATGTACCTTTTGAGTGAAGAAGTGATGCAAAAATATCTGCGCTGTAATACGTTCAGTCTGCGATAGCGGAGCAGGCTGGAAGCATGCTAAAATATCACTGCCGGCGGGTCAAAAATTTCGACCAATTGACTTCACATAGGGCTAGAGTGCGACGCCTATCTTTTACCGTACGCAGGCGCAAATGTTACAGGCTTGCTACGACATATGGAAAAACTGGATTCCCGCGAGGTATTGTATATCATACCCTTGTCCATCTCCTGCGACCAAAAAAATAGCCTCCTACCACCCTTTCATAATTCGTGCGCCCGCTCTGGCCTCCTGATCGGCGCACTGAACCTGCGGAAGGATTCATGATGGATACTGCGACTGGACTATATCAGACTCGAAAAAAATCGTGATGCTATTGGTCGCACCGCTCCGCTTTCGGCATTTTAAGTAGGCCACTTCAAGCGCAACTAACCAACGCAATTGCCGCGCCCTTAAAACTGAATAACTAAGCATGCTACTCTAGAGAGGCTCATGCTGAGCGTTGCCTGCTCTAGCGGTCCCGGCGCGACCGCAAATACGGCAGCTCTCAGGCCTTCCCTTTGACTCATTGGGAGTCCATGGTATATTTGCGGGTTTGTTTTTTTTCATTCTATTTGCACACCATTTGTTCCCCTGTGTGACTTCTTCATGAAATGCTGCAGACTGTTTTTTTATTTGACAATGATGCTTGACCTTTAATCAAAACTGCTCTTTACCTGAATCCCCGGACATGTTTGCGGCCATGTCATCATCGCCGTCATCATCTTCATTACTACGCGACTTCATCGGCTCGTCTCCCCATTTGGCTGTATTAAAGATGCACATTCAAATTTCAACTTGTAGGGTGATTGCTGTCGGTCCACATGTGGGGCAGGAATGCCTGTGTGCTCAATTTGTTTCACGCCCGCACATCCACGCCATCAATCACTCGAACCTTGTCTGCACCGACAAGCGCCTTTGACGTGGCCGCAAACATGTCCGGGGATTCAGGTAAAGAGCAGTTTTGATTAAAGGTCAAGCATCATTGTCAAATAAAAAAACAGTCTGCAGCATTTCATGAAAAAGTCACACAGGGGAACAAATGGTGTGCAAATAGAATGAAAAAAACAAACCCGCAAATATACCATGGACTCCCAATGAGTCAAAGGGAAGGCCTGAGAGCTGCCGTATTTGCGTTCGCGCCGGTACCGCTAGTGCAGGCAACGCTCAGCATGAGCCTCTCTAGAGTAGCATGCTTAGTTATTCAGTTTTAAGGGCGCGGCAATTGCGTTGGTTAGTTGCGCTTGAAGTGGCCTACTTAATGTCGATTTCAATGTCGATAGGTCACGTATTCCAAGATCTTATCAGGTATATCTCAAGCAGTTCAAAAGATGATCTTTAAAACGATACCTGAGCCTTGGCCTAAAACTCTAGCAGTGAGAAGTTTGACCCCTGTCCCCTGATAAAACTCAGACACCGTGGTGTCCCGACCATTTGGAATGACCCTGACCTTGACCAGCTGGAATGACCCTATCGGGCGTCGTGCGGACTTTCTGCTTCGCCTGCTCGTGTAGGGAGACGACGTCGTGCCTGTGTACATCCGGCGTCGTGTGCCCGAGTGAAGCTGGAGTACAAGAGCCAATTAACTTCACCGCCAGATTCGGCGCTGGTGTGAGACGGCGTGAGCGTGTTCTCCTGCCTCCAATCTCCGCAGCGACGGCCGGCGAGCAGCGCGATGGACCGGCGCGGACTGTCGCCGAGCGCTCGCGGCGAGACCAACCGCCAGCCATTGAAGCTCCGGTTGAGCCCGCCATTGAAGCTCCCAGTTGAGCCCTCAGTTGTGTTTCCGGGCCGCTCGCGGCTCGTTGTGAATGGACGACTCTAGCGCGGAACGTGACGGTGCTTTTACACCCCATGCGCAGCACGATACGCTACCTGGCATTCAGAGTGGATGTTACAGCGTCGTTATCACAGCTGTATGGCGCCTCGAGGCCTCCACTCCGACTGCGTTGATCGGGTGGCATATTTGCACGGTCATGTCTTCAAACATTTGTTCTTGTGACCGTGGGTAGTTGTTTGGTTCAACACATCGTGTAACTGGTGCTTGTCATGGTCACGTAATATAGCTGACTGGACCCAGAATGTTCTACTCGCTCGTGAGAACACACCGGTCATGACTGATGAGTTGTGTATGACAAGGGCTTACGTGCGCATTTGAGTACCTGCACCGAATTCTCCAGCAGATGACGGTAATTACAGCAAACTAAAAAGCCTCACATCCCGGAATGAAACAACAGCCTCGAGTGCCAACATGAAGCTCTCCATTGTGGTAAACATCCCTGCTGAACACCGCTGCTGCCGAGGTCCCGCTGCTACCTGAAATCATTCCTTTCCAGGCATTCTCGTCACGTCCTCTGGCGCGGCCACAGTTTTAGGGCCGGCACGTCGGTCGAGGACCATAATTTCGTCGCGCGCCGGACAGCGAACCAGAAGCCGGCACCGGGCACCCGGCGCTGTTTGGCGGCTCACTGCCGCGCGGCGCGCTCTATCCGTCACGTCTGCGCCATTATCGCCGTTCGCCGTCCGGGTGCGCCACTTTGGCGGGCCCGGCGGCGACGGCGGCTGGGGTAAAAAACGGCCCCCCGCGCGCGCTGTGTGGCCCTGAGTGGCGCCGCTGGCGCTAGCTACCGTTCCGCTGGCGCAGGTCGACCGTAATTGCCCAGCTCGCAGTCTAATTACCTCGCAGGCTATGGTAATTATAGACACCGAATTTATAATAAACCGTGATACAGCCGAGAAGAGGCAAACAGCAGTGTCTGTGCGGTAGGGTTGGGTATCATTGGCGCGGAAATCGCCACTGGGGGTTGCTGCCCCTCGGCGGATCGGATTTCAGGTATTTCACTTGGCCTGATCCCCCAACGCGAAATATGGACAACACCAGCTGAAGCCTCATATTTTCGCTCGTCTTGGACAAGGTTTTGCGGATAAAGGTAATGAATGGTGGGTCTGCTGAAACGAAGCTTCAGATGCTTGCAGTCAGTTCATTAAAATAAAACTGCAGCTTACGTTATTAAAATTTGGACAGCGTGGACGTTTGAACCATAAGACAATTATTTTCACCAAATCCTTTGAATTACCAACGACTCTAGAATGGAACGTTGATTAAACTGATCTGTTCGAGCTCGTATGCTTGCACGACACGGCCTCACAGGTGACGCATTTTGTAGTTTCGTCGCATGACATTCGCACCAGTCAGCTTTACAGACCGCTGTCTTGTTTTAAGGTGCGCAGCCAGAGTTTCCCTTAAGAGGGAAGGCGGAGCTTAGTCGGCGCTCATCATGAAAGAACCAAAGGAGCCGCATGCGGTGCTAAAGTAAAAAAAACAACAAAACAAAATGCGTTCTTTACATCTAAGGAGAGGGGGGGGGGGGGCGGTGAGTCCCCTCTGGTTGCGCCTCTGCTCGTTTTGTACACTAAAATAGTCCACTATTTAGAAGCCAAAACTTGTCGCTTAAGAGCGTTTTACCGACAAAATGTTCCGAGCGCCCAAACTTCCAGGAGAATAGGCAGTCATATATTTCCACGCACGCTTTGAAATGTTTGCTCTCCAGAGTCTGCTGCAGTGGGAGATGTTACTTTTCAGGTAGCATCTGTCGCTTTCATGACCGGACCGATGGGGCGATTGTTGCTGATATTGAGATGACCGACAAGGTTGAGTTTGAGCAAAGTTCCTAGATTTGGCTCCTGGCTTAACCCTTTTGGTCTAGTTACGCCAGGATTTTATTAAAGGGAAACGGCGACGAATCTCAGTCGGCACTCATCATAAGAGAACCGAATGAGCCGTCTACAGCGCTAAAATAAAAACGCAATGCGAGTTTAAGAGAGGCAGGGGGTGATGGTCGCGTTAGTTATGATTGTGGAATATTGCCTGCAGTTTCAAAGTAATGCTACTGTATGTAGTACGTGCCTACCGTTATTAGGTGCAGCCATTCATGTCAATTATTCCAATACAGGACTGTGGTGAACTGTGTGTGACAACTTGCCGTGAATTAGCTCACAAGCGCGACCGATGACTTCTGCAGCTGAACTTCGCCGCCCGGCGCATACAGTTTGCACCACACTGATCTTCCATCGTTTATCCAACACACACGCTGAGAAAGATGCTCAACCCCAAGGGCGATGCGACGAACAGCATAACGAAGACCCATAGGATGCGGAAGTAAATCTGCAGTCGCGTGACTTCTATGTAAAACGCCCTCGTGCAGGTCATCACGTTCAATTACGGTTGCATGGTATTACGCAACAAGCGTTGCCTGGCTTGCCTGGCAACCCCTTTGTGGTTAAGGTCCCATGGCACATCTAGGCATATCTGAACGCTGTAAAGAGTGCCTTTTAAGTTAAAGTGCAAACTATTCCCAGGATGTCGGGCGGTAAATATTGCGTCAGCTGTGCATGGGCCATGCTGTGTCAGTAGTGCAATATACTGGCTATGCTGTCATTCGTCATTTATTGCCACTGATCGATTTACATGGTGGTCATGGCTTGTTGTCATCTTCGCAACAAATCGGCATTTACCGTATCTACGTAGTCATAATTCTTACCTGGGCAGCCGAAACCAAGTTGCAGTAGTTGGGAAACACTGACCGAATGAAAAGGGAGGAAATTTGTTATGTCGCAATCACGATGACTTGTGAAATAGCAGAGCCGACTCTATTTTGCTAGCATGTCGTAACGCATTCATCTTGCTTACAATGCAATTTATGTATGCAGACAAAAAATATTAATGCATGTTTTCGTACCATGTGATGCAATTTACCGCAGGGTGGGGTACGTTTCATCAATTGCAGGGAGTTCAATCAAAAGCCATTTGCCAAAAAACGCGACAATGTGCTCTCCAAAAATTGACCACTTCATATGTGGCGGAGGGTATGACTCTCTCCTGGTGCAAGTATATTTTAGTTTATGACGTAATGTAAGCGCCACATGACCTCTCGCAAAGACACTCGCAACCAAATCTTTTTAATGCCACATCGCATGCATATCCCAGTGTTAACATCATCGAAAACAGAGTATAATTTTCTTGAGATTTGTTGGTTCAGGGCTTCAGTACCTACGTTGCTGCCCGAAAAGCTGGTTATCTCTGTTCTTCTATCGACACCCCAACTTTTAATCCCGAAAAGGTCAAATTAGAGGAGAAGTCCATGTTTTGAATTCAATTTGGCCCAGCGCCCCTCGCTCAGACGCCGCTACAGCTATGACTAAAACTACATTTATGGAGATTTGAACTTCGTTTTTTACATCTCAGCTGGTCTTCCAACAAGTGAGGACCATTTACAGCCGAATCAAACGTATCATTACGGATCGAGGTAAACCCCTTTCCCGATTTCGCCTTCCGCCGGTATGCCTCGATTATGTTCCGTCTTGCGTGAATACTATCTGACGCTTGCCCAGTATGTTCTCTTCCTCCCGTACGAAATCACAAGTTCTGCGTATTCCCTCCGCGTTTTGGTCAAATTTTGTCCCGTACTATCCGCGCTGCTGGCCGATTCAATTCTGTTCTGGTTACAGAAGGGTCCCAATTTCGTCTCGGTCGTCGCCATCTCGTCACTTCTCCTGCAGGTTGCAGCTCGCGGCTTCAACCATTTTGAGTTTGTCCCTTTCCTTGCGTATTTCCACCAATCATAATTCTAACAATAGCAGTCCGATCATGTCCAGAGTTGTAGCCTCGCGACACTAGGGCCAGGATCGCGCGGATGCAGCCGCGGTGGCCATTCCAAGGGCTGAACGGTGTCGCTGTCTGGCCGGAAGCCTGGGCTCATTTCCCTACGTGACGAATTTAAAGCAGAACAAATGCTCACGAGCTTATCCAAATTTTGAGATGCTCTCAAATTACGAATGCAAAATATAGTCGGTTGTTTGGTATTTTGTCCGCATTGTCATTACGAGATGGCTCCATGCCAGCGGTGTGAAATACTCTTTCGAGGATGATTTCACCATCCCCACAAATGCACCGGAGATGTTCAACTGAACGGCAGGCAATCGATTTCCAGCGTTTGCGATCGGGCTCAGCCGTTCAGAATCCAGCAATGGCCGGTATATTATGACAAAAGGTGTTCACCGGAACCGACCTACCGGGTCACGCGTCGCTTTATCAACGCCAAACCTCCCCCTGATATAGAATTTCTCTAGCATTTCCGGACTGCGATTGTTCGCCCATACTTCCCAGGTCTGAGCAGCTGGAGAGCACCGAATGGAAGGCCGCCCTCGGCAGCCAACTGGCGATGGCTTCCCGTAGCACTTACCGCCGTGGCAGGCTTCGAGTGTGGCAACAGGTTTTCATTCATCCACAAGCCGGCGGAGCGTGTGAATGGGCCGGCCGACGTCCCCTCCTCCACGGGGAGCGTAGTAAACGAGGGATCCTCCAGTCCGGAGAATTTCTAAAGAGGCGACGTCCGTCGGCTGGGAAGGATGACAGGCAGAGGGCACAGAAGGCTGCGCCGAGGCGGCTCGCGTGAACAAGGGACAGCCACCTCTCGTTTGAATTTTCAACGGCTGAGGTATCCTTGGAAGCGGGTGAAGGGTTGAAGATGGAGCGCTTCCCACATTTGAGATAAAACTTGACATTTTGGAGCTGCCTGAACCTGGCGAGCGTTTCGGCAACACCAAGCGTTCATCTTGATCGAGCCAGCTATTGGTAACGGTCTTGTAAACTGGAGGTTCTTGACCCGCGACTGCGAAGATCTTAACAAACGTTGACAAAAGAGGAGACAGCTGCCATTCCGGGGCCTTTGTGCGCGTTTTTTTTTTTTTGCTTTTCTGATACATAAATTATATTCAGTTGGATTTACCCTTGAACACTTAAGCGGTGTGAGAATGCTTAGCACCTCAGAAATTATTCGGAATGACGTATAATTTGAAAGGCGCAGGTTCTGTCTTTTGTTTATTCCCCCGCTTTCGGAATGAACTGAAAGTGCATAACGTCAGGTGTCCGCGTTTCACGTTAGTCATCAATATCTCAGCAGGCACATGACATAGCGACTGAGTAAGGGCGCAGCCAGGATTTTCTTAACAGAGCGGAGCCCAGGGAGAACGCATCCTACTGATCTTTAACTTCCCGTCGGAAGCCACCTATGGTGAAGCACGACAAAGCCACACTTGGCTGCATCCTTAGGGCTGGGCCATGATACGACAATATGATTGTTAAAGTTTCAGTGAAAAAACTTTCGTAGACCCCACATTTTGCAACTTGTAGCCGTTTCATGTTTGTTTTCTTGTATGTTGTACCCGTTGCACTTTACAACGAACTGCAAATATTTCCAGCGATGGCAGCTTCACACGACACTTTGGCCACAATTATTTGCAGCTGCCCATGATTTAACTCACTGTCCTTCAAACACGGCCCGCGGACTCAGGCAGCTGAGCGCGTGCGATTCCAGCGGACACGTCGGCGCAGGTGAGCCGCCTCCGAACAAGGCCGGCGTTCGTGGCCGGCGGCGAAGCGGCGGGATGTCGCCGCGCGACATACCGCTGGACCTCCGGCGACGGGGCGGGCATTCATCAACGACGGCCGCCGGCCGGCCGACTGGGCATTCATCACCGCCGCAACACAAACAGGAAGTGGCACCTTGATAAATCAAATTGTGATTGCCAGCCGCACGCCGCTGTCGCGTTTCGACACAGGCCGCCAAATTATCTCGGCGCAGCGTCCGACGGCGGCGGCCGGCGCAGGACGCGCTATTATACCATAACAAACAGTTATTAGTGCGTTCATTTTGTCGGCGACGGCCGCGCGGCCGGCCGCGGCCTGGTCCAGCCGATTGGAGGCGATTTGGAGATGATTTCCGGCGTTAATCGCACGGCGATGGATGGATGGCGGCCGGCGGCGGTCGGCTCGCCGCCGCGCCCGCGCCGCCGCCGCCGGCCGCGGTCGCCGCGCCGCGCCGCCGGCTCATTCATTAGACCGTTCATTCATTCGGTGGACGCGCGGCGCCGGCGCCGGCGGCGCGCGTGACGTCAGGGCCGGCCGAGAGGCGCCGCCGGCGCCGGCGCCGCGGAGCGCTGCCGGCGCGCGGCCGGCCGCGGGACGTGTTGGAGAAGCGTGGGCTCACGAGACAGAGCGGCGGGCTGCAATCTGCAGAGGCACGAGGGCGGCATTGGCGTCGGTCGTCCTGTGACCTTGACGATGGACCCGCGCTGGCATATTTGTGATGTTGAGGCCTAAGGACGGTGGTTATGGAAGATTGGGGGATCACAGCGTGGGCAGGGCGAGATGACAGTAATAACTCACACTATACGAAGTGTCTAACATATGTCGAAATGGCGCCAGTCTCTTCGCCTTAGTCTGCGGTGACTAGTTGGCAACGTTTGCGAAGACGCTTTTTTAAAGTCGGTAGGCCGTCAGCGTTCGGACGTGGGTAGCCCGTCAGCGTTCGGACGTGGGTAGGCCGTCAGTGCTCGGACGTGGGTAGCCCGTCAGCGTTCGGACGTGGGTAGTCCGTAAGCGTTCGGACGTGGGTATCCCGTCAGTGATGGGACGTGGGTAGCCCCTCAGCGTTCGGACGTGGGAAGGCCATCAGCGTTCGGACGTGGGTAGGCCATCAGTGTTCGGGCGTGGGCACCCCGTCAGCGTTCAGACGCGGGCAGCCCGCCAGCGTTCGGACGTGGGCAGCCCGTCAGTGATGGGACCCTAAATCGATTGGGCTTAGGCCGTCGCTTCCGCTCGCGAGCAACACCCCAAACTCACGTGTGTCCCTGTTCCCCTCAAGCCCACTACGTGGAGCGCCGACGCTGCGCGAAGAAGGCTTCCCTTGACCGGGAGTCACCGTTATGCCTCGCCGGCCATTGTTTCGCTGAAGCGGTGCAGTGACGGACGCTTGCGGTGCGGCCCTCAAACCGGTGCTTCAGAGCTGTGTTCACCGAAGTGGTTCTGCCGCCGTTCTCGGTCTGGCCATGAAAATAATGCACGCTGTCCACGTTAACGGTCGGCAGACACACCGGCTCCGCTGGCCGCTGAGAGGAGCCGGCTGGTGTCATCGGCACTGTTGTGATCTGCCCTTTAGCTTGCCTCGCAGCCCTAAGTCATGAGGAGCGAAGACGTTGTTAGGCCGTTAGGAGCGCAGATCATGCAACCGGTCGCATTTGTTATCGGGCGGAACGCCTTGCAGTTTGTGGCATGCTTGTTTCATCCTTCTCTGGCCAGAGTCGGCTCAGCAGAGGCAGCGCGGGGGGGAGGGGGGGGGGGGAGGGGGAGCAGAGAGGGCAGTCGGTTGGCGGGGGGAAAGAATATGTTTTTGTCCATTTTTTGGGGGAGGCCCCTTTTCTCAGCGTAAAGGCATTGTAACTGCACGTAGTTAGCGCAGAGACCCTCGGCTATATTTGGAGCTTCCCTTCGTGAGTCGGAAGCCTCCTGTTCTGGTGTTTCAGGTCACTGAGGCCCTTGTCTGGATGATTACAAGGCCCCGTTCTGCTTTTTTATTGTCGACATTTAGTTACTTGGATCTGATGCATTTTACAGTGAAGTAAAGGACCACATGCCCTTAGCACCCCTCCCCTTAAATATGCTGCTCCCCAGGAGGCCCCCTGTGAAGAGGCCCCCATTTTGTCCAGGAGACCCGCTTGAAAATCCTGCCCCAAAACTAAAAATTCGTGCGCCGCCCCTATCTTTTGACACTTTTGAGTACTATTTTGAACAGTCCTAGCACGTTAATCGATAAAGAAGACACCATTGATATTTTTGACGTTACGGTCAAAGAAATCCCCCCTTGCATCAGACGGGTTCAGGTGTTCTCATGATGCCAACCAGCTGCACATTATCCACCACGGTTACGTAAAGAGATGGCCTCTCCTGAGCTAAGCGAAATCCTGACAAACCTGTAGCCAACATTTCCGGCAGCCACAGCGCGCGTCACAAGTAGGCCGACGCTGTCCTAACCACGCCGATCCCGTCAGTGAGCCGGCCGGGGCGGGCCGGCCGTGACGCGGGCGGCGCCTGCACGCATCGTCGGCTGCCGTCCCACGGTCGGCGCGGGCCGCGTGCGGCGCGCACGAGCCGCCCTCCAGCGCGCACCGGCGCCCAAAACAATGGCGGCGCACGCGCCACAACAGCCAATGGCGAGGCGTCAGTCACGGCGGCGTGGGAACGCTGTCCGGTGCGAGCGGGCGGGCGGCGGCGGCTGCCCGCGGAGCCGCGCCGACGGGGCGGGCAGCGCACCGCGCCGGCCCAGAGGGTCAGCCGGCCGGCTGGCCCGGACGACAATCGCCGCCGATATTTTCCGAGTCAATCGCCACGCCGCGTGTCCGTGGCGCATTGTCGTGCGCCAGGTGGGGCCGGCCAAATAGCTCCATGCTGTCCGCTCCCTCCAAAGGGGCTGTCCTAAATGGAAATTAACGAGGGGTATCATGAGCCGACCTGTGTGTGCGCCGGCTGAATGAAGAGGGGACACGGCACGATGGACTTCTGAAGCCGTCGGAAGCCGGTGAAAGCGGCGCACGCAGCTGGAGCCGGCCACCTTTGACGAGGCGCAGCGCGCGGCGCCCGGCGCCCCGAATTATTCCCACCGCACCGCCTCCGCCGGGATTTGTTATTGTAAATCGCCGACTAAAAGCCGTCCAAAGAGCCTGCCGAGTGTTCTGGCTGAGAGTCACTGAAAGCCGTGAGGGACGTGAGATTTACTGGTCGGCTGTGGAATGCTGGGAAACCGCGGAGTCTGAGGGACCGCTCTTGACTGTGCTGGCGGGGACGCGTACACACGCCTCACGAGCACGCGCGAACGGACAGTAATCGAAGGTTTTACGGCTTGCTTAGCCTTGCACGGCTGTCAGAAGGCAAGCGCAATTTCACAGCCAGACCAGATGGTGCTGACCGCTCCAGTGTCAATGTCGGATCGAGTTGGGTGGAACAGGTGAGCCTCTGTGACATCAGCCCGGGATCCCGGACATTCAGAACGCGATATCAACCGGGAATACTCGATTCATAAAGAAAGGTGCTCCGTCAGCACACATCTTTTTGACTCTAGACGAGCGTGCTTACTACACTCACCTGACCTGAAATGGTACAGTGTTCTCCCAGGCGTCAACGTCAGTGAACAGTGAACGCGCCTGGTCCTGGGTGTCAACTGGCAGTGAGCCCCATCCGAAAGCAGCGAGTTGGCTTGTCTTGGAAACCCAAAGACTTGGATGCGGCAGTTTGAGTTAATCGTCAAACACGTCTGAACCAGCGACTGTGGCGACAGACGTATCCTGGAATCATTGGCAGTAGAACTGCTCCGGCAGCTTTGGCAACGAACCTTATTCGAAGAGTTATTACGACAAATCCGGCGGTTTAACGTAAAACGGCCGCTCGTCTTTGGTGATTAAATGGGAATAGGTTTGGCCTAACCTGCCAGATCCGCGTTGTTTCTCCATGCAGCCTGTAGGCGAAAAGTCACGTGGGTGCCTACATCAGGCAGTGTCATGGAGCCTGGCTGGTCGGGGAGCCTTGTCTCATGCCTCCTAAACGACACCTGACAGCCGGTCAGATGTCGTTTAGGAGGCATGAGACGCACCCGACACGCGCCTGCGAGCCCCCTCCCCCTCCACCCCCCTCCCCCAACCACTCAGCCGTCATGAACGCTGGGCCCGCCACCCACATACCTCTTCATCGAGAGAACCGGGCGGTCTCCGGTAGTCGGCCCTCCCCGTCAGGCCCAGAGGGTGGTCCGTGATCAGCAGCGTGGTCGGAGACGCTGCCAGCTGTCGGCTGCCTCCGCTGCCTGCCCCGTTCCGCGGCCCCCCCCCCCCCCCCCCCCGCCGCCCGCCCACCGGAGCTCCGTGGGAGGTAGGAAGCCAATCAACGCACAACCACCATGACCGGGTAAAACAGCGAGCAATTAATCTCTCAATGAGACCCCGCTGTTGTTCGGTGTCCAACAGGTGTTGGCCGCACAGGGCTGGGGCTGATCATCACTCTCAATGACTTATGATCACGGAGGCGGATGAGACGACTCTATTTTGGACGCGCGCTGCCGAGGTTGGAATGCGGTAGGAAGGGGAAGGGGAGAAGCATGGCCGTGCATGAAGGACAGGGATATCCAATTGGCCCATCGCGTCGGCACAGTTGTGACTCGAGGGATTCCTATTGGCGAAAGTCAGGGACTGACCAAGCTTGACGCAAGTTGAGCTAGTTTCCCAAATTTGTGGGCAGATGCGATCGTCCCTACAACTTTGATTTAGTTTAGCACGATAGGTGTGTGTGTGCCCCCAGAATTCGAGCCATGCACCGAAACTGTCAAAACTGTCTATAAATGGGGCTTCCGCGCATTTGAATTCCCCGACCTTCAGCGTTCTCAGCCTTATCTGTGGGGTAACATATCTGAATGAGGATCTTGAAAGGTGGGCTAGTTGGGTGATCTGCTTTGCAAGTCTAAGCAAACACCTCGTGTTCTCGTGTGCGATTTTTGACCACATTAGCAGCATTTTAACCGTCTTGATCCTGAAGCAGATGTAGTTGGCTGCAGAGTGATTACCTTGGTCATTCACAGCGTCCTCCGACAGAACTAGGCCAGTCGAAAACTGCCACGCTGGCTGTGAATGGCCCAATGATATCCTTCAACAGTAGCCCATAAAGCCCATATGCCTCACACCAGCAAAGGCGGTTGAGTCCTTGTTAAGTGAGAGGGCGACGGTGAGGGAATTAAAACATTTTACTCGCTGAGGTCCCCATAAATAATGAATGAACACAGATCTCGTGTGATTACGCGGCACTTAAAAAATGAAGGTTCATTTGCATGAGTAATTAAGCAAACATGACCGTGGGAATTGAGATCTGAATCATCTCTTGGAAGCGGCTAGATGGTGCACGGTAGACAAATTACTGCCGAGATGAGGGCCCTCCTCTGCCAGTCTCTGGATTAATTGTAACAAGCTCATGTTCACTACCAAGCCTGCATGTAACCGTCGCTATTACCGGAGACGTTATGCCCATTACTCGCTGCAGGTAGCGCCAGAAGTGTCGCATCATCTCCGACTGGCGCGCCATTTCTTTTTTTGCAGACGTTTGCAAATTCGGCTGCCAGGGAAGACTGAGATGCGCAGGGCGGCATAGCCATACTCAGGTCATATAACACCGGCCTTCGCAGAACTGACCAATTTTCCAACGACTTCTGGAGCGTAGTGAAGGAGACCTTGGCGCAACGCCCACCTCACTCAGCTACCAACCATCCTCTCCTCCCTCTAGCCCCCCCCCCCCCCCCGCCGAGGAGTGCCTGGCTCCGCTCCTACCGCCCAGCGTGGGCCGTGCTGCAGGCGGGCGCCCGCCGCCGGCCGCGCCGCCGGGCTCGCAGCGTTTTTGCCGCCGCGGCCGCTCGTGCTACCAGAGGCTGACCTCACTTCCTGCGTCCAGCCGGCGGCCGGCCGGCAAAAACGCCGCCCCGGAGACAATGGCCGTCATTACTGGAGCGACGCCACGCCGGGTCACGGGGTCAAATGGCCGCCGGCGGCCGGCCGATCGCGTAAACAGGTGGCGGCGCGACGCTCGACGGGGGCGGGCGAGATCAACAATCGCCGGAGATGAGCAGGACGAGGGTGCTCAGCGTCGATCACAACAGCCACTGGGCTCGCTGCCGTCGGCTTCCGACACGCTCGTTGTGGCTGCGGCCGGCCCGCAGGCACCGCCCGTCCGCAGTTCGCGGAGATGACGCGGCGAGGCCCTGGCCGGCTTTTGGGTGATGGTCGCCTTTATATGTCCGGGTCCGAATTAAGCGCTGAAAGGTATCTCGAAAGTAATCATACTCTTAACAACGTATTCAAAAGATGACATCTTCCGCGCATTTATTTAGCATGATAGCAGTACAAAATTCGACCATTCAAGAGTTACACAAATCAAGCATGTGGTCCGCTGGGGGGACATATCTTTCGAATTTGAGACACGGCTTTTGAGACAAATTTTTGCTGAGCGCAGCGTGTCGCGAACACCAACCTCGCTGAAGCAATTCCGGTTCAACACATATATTTGCAATATGATTTCCCATAATTTTGGCCATGTAATACAAAATTTGATTCATCTCACCACAAACCACACAGCAAGGCCGGCCAGCGCAGGCCTGGGCTTCTTAGTCAGTTGGCAGTGCATGTCTGGCATCAATGACGTCTTCAGCGAATTTGTTTGGCTGGTCAAATCACACTATTTCTGAGGTGCAAAATCACGTGTATCCCACACATACTAAGCAGATGTCGGGTGCACTCTCAACTGAAGCTTTGGAATGAGAACGTGCCGGGAAGTGGTAAACTGGCCTTGGAGCTGACGTTATCAACATATACTCTGGGCGTCTGCCACAAACACTTCGGTCAGAGACACACATGTCCAAAATGTCATAGCTCCCCTCAGAGTTGAGGCCACACACGAGTCTATGCGCTGCGTCAGATTCGGGAACAATGTTACTGAGACGTATTCGAGCACAATGCTTCTCTGAATGGAGCTAAGGTAAACGAACTCTTCACGACTCATTGATCCCAATAATTTGTTCCTCCCATGGCAAATGCCAATACCGAGCACTGAGCTCATTTCTGTACCAGGCAACTCCAGCCAAACCCGAACGACCCTCCCCTCTCCGCTCACCCCTGCTCCGCGCCCTACCCACCGGTCTCAACGGCACCCCAGCCCGTCGCAACTCGCCGCTCACTCCGACTGCATAATGGCCTTTGACCGCCTAATCAAACCGTGCGACACGGGCAGCGGGCCGTCCGCTCGCCTGCCGCGGCCCGGCGGCGAGCGAGGACCATTCGGAGTCGATGAAGCGAGCCTAAATGATCTCCTGGGCCGGCGTGGCCCGCCGCTCCCAGCTCGGGCGGCGGCGCGGCCATTAGGCGGCGGCTGAATGAACGCCAGCGCCGCGCGTCGAGTGACCGCTGTCCGCCGACAAAGGCGTCGCCGCCGGCCGCCGGCCGCCGCCGCTGACGGATCGCAGTCGGAAGCGGGCCGCCCGACGGGCCGGGCCGGGAGGGCGGGCGGGCGGCGGGTCGGCTGCTGTACAGGCACGGGAGGGGGGTGGGACACGGTTCGAACTCGGGAGGAAGGTGGAGCGGGGTCCGGGCACGGAGGACAGGGCGGCACAGGGTCCGGACACGGGAGGACGGTGGGACAGATCAGAGTAGTGTAGGAGGATGGAACAGGGTGCGGACACGAGAGTAAGAAGGAACAGGGTCCGGACACGAGAGGACGGTGGGACAGATCAGAGTAGTGTAGGAGGGTGGAACAGGGTGCGGACACGAGAGTAAGAAGGAACAGGGTCCGGACACGAGAGGACCGTAGCCACAAGGTAAATCACGGGGGAGGGCAACTGGGGACGGCCTCGGGAGGGAGGAGGATGGCCAGAATGGGCGGCATGACATTCTCAGAGTCAAGAATGATGTCCTCGGATGCAAACGGAGCTTGTCCTCAGGTCCAGCTGAGGCGATTCCTCTGGACTATTCTGCGTTTGTATTTCTCTACTACCTCCTGGTGAGTGGAGAAACCATGGGCCAACTGGAGGCGAACGTCGATATGGCGGAAGTTGAAATTATAACAAGCGACATATTGAGTTTCTTCGATTCCAGCTTCGGAAACTTCGGCCCTCTAGAGGGTCTTAGTGCCGGGATGGAAGTATCGTCAATAGACCTCTGGCGAGAACGGTCCGCCCAAGACTGCAGACCAGGGCGGAATTCTCTTCAAATCAGGATAAGTGAGCTTTGGTTGAAACCGGAGGGCGCAGCGTTCTCAAATGTGCCTGGAATGACTGACACGGAAATTATATTTGCCGATCCCATACACGTCTCAGGTTTGTCTCTGATGGATGATAGTTATGCGGACCCACCATGCCCAAGAATCATTACGTGCCACCGAGCCTAGAGGGCTTCCTCAAGCGCCTTCTTTTGCTTCATAATCGCAGCACCAGCTTCAAATGTTCGGTGGCGCGTTCATGGGCGTTCATCTAAGATAAACTACCCATGAAACGCATCCAGACGGGTCAGGAATAAAAAAAAAACACCAGTACTTCATCCGAGTCTCCTCGGCTGCCGCTTTGGCTCAAAAAGTCCGCCATACCTTCCCGGATTGCTCGGAACGTCACTCCGAACAAACATCATCCCAGACAAAGACATCTAATTATAGCGTCAAATAAGATCACGTACAGAACAAAAAGCCGTTTAGCTACGTCGGGAAGGTCACAATGCCCGCGGTTACCAGCCTACTGAAAAATTGGCATGTCAGCACATCAGCTCTAGACCACTGCCTGTTCTCTCCAGAGAACTCTAGTAGCAGTGACCTTGTCGTGCGCTGGCGGCATATCTTCTTGACATACGAGCTGCGCTTTTTCAAGGCATTAACGCATGCAACCCTTCCATAAAACAATTATTTTCACTGTTTGCACCTCCGAAACTTGAGGATTTCACCTCAAAAGCTCTGACTTTCTGACATTATCTTAAACCAAAATAAACTATAACTCTAAGCCCTACGCCTTCATCGGCGTTCTGTTTATCTACTCCCTCTCCGTCCTCCACCACACGTGTCTGTATGCTAACACACACAAAACAGCCAAAGCAATTAATTCAGCGTCAGCATTCCATTTCCTGTCGAAAGAGGTAACTGCTCTAGTAAAAACAAAACTGGTGATGATGATGATGAAAAGCAGCAACACTCACGAAGAACACTAAACTCTGCCCAGTTACGAATGTCTGATCTAAACATGGCGCTCCACGCGTTTTAAGCGTAAGAGGAATGGCTATGTTAGCGTGGTGATGTAAGATTTGAGGTGTGCACGGAACCCCATATGCGATCTAAAGTCACCAAGCGATTTATTTACACTCCGCGCGAGCCACTGCGTGACGTCACTGGGAGTCGCTTCGTTGGAGGCGCGCGACGGGCACAGAAGAGGCGGCCAGGATCTCGGTTGCCGGACGCCTTCGGCGATCCCCTGACATTAAGAGAAGGAATCTTATGCCTCACGCCGCATACGGATCCTGCATCCAGCGTCATCACGGCCGTCGTCATCGCGGCTACCGCCGCCGCAAAGTCGCCGTCGTTGCCGCAGCCGCCGCCGCCGTCGCCGCTATCTCGACCGCTGCATCCCTTTGGGAGACCGTCACGAACGGCCAAAGAGACTGGAGATACCGGCGGTTGCACGGGTACATGCGCCCGATGGGCGGGCGTACCAGGTAGCCTCACCGCTCGCCGCAGCCCGTGACACCCCTCCCCCCCCCCGAGATTGGCCCCAAAGGCCTGTCTTGGGTGTCTTGCACGAGGATGTTCTGTTGGTTATGGAGGGGCGTGAGCAAGCCGGTGCTGGAGTCGCAGTGCTCGACTGTAACCGAACCGGGGCTTTGCTCCCGTCTGGTCTCATGTATTAACTGCCCGCCGCCAAACGTCAGCGGACGCCAGATGGCGTGCCGATACAACCGACTACAGCCGGTGACCATGCAACATTTCCGGTCGGTGGCGCAGGCCGCGGGCCGCCGACACCGGGGCCCAGCAAGGTCAGGGCTACAGGGTAGGCGGCTCTCTCAGCAGGCCGTGGGTCACTGACACCCGGGGCCCAGCGAGGTCAGGGATACAGCTCAGGCGTCTCTCTCAGCAGGCTGCGGGTCGCCGACACCGGGGCCCAGCGAGGTCAGGCCTACAGCTCAGGCGGCTCTCTCAGCGGGCCGTGGGTCACTGACACCCGGGGCCCAGCGAGGTCAGGCCTACAGCGCGGGCGGCCCTCTCAGCAGGCCGTGGGTCACTGACACCCGGGGCCCAGCGAGGTCAGGCCTACAACGCGGGCGGCTCTCTCAGCAGGCCGTGGGTCACTGACACCCGGGGCCCAGCGAGGTCAGGCCTACAGCGCGGGCGGCTCTCTCAGCAGGCCGTGGGTCACTGACACCCGGGGCCCAGCGAGGTCAGGCCTACAGCGCGGGCGGCTCTCTCAGCAGGCCGTGGGTCGCCGACACCCGGGGCCCAGCGAGGTCAGGGCTACAGGGTAGGCGGCTCTCTCAGTAGGCCGTGGGTCGCCGACACCCGGGGCCCAGCGAGGTCAGGGCTACAGGGTAGGCGGCTCTCCCAGCAGGCCGTGGGTCGCCGACACCCGGGGCCCAGCGAGGTCAGGGCTACAGGGTAGGCGGCTCTCCCAGCAGGCCGTGGGTCGCCGACACCCGGGGCCCAGCGAGGTCAGGGCTACACACAGTAACGTAGTCTGGTGGGCTAATTGGGACGTCCAGAATCGGTTGTCTCGCCGTTACAAGACATAGCACGGCGTGCTCGACAAAGACCGCGACGGAGTAACAGGTAGTCAGCTGACAACGATCGCTTCCCAAACTCCCAACGTCCCCAGCTGACGCGGCTTCGGTGCGCACCCCGGGCCGCTCTTGGACACCTTCCGACACGGAGGGACGCGCGGTGACAGAGCAGGGCGCGCCACTTCTGGCGAAGGCGCGCCATCCGGTGACACGTCGGCTGCGGAATGTCATTGTCGCGCTGGCGGTGGACGGAAGTCCTGCCCCTGCGCGTGCGACCCGAGCCGAGATGAATGTCTTCTGCGTCCTGCCAAGGTCAGCGCTTTCAGCGACAGCTATTCGCTTGACTTTCGAATGCGTCGTGCGCTGACGCTAGGCCGGGGACCGAACAGGCTCGTTGTCTCGGGGAAACGGAGCGTGGGCACTGAAACATGCGTCTGGCAGTCACAGGTAATTTAGTAATTCAAAAGCTGAGAGGCGAAGTACACAAGGGAGGGATGCGTGGTAAACAAGCAGTACCAGGTGTTTCACCACCTCCTGGACATGCGTTGTGTTAGGCTCCCATCTGCCTTGAGGTCGACCACAAAGTGCAACCATTTAAGGAAGTAAGAAATTATTCGACGTGTTGGCTGTGTCCAAACGACGTGTTTCCGTGGGCAGACATATCATTTAAGATCCACGTCATGCCAATGCATGGTTATACTGCTAACCGGCTGTCCGAAATTATCTGAGGGCAAGTTCAAGGCCGGGAAATTGCTGAAGTAAGGTTGTTCAGACTGAAAGGACTTGCAGCTGTTTTTAATCAGCACTGGTGCGCGAGATGACTTTAAATTGCGGAGCACAAGTTTCCCACGCATAAACTTTGCTCGGATTCCGGAGAGTCTGCAATTTTGTGCGCTGTGAAATTGGTGTGAGTAATGGGCTGAAATTGCAGACAAACCACCCGTTACACTAAAACGAAGTCTAGTCTCACTAAAATAGCGAAATCTTCCGGGCATTCTCGGGGTACATATTACATGATCAAAACGTGGTAACCAGCTTGAAAGATTACCATCTCAGATCCCAGTTGAGATCACCAAGATAAAGCTTGAATAGTTATCTTAAAGGGCAGGTGCAAAAGCTGCATTATCCAGCGCTTACATTCTGTCATCTTTTAGGGTTCATTCGTGTGATAATCATTTGATGCTGTGCTGCCCTTCCTATGCAGAGCCGCAACGCTGCGCGGTATTTCCACGCGCATGAAAGCTAGGAAATTTTCAAAAGCTTGAACAAAAAGTCGGTTGCAGTTAAGCCTCACGGCACTCATGATGCGACGATCATTATCATATAAGTTATATTAAAAAGTTGTTAAAAAGACCTGCGTCTTAAAGCTAAAAAAGTTAAAATGATATCTGTTAAAAAGAGCTACTGATCTGTTCTTGACAGATAATGATTATCATACTGCCTTCTGCCCGGCATATAGCTATAATTTTATGGTTCTGGGAGAACATCTTATATAATCACACAAAAAAGTCATTTGTGATGGAAACGCTTTCTAAAGCAGCGACATGCCTGAATTTGTGCTGTCCATCCGACATTCGAAATTCACGCGCATTGTAACTTGAATACGTGCACTCCTCTCTGTGTTTTAGGCATTCGAATTGAAGGCGTGCTGCTGCGTGCCAGGGCCGTTATCGTGCTCCTGCTATACGGATGACTGTGACATATCAAATGTTCGTTCCTGCTTCAACATGAAGCATTTGAATGTACTTAAGAAATGCGCAATATCACACATACTCTGTCTAGTAAATGATACCTGTGCTACACGCGACATTTACAACAGATGCTTTAAGTTTTTTGGCAAATAATGTGAGGTGGTTTATCCATCAATTTGAAGTGCGGCACAGTGAGACCTAATGAATGTCAAATGACGGCTGTCAGCATTTTTGCAATGCGGAAGTGTGGCGACGCAATGTTTCATTCTGAAGTCTTAGTAGAAATACCAAAGCATGACAACGACAACCTCATCGAAACAAGGTTTTGGAGTACGGAATTGATGAAACGAAACCTCGCGAAGCAGCTTGTGTCTCATATGCAATTTGTCATTCATGTGTCTGCCGCTGTTTGTCGAGAGTAGAACGCAGCAGCTGACCCGGGGAACTTCAAGCTACTAATCCCTAAACTCCTCAATCGCTTATCATTGTTATCTTTGCCTACATCCTAATCTTTCACGTATGCACTACCCAGCATGCCCGAAATGGCACTGATCACCCACTTCTCGCGATTAATGTAAAAACAGCCGCGTATATGTTGCGAAGCGTATGGAAGTAAAACAAAACAATAGCAAGCACATATCTAGTTGTGAGGTAAACGGAAAGCGCTTATCTCAAAACCGTACGCGGCGTTCAAACCTCACCAAAACAGACGAAGAAACACAACTAAACCTTCGCAGCATCAGCTCAAGGATTTCACTTTCCTTCAACTGACAGCGAACATTTCTCACTTCACCATCATACGCCGACCAAGGCCACAATTTTGCTCGCGATCCTCGCTTTCAAACACAAGGCCGAGACATAGAACTTCTAACGATCCGATAATCACGGCCTTGCCAGGAAGTGCGTAAACCATGCCTTTCTTCACAGAATGGCGAGATTAATTCTGAGCGGCGTCAGACGCACCTGCAGCTCTGATGCAGCCATTTCTCGGGGTCCGCTGCGGAGGGACGCAGCAGCCGGGGGACGACCTTGCCGGCAGCGTCGCCTCGGGGCGTCGTTCATCCCGCCGTGCTACTGATGAATGGTGCCGGTGCGTCTGCGTCTGCGTCTGCGTCTGCAACCGCCCGCGGGCGCTGGCCCGTCCATGCTGCGTGAGTGATTGATGGTACACTGGGGGAGGGGCGGGGGGCTGCACCTGCAGGGAAGCGGACGCTGCCGGCCGGGTGTCCCACATCACATGCGGTGCAACTCGAGGTGGACCTGCGGGGGGAGTGGGGGTGGGGGGGGGGGGTTGCGGAAGGGGGGCTGCACCTGCAGGGGAGCGGACGCTGCCGGCCGGGTGTCCCACATCACATACAGTGCAACTCGAGGTGGACCTGCGTAAGAAGCACTTCGTTGTGCCTGACTCGGCCGGGCAGATCGGTGTACATCAGCGTTTGTCGAGGTTTAGACAGTGTCCAGTTGTTGGTGTGCAGGGTACGCGTTTCTCGCATGCACATAAGAACTTAAGAGCGTGTACGGCATCAATGACCTTGAAAGATACAGGCTGTTACCGAACGTTAAAAGTTTTACCCGTTTAGCGTAAATGTGATAATGCATTTTAATAAGTGAGCATCGATGCGTAGATTAGGGATAATGCGTGTGTGGACTGCCAGTGGTAAACCTTGAGGACTAAAAACTATCGGGGCCAAATAGTTCCTGTAAGAACAAGATGTGCTTGAAGAGAATAAAGCACCACTTTATTTTTGAGGCACATCTCATCTAGCATCTCAAAATATTTGTGCACGGTAAAGCTTAAACCTCAGTTCTGATCCATGCCTGCCATCTGTCGGCGATAGGTTCAGTGCAGTGAATCATATCTGAAGTGATCACGCAAATCAAAATATCTTCGAACTTTCCTTTTAAAACGAGAAAGCATCGTGACTAAAACAACAGTTCTTTAACCTACGTTGCATGCATAGCAACAAAAATATGTTGACAGTTGCATTTTTCGATTCGAGCAACCCGCCGTAAGGCGGGTTGCTCGAATTGAACCGTTGCATTGCCGTTGTATTGCATTGAACCGTTGCCCGAATTGCTCGATTGAACCGTTGCAGAAGTGTGGGTACCGACGTAATGTAAGGGGATTCAGTGTGCTCCACGTTAGCACCAAAGCTATGCAAAAACGTTGAAACGTGAAGAGCAAACAGCTGACAAAAAGAAGCACAACATGAATGACCACTACATTCCGCTGCTTTCCGAGTATGTAACTGAACGAACATGCTTCGTTGGGCCCAAATCCTTTACATAAGTGTGAGTTGCTTTTTTACTGCAAGTGACCATTTTACTCGGGCGAGTTACGGACATCATTTCATATTGACGTCAATAACAGCCACAGCCGTATGGAAAGAAACACATCCTTATGGACTATCCTTGGCAGCTTCCCCCCCCCCCCCCCCCCGTCTACAAAGGGCGCTGTGAGCGGCTGTCTGAAAGCCTGCGCATGGAAAGTATAGAAAAATATTTTAGTAATGCATCATGGACCCATACAAATACATTCATATTCACATGCATAGGGTCACAAAAAGTCATGAGAAAAGTGTGCACGCAAAGCCTGATAGTTGTACTGTCAAAAACAGGCCTAAAAAATAACTCCTGACTTAAGGGCCTCAACAAAAAATACAAAATGGCACTAACAGTGACCAAAGGCCATCCCCAAAGATGCTTTTAACAACCTTAAAGAAATAATGCAAGCTTTGATGAAAAACGCTCAGTAAACTAATGATCCAAGGTGTTCGCAAGAACCTATCACATGAACCGGCCCAACATCCCAGCTCTACAATTATTTCATCTGGCACAATCTGCTGCGGAAGCGTGAAGCGGTGGTACAGGGGAGCCGGGCACGAGCCAAAACGCCGTTACGAAACCAATCGCACACTCTGCTAATGAGCGCTAGCACCTGCCAGTGCTGGAGGCCGGGAAGTGAAGTGCAACCGAAGTGATTCATGGAGTTAAAAATATCGCTTTTATCTATCCCACCTCATCACTATGCATTATTTTGCACCTGTACTTCGAGTCTCACAGATGGAGAATGTGGCACCACAGGTGTAACACGGCCACACCAACTCTCATTGAAATCCATGGCGTAGCCTGGAGGTCCCTGGAGGTGGTGGGGCCACCTCACCTGGTGGGGCCAGCCCACTATTTTTTGGCAACTCAGGACGCCTGCGGCGCTCTAAAACATCAAGCAACATGCATGGCAGCGGGATCTCGAGCTTATAGAGGTCCTCTATTGAAACACGGAGCCACTGTGACGACGAGGAGTGTCCCTTGGCTGAAAGGGCTCCAGCCGCCGGACCCCCTACGCCTCGATTTAGCCCACACCTGGGCGAAATTCTGGCCACGCCACCGATCAAATCGCCACATTTCTCCTTTTGCCACCGAGAGGCCCTCGTTTTATTGTGAATAAGTCACCACGACCCTTTCTTGACTTGAACTATCTTCGCCAAGCACCTAGAATGATGTAAAGCGTGGGACGCCAACCGGGTCCTGTTGAGCGTCATGGTAGCGGGCAAGGGTGGGGGTAACCGCGCCGCTTAAATCGGATTATACACCTCTGCAGGTAAATGCCGGCGCAAACCATGGCTGTCTGCCATTCAAACGGAACAAGACAATTGGGACGGGCATTGATAATCACAGCCACTGGCTGCCGGCGCTGTGTCGGCCTTGAAGGCCCGCCCAGTCCCCATCACTACCAGCCCCGTCCGTGTCACGGAGCCACTCATCGGCACGGGGCGCGACAAAGAGTGAGCCGCGGGCGTCGGCGGAGCCCCTCCTCGCCAGCCGGGGCCTGGTTATTCCGGCGGCCAGGCGCCGTGACAGGTCGTGTGCAGCAAGCGTGTCGAGTCATTCCAGCGGGGCCGGCGGCGGCGCCGGCGGCGCGGCGGCGCGCCGTGACCGCCGGCCGCGAGAGCGTGAGAACGCGCCGCCGCCGCCGCGCGCCGCGCGCTCATTGGCCGCCGCCGGGCACCGCGGCCGGCTCGTGGCTGCGATTTGCTACTCCAATTGTTGACTTCCTGCGGCCGGGCGCGAGCGTGCCGGCGTGGATAATCGGCCGGCCGCGCGGCCGTCGGCGCGGCCGCCGCGCGCGAGCTGCACGTGCGTGCCGCGCGCATGCGCGGTGCGCGCGGCCGCCGTCAGGCTCGGCCGCGCCGGAAGAATCCCGGCGACAAACAGGTGCGCATGACGCTGGCCGAGGCGTACCCGGCAAACAATGACGAATGGCCGTCGCCGCCGCCGCGCCGCCAGAATCACGCCGCTAAGATAACGACGCCATGACGGTATGCTTCGCGCGGGCATTGACGTGTCGCGGAGGAATTTTCACGGGGCTGGTCCCGGCTGGTCGCTTTAACGCATCGCCTGGTATTTAAGGATATGAACTTTGGCTCCGGGGCTGCCTCCTTTTGAGGCTGTGAGGGACGCTTGGCGGTTGTGGTGGGCGCGTATTTCAGGGAGGTCATCCGTACAGGCGTGCGTCGTGGACCATGACATATGGGCTACGGGTCAGCTCGGCATTCACCATGAATGGAGCAGGAGCGCCAGAACAGACACGCCAGTTTTTCGGGAAGACAAGGCGGCTTAGGCTTGGACATTCACACTGGACTCGAGGGTTCCGTGTGTACACTGTTCCTCGATGTTGTTAAAGTTAGGTAAAGAACGGTTTTAAATAAGGATCACTCGAAATCACATCGACAAACGAGAATGGCTACCGGAAAACGGCACAAGACAAAAGTCTGTTCATCTGTTATCCACATATGCTCAGTGTCGAGCGCAAAATATGATGGTATCGAGTGTCAGTTGTCTCCAATGTCGAATGCCAACTGTCGCCAATCCCAGCAGCTGGTCATCAAATGAAAGGTGCGTTATTACGGACAACGCCAAATGACGACACGCACACATACATGTAGACCGGAAATTTCATTATCAGGTAGCTTACCCAATGCTTTAATGAACATTCTATTTACGTTTCAAACGTCCATGCTTATGTAATCTACGCAATATGTTTGCGTCATTGGGGCTTTACGACGCACTCAGCTGCTGGGGCTACATGGCGTCGCCTGCCTCTCACCCTGGCAGAAAGAGTGGCCACCGCGGGGCATCGAACTCAGTACCCCTGGTTCCATCCCATGTATGTTAAGCATGCGTATGTAATGGATACAATACAATAAGCACTCTGGTGTAAATAAACGTAACAGTAATACGTAATAAGTATTAATGTGCGCTCGTGAGGGATTACATTCAAGAGATTCATTACATCTCGTATTTTAAAAAAAGGAAATGAGTTTTGATGCGTACAAATCACTTTACTTTTGAAGACTACCTCTGCTTAGCTCTTAAGATGCTGCCACTCCTCCTAGTTTTATGTGAGTTGATCAGTTACATTACGCCCTTTCACATCAACCGAAGCCCTTAACGGAACGCTAGTTAGTTTAAGCAATACGCCTGTGTCGCATGCATTCAGGTTTGCAGTGACGCAGTCACAAAACAACCCTGCCATCTCATTTAGAATCTAACTTCAACATCAATCTCAAGCGCTTCTTTTACCAGTGCGTGATTGGATGCAGACGTTACCTTCTAAGCGGGATCATTTCACGTCTCTTGATGCTCGTAACCTGTTTATCCCAGCATGTCTGCTATACATAACGTCTAAAATGGCTGAAGCGCTCCCTAGCTGCCCGCCCGGGTTTCCTCGCACCGCTCCGCTTCGGCAGGTTTGCGGGGCGCTGACATGCCGGACATTCACACCGCTTTTTTGCCACCGTTTTAGCCGACAGCTGTTCAACCGACCTCGTCTCAGATCAGCACTTTTAAGTTCTCAGTATTCAGCCAACGCTCTTTTCACTGGGCTGAACCACGTTTCCGGTTAAACCGATCAGACAATGTTTTGGTTTGCATGGCAAAGTGCGATCTTCAGTTAAATGAAATGCTGCTGTACCAATTACGACGATGGTACACAGACCTGTTCCGACCCCGTTCCAACGGAAAAGTAAAGACGAGTCGCTCTGAAGTGGAGCTCATCTGAGCACAATTGTCGGGATGAGCTTCGGGACGAAAAATCAGCCTACTTTCAGCATGCTAATTTTAGCACGCTCCCACACTGAGATCAGCACCTGAACCGACCCCAGCTGCGCTCCTCTGAGCACGCTTCCACGCTGACTTTAGTGGCTGGGCTGGTCCCCAGCTGCGCTCCTCTGAGCATGCCTCCACGCTGAGTTCAGCAGCTGAGCCGGCCCCAGCTGTGCCCCTCTGAGCACGTCCCCACGCTGAGTTCAGCAGCTGAGCCGTCCCCAGCTGCGCTCCTCTGAGCACGCTCCCACGCTGAGGTTAGCGGCTGCGCTGGCCCTCAGCTGCGCTCCTCTGAGCGCGCCCCCATGCTGGGTTCAGCAGCTGAGCCGGCCTCAGCTGCGCTCCTCTGAGCACGTCCCCATGCTGGGTTCAGCAGCTGAGCCGGCCCCAGCTGCGCTCCTCTGAGCACGTCCCCATGCTGGGTTCAGCAGCTGAGCCGGCCCCAGCTGCGCTCCTCTGAGCACGTCCCCATGCTGGGTTCAGCAGCTGAGCCGGCCTCAGCTGCGCTCCTCTGAGCACGTCCCCATGCTAGGTTCAGCAGCTGAGCCGGCCCCAGCCGCGCTCCTCTGAGCAGGCTCCTGTGGCTGGACTCGGAAAAGCCCGTCGGTCGCGCCGCTAATCTCCTGCCTGATTACGTTCGGGGGTCAATTAGAGCTGACCGGCGTCGGGCCAGTGGCCGCCGGGTCAGGCGGGTCAAATTCCGCCGGCCTCCGCCGCCTGCCGCCGCGCCGCCGGCGGCGAGCAACGGCGCACGCTCCGACCGCCCGCCGCCGCTGCCGCGCCGCCATCGGCGCACGCTCCCTCAGCGGCAGGGTGGGCACACGGCGTGCTCCGCATTAGGTCGATAAACCGCCAGCCCGCGCGGTTCGGTTTGCGCCGAGCGACGCGGCGTTCCAGCGTCGTAAAGTTGATGTGAGGTGGGCCGCGGTGGCGGTGGCGGTAGGTGGCGCCACCGCCGCGCTAATCGGCCGCTCTCCCGCCGGATAATTGCGACGCGGCAAAGACGGGACCGCCCGCGTCATCATCATTACCGGCGATTATGCTAATTGGCGGCAGTCAGGTGCAGGATAGGCCGGTGACATTCGTCGGCCTCCCGCCCCATCTGGGCCGACGGGCGCGTGGGAACCGTCTGGAGGCGGGCTGGGGCCGGAGAAAATTTGCATCTTTAGGCGGCGAGAATGCGGTCAGCCACCTGCCTGATGCGGAATGAGACGGCGCGTTTACACTTGGCAGCCCTGCGAACAAGATACAATGTAAGGGGTTATCGACGACATCAATCAAATGCAAACTGTATTGCGGGCTGTTTGTGTAGGGTGTAATTAGGTATGCACTAAGCCGCCTATCCGGTGTCTAATTCATTCATGGTTATGCGTCATAGTCGGGAACTGATGTCCACCAGCGGATTGAATAATGATTTATGTTGATTGATAAATAACTTGCATGAATGGGAACTAAAGCAATTATAGCTGGTCTTGAAAAGTGTGGCTGGCCAGCAAAGCGCGGCATGGCAGAGCAGCAACCAAGCAAACTTGGATGGCATGACAAAGAGGCAATGTTGCAAGAAACTAACAAACATTGCCGACGATTTATTACGCGTTGTATAGTCGTTACATGAATGGCACTTAGTATGAAGTAGGTACGTAGGTAAGTAGGTACGTAGAACGTAGGTAAGTAGGTGAAGTGGTAGGTGAAGTAGAAGAAGTAGGCTCTACTCCATTTTGGCAATGGGTGCACAAATCTACACCACCGCCCTCCAGATGCAACTGACATTCACTCTGAATGTCACTCGCTGCATTATTTCCACCTATAACTAGATTGTAACTAGACAAATGGGTATGTTTTCAACATGCAACGTACAATGCATCACCAGTATTGTAGAAGCGCATCAATGCAGTGCTTTGCTCTGTCAGTTGTATTTTGTTTTTCTAATCTATTTAGCAAGCAACTCCAAGAAATAATCACCAAGAACGGCTCCACGAAATAAGCACTACAACAAAGACACCTACCGACAGGAGTGCCACGACAATACTTTCACTACCAATACTGATATGCACGATATAAGTGCTACCGGACAAAACTTATGCTACCAGTATGCATATCCGTGAATCTTCCACTGCAAAAACTCACACAGTCACTAATTATATACATCACTTCTACTGCAAATACTTATACGGAACATTTGTGCTTCGCGACAACTTATGCTTCAAAAACTTTATAACCTGCATTAACTCTACTGCAAACACTTCCACAGCCATTGCTTATACACGAAATTACCTCTACAAAAAGACAAAATTTATACTTGGAAAATGTACGAATGCCATTACTTTTATTAGCAAAAACGTGATCATCTTTACGTGTACGCAAAATTACTGCTACTGCAAAAGCTTGCTGTGCAGTGCAAAATGTGTGGACACCTAGCATGGGTGCAGGGACAACGTTTATTTTGCTCTGGAAGTCTAATCCGCGAATTTCAAAGTTATCGTATGTGTACCCGTCTGTGAGCATTCCTTCTGCCAAGCGCACAGGGCACACGGCTGTACGAAAGAGGCGAAACTTGCACAGCGATGGGTGTAAATTTCACGATTACGGCGACAAATATTTCCGATCTGACCATGATGTTGGTCACAGCGCGTGAGTGGGGAATTTTCTTCCAGCTAGCAAGTAGTAACTTTTGGCGCACCTGTAAGGAAAGCAAGGTGCGTGAAGCCAATCCGTTGAACACCTATCGCGATAGCTTGAGTGGCGATGAAGTGAAATTTTAATTTTGAAGGAACAGCCGGCTTACGCATTTGATGACACTTATCCGATACCCCGAATATGTGAGATGCTGAAAATAGTCAAAGCTTTGCATGTGCAAAACTTTGCACAGACGAGTCTATGTAATAAATGCGTGCCAATGGTTAAAACATCTTAATTGCGAGGCATTTTCCGATATTGAAGAACAGAGTTACGCTGGTAATGGTTTCGAACTCGAGAGCAATCATCAGTGTGAAAGCTGAGCACGAAGTGAGCGTGAGCTTCACTTCACTTCACATTGCTGAGATACGAGCCGATGCTACAGCGTTGCAGTGACGGCGCTGCCTTTTGGCGCAGTGAAACAAGCGGCAACCATTTGTTTGGGTCCTACAGTGATGCAGTTATAGGTTATAGCTCCGCTATCGTTGTGGAAAACCAGATATCAACAGCTTCTTTTGTTAGCTAATGTGCGATCAGCTCAGTTAAAACAACAGATAAAAGTGAGCTTATCCAGCCACGGCAGAGCAAACCAGTAGGTATATTCAGTTACGATCAAGGGAGGTATGAGATAGCTTACCAGTTCAAAGCGGTTAACATTCCCCTGCATGAAGTGAAAGGCAGAGTTCGGGACACTGTCCACCGTTACGCATTGTAAATGATCCTTTGTCCGTGTGTGGAAACGTATTTCCCATATTATGCATTCCAATTTCTACTTTGCTAAAAACTTACGGCAATTTCACAGCAGAGGGACGCCTTCACATATATACGCACAACGATGACAGCGTTAATGTTATGGACTCGTTATTGAGATATGTCTGCCGTCATAATAACTGAGGGGGGCCTATCGATTTTTGTTTTATTATGATGATTTATTCATGTCTGTCGGGTCGTTAAGTGTACGGTCAGAAGCTGCTTCAGCTGCTTCGTGGGACCCATCGCTCCACCATTAGTCAGATGCCGCTAAGTGACGAAAGGTCTAACTGGTGGACCAAATCAAACCTTGACTGAGAGTGTCATGCGATATTAGAAATATTTCTTGCTTGTCGGAGTGCATTTTTGAATAGAGGCAACCCAACATATCAGCGTCTCGTGTCTGGCTGAAATCGACTGTGTGCGTGAGCACCTTCGTGGCAGAGGACCCGGATCAAGCCAAATCAAGCCAAAACTTACATACAAACCAAATGTGTGGCCTCTGGTCGGTGAGATCCCTCTGGCCCTCTGGCCCTCTGGCTCTTATCCTGAATTTCACGCATCTTTGGCAACTTGGCATTCGACCTCGTAACCAAGATTAAAAAAGTGAAAAAAACAATATCGTACACGGGCATCAGTTTGTGATGTGTTTTCTCATATTGTAAAAATTGTCGCACGTCCTTATCTATATACCTTGGGTGCAGCTTAGCAGGTGGTAAGAAGGTTTTTCCTGGGCGTGGTGTGGCTTGGGTGAGGCGTAACCACGAGAACGCAGCACGCCTCCGTCATGCAACCGTTTACATTTACCAATAAAACTGAAATTGGGATGCCCCAAATGCGAAATACCTATCTCAATTCCGGCTTTGACTCACCAGAAATTTACAAGAACCAATTGCACCTTGACACAACAGACGTTTGGTGAATTCCGGCGTCAACTCAGACTCTACCTGGAGTAAAACGCAGTTGAACAGATGATATATAACATGAGCCGACGGACACGAGATGAATAACGCAACGGCGAAGGTGGACGACACTTACGCTGACACAAAGGGTGAACTTAAGCAGGACGAAAGCAACAAAGGCTGTGGCGATGAAACACATGATGAAGCGCGCATGTCCAGTTTTGGTTTATATTGGCGTATGGCCATTAATTTGGACACTTTTAACCCAGCCTCACCATGGCAACTACGTCAAATTTGAAGCGTTTGTTGCAGGAAAGATACGGGCTATGGGGTATTTTTATCATGCGATCACCGTCAGAAGTTCCAAAAGCCCTGTTTTCCGCGCTCCGGCAATGTTCATTATGCACGTCTGCGGCCTGCCGTATTGCCCCACCAGTGCCGGTAAGTCCCTTACTGGAACACAAATGGCGTGGCGTCAGGCAGGTGGCGTTGAGCGCCTTCGCCTGTCCAACGGGCGTGTGACGCCTGATGGACATCACAGGCGCGGTTGCTCCCAGGCATAGGGCTTTGAGCTGGCCGTTTTAGTGAAGTTAGCATCCACGAAGGGGAGCGACATGAGCATCATGTCCTTCGATTCCTCTGGGTTGATGTCGTTTGTGCCTCTCACGTAGGTGCGACATATCACCCGTTTCATCATGCACGGGATAGCCTTTTCAGTCGAAAGGATTTCTTACTATTGCCGCACCTCTTTCACACCTTGCGACTCAAGGTGTTTCGCTCGTGGGAGTCGTGAATAGAATACTGGACGCTTTGCTTGGATGGGTTTACCAACTGGCGGTGGAGTCGATCGGTTCGACCCTGGGATTAAGGCTGAGCTCTGTAGTGAACTGACCTAATGTTTTTACTGTCATGAACGGGTGAAGTGGTGGTGTGCTGTGGTGTACGAGCGATCAGGTGTGTTGTCAAGAGATGGCTGAAAGGAATTGACGTGTCTGGAGAAGGTGTCAGGAGTTATCGTTTTTATGCTCATGAATCTAAGATGGTCTTTGTATGTACCCTTCAAGAGGGCAGATTCCAGCCCTTGTATGTGAGAAATGAGAAACGTAGGTTTTACAGCATTCGTGAAAACTATGACGAGCGTTACTAACTATGGCTCTCTTTGTCGTCTTGGTGGTCTGTTCCAAGACGCATGATAAAAAGCATCTTTTGAACCAAATTCACAACGTGTCATGAGTTCTATTCGTTGTCTTACTCCCTGTCATAAATAAATTTTCTGCCTTGTGGCAAGCTCAGTCCCTTCCCCACATGTCGCCTCTACGGATTACTCATTACAATAGCCCACGGACAGGGGAAAGGCAGCAGTGATAAAAGAAACATCGGGCTCCCCAATCACGGACTCGCCCACATACACGGCTTGTATGAAGGTTTCTTTGCAGAACACACGCATTTTTGTGTGCTCCGCTATTCCGGTAGCCGTGAGATCAAGGAGACCTGTTGTCTGCCATCCCAAACAATACTTGGGAGCTAGGTGCGGGAACAATAGCATGCGAACACTCCAAGCACACTATGTTTGTTGATTAGAACATCTTTTCACAATATGAGACCCTAATAAGCTTCAAGAATGTCCTTAAACCGGTGATGCCGATGCCCCAGAAACGCGAAGAATGCCTCCCGGAAAATGTAAAGAAACATAAGCAGCTAAATCTGGATTTCCATAACAGCCAATAAATACTAAACGAATTCGATCTGCCATGAAGATTCATAGGCCGAGGATGTCTCATTTTCCCTGAGAACAAATTTCTTTCAAGCGAACAGGCCTCAAAGAGATCGTCTTTGAGCTGCGCCGGGGCACCGCCGGACGCATTCAGCCCAGCCAGTTGGGAGAGCTCGCACGCGGAAGAGCAATCGGGCCGCTCAATGGCGCATCCCCTTCGGCGGCTTGCGTCCAGTCGGCCAGAACACGGGCACAACAAACAGTTCCCACGGCTGGGCACGGGTGAGCCCGGCGGGCGCGGCCGCGCGCGCGCCGCCGCGTCCGTCAAAGCGCGCCAAGAATTCCGCGCCAGGCCAGCCGGAAAGCGCGCGCCGGCCGCGTTCATGCTCGAGGGGCGCGGCAGAAAGGCGCGAGCGCCGGCGCCGGGAGAGAGCGCCGGCCGCGGACGCTGATGCCGGCGGATGTTTGATCGGGCCGGCCGAGCGGGACGGAGGCAGCCGCCGGCCCGCCGCGGGTGACACGGTGCCGGACGCTGCGCTCCGGCGGTGGCGCGCCGGACCGTGGCGCCCCGTGACCCGGGCGGGGCGAGCGGAGCACCCAACGGGACGCCCGCCGACGCGCGCTGCTGAACAGCGATCGCGTCACAGACGGGAGCGATTCCGCGGCGTGGCGTGCTACAGAGCAAGACGGCGATTCGGTGCTGTTACAACGTCAGGGTGTCGTGTTTGAGATAACGGGGCGTGATATAAGACGGTTGGGGGCGGAACTTCATCTCACACCGCAGGTTTGACATGGAACCGAGTTGTCACATCCACAATGCGAGAACAGGGCGTCTGCAATCTACATGATATGACGGCCAGGGGTGGTGACATACGTAACGAGGCCACAGATGGCAGGCTGCCAACTGCGTGCACGTGACATGCGGGCATCACGACGGACTAATCATGTGTCTTGTGTGTATGTTCGTGTTGGTTTGTCACCGACATTGAAATCACTATGCAGCTGTGGCGTTTTGGTCATATCCAACTACAGATTGCAATACCTCGCAACCCATTGTCTCGTTTGGAAAAATGGACTTAAATGCTTACATTTTCCACCATTTAAGATATTGAACCAAGCATCAGGCGTGATGAAATAGACTCACTTGCAATTATTGGTATGCATTTAAGTAGAAAATACCACTTTAGACAACACAATTCCAAGCTTTATTCCTCGGAAGAAAACCAGGAGAATGGGGACATAGATGGGCTGATACTTTGGCAACATGCAACTTCTGCTATTGTTTAGATAAAGGCATGTTGCCGAAATATCAGCCCATCTATATCTCCATTCTCCTGGTTTTTCTCTGAGGATTAATACTATCTTATCTACTGTCTTATCTGTATGAATAATGTTCCTCGCAAATGCTCTGAGTAACTTACGCAATTTCTCTGTTTGTGAAATACGCTGTTCAATGCCTCATTGCTTGCTTACGTCGTCGTATTTTGCACAACATTGATTGAGAGCCAATTGATGTCCGTTATATCTTGAAATTGTGCTCACGAACGCTACATATGAACGACTGGACCATCATATTGCTCTCGTCCTGGATCGTCGTATGGCTTATGGAATTGTAAATTTGAGTGACGTTATTATGACATCCTGAATGCCGAGGTGACGTTTAGATGCTCTCCCAGAAATACTCGTCCCATTTTCGCAGGCTTGTAGCTCAGAAACTGGTGGGGCTTAGGTCTTAAGAAGGGCAGAACTGTTAACTGCAGCGAAAAGTCTTCAAGATGCTATTTCATTCCAAAACCCTGTACAAATGCGGAACGCTCCCTTTAAGCTGTGTTCGTTCGTTCCCATTAATAATAATCTATTCTCCCACAAGCTGGGTTCTGAATGTGGCCAGGCACCATTGTTTGTTGAAGTCATCATGCGACACTGGCTGGTCGCATGATGACATTTTTGAGGTTTGCCTGACCTCAAAACATCGCTTTTGAATCAATCATTTGAAAACAAGATATATGAGCTATCACTTGACCATGGGTGCCGAACGGAACTGATTTCATTCAGTTGCGCTACGCCCCGCATGGAATCATTTTCAACTAATCCCTGACCAGTAGCGGGTGTTGGCGGCAGTTTGATAGCCGTTGGGTTGTCTTGTGGTCAAGTGACTCTTCGAGGTCACGTGGCAGTGTCAGGACATTAGATGTTCCGTGGATTTATTGTTTGTAGCTCGGATTCAGTTGCCGAAATGTTTCAGGCCTTTGTAAGGTTTCGGCTGCGCACACCTTTTTGTGGATTTTAAACTATCTCCGTTTAAAGCTCATGCAAATGTGAACCATGTTCTTCAAGAGAGGTTTTTCATGCACATCTTACCACGGATAGACATGCAAGGCATCCCTCCACGGATGCCCTGCATTCCAGTAAGAGGTCCGTTTATGGACGTCTTGCATGGAAGAAGGCGCTCTTTTTCAGAACCATACAAAAAAGTTTTCCAGTAACATATCTTGAGTTTGATTAACTAAATATGTCCGGAGTGATATCAGCAAGCACCCATCATTTAAAAAAGTACGTCAATTTACCGACCCGTTCTTGATCCACATGGGTTCTAACCTGAAGGTACCAACGGTCTAAGTCTAAGTTTGAGTCTCTTTTGAGAGCGACGAGTCTCAGGTGTAATTACACTAATCCCCGGTGAGATAGTTTGTGCTCCTCAGTAGCCTTTTTTCAGTTGGCGTGCGTGGTGTCTGCTGTCTTAGATCGCAGTACACTGCTGTCTCGCCCCGCCTACCGGGCTGCATGAAGCCAATCAGTGGTGAGCCAGTCGACACCCGACAAGCCGAGGGGGTCTCACCTGATCTTGAGCCAGCAAGCTACCGCCCTGCCGGACCCCGAGGCGTCCGCCGGCGGCCGCGGCGGCGCCGGGCGCCTCTCCGCAACGCCACGGGACGAGCCGGACCATCGCAGCGAGGGGCGGCCGAACCTGATCACAATCTCGACCGCACCTGGTCAGCAGCGATCGCCCGCCGGCCGGCGGCGTCTCCTGAAAACAGCGCTAATCCGCGCCTACAATGCGCCGGCTCGCTGGCGCTGGCAGGCCGCGCGCCGGCCGCTGATGGGCGGAGGTGATGACAGGGCGATGCGTCCTCAAGCCCGGGCGGCGAGGCGTCACGCGCCGCGAGATCTGTGACGCCGCGCCGCGAACGCCGCGTAATGGCATAGGCGGTCGACCGGGCAGAAAATTGAACGGCGCGGGCGGTTATCCCTTTTTATGCACCGCCGCGCAGGGAGATGCGTTTCACGCGCGCCCGCGCGCCGCGCGGCCGGGCACCGTCAGGGGTCATGAGAGTGTCGCGGAGGGGGGGGGGGGGCGGGAGACATGGGGAGGGGGCAGAGGAACATAGCTGGCCGGTGGAAGAAGCGCACGATTCTGCTTTTCTGTGGCTTGGTCATACTTTGCTTTTTTCACCCACGCCATTCTTTTGAGGGGTGCTGAGGATACTGCTGTTACGTCGCAAACTGGCCTTGAAGTGTGCTGATGATTATTTTGGAAGACACCTGGCACACAGTTGGAGCTTTCCAGGCGTCGGCAATAGCCCCATTTGCTAAGCAGTTCCACTCCCTTCCTGTTTTTGCCGACGTGGGAGCACATGGGCGGGCCGGGCTTTATCCTCCCTGAAAATTTGCGGCAATAAATTCGGATTCCTCCATCCCACTCTCTGTAATCACAGCGCTTTGCCAATTTAAGCCTGAGCTGACGCTGGAGAAAAACGCGCTGAGACCGGCGCTTTCTTCAAATATCTACCATTACGCACGCTGATAGACGGCCACCTCAAAGACATGATGGCCGGTGCCGCACGACCAAATGACCGTTTGGGCCTTCTAATGATCACGTCTCGGGCATGTCACCTGGGCGCGACGGCCCCCTTTGGCTGTAATTACAGCCGGCTCCCCGCCGCTCTGAGCCCGCATCAATTAGCGCCGATAACACGACCCGACCGCCGGCCGGCGCGGCCGGCCGCGGCTGGCGCGCGCTCGAGAGGCACGGGGCCGGCAGGCGGCCGTCTGTGAGGGGTGAGGCACCCAGGAGCGGTCACGTGACGGACAGGCCGGCGGAAACACAGCGGCGGCAGCAGGCGGAGGCGGACTGGAGGCGGCCGCAGAAGCACACGACATTGCCGGAAGGAATGCTTGCAGTCGTGTGCGGTCAAAACGTGTCAGGTGGTGGAGTCCTGTAGTTTACTCATGCGCTAATAAGTTACGGTTGGAAATGGGATGTCTTAGCGGTTGCGATACACAAGGGCTATGACTGCTAAAACGCTATCGTTAAGCGATATACGTGGAATATTTTGACGTACTCCACCGATTATTTGGGCATCTTTTTTGCATTATGAGCCGAAGCTCTGATGTCGAGTTCACGACCTTATATTCCAGGAGATGCCGTTTAAACGACGTTGTAATGCTAAATGACAATCACCTTGACGGCAATGAATATTTCGAACTGGCCTTATGATATTTATGAGCATAATGTTTATGAGCGCAACTAGAAACACCGGGTTCCGTGACTGCAGTTTATCGCTATAGCGTCATTAAATCAGCGGTACACCTCCCTCCGGGTATACTGAAGGTCGAACGACATAAGCACCTAACTTACAACACATAGTGCCGAAAAACCAGGAGCTTGAGTGTTTTCTCTTGTATCAAGTAGCTTGCCAAAGATGATGCTTCGCAATTATTTTGCGAGGTGTTAGCTTCAAGACGGTTACGACGAAACACGAAAACTACCTGTGACGCCCTTTTGGAACCGTTTAGGTCCATAGCACGAAAATTGCAGGCAAGATGCATTAGAATTCATTCTTCCGGTCTGGGCTTGTTTGAGTTAAAAACTAATTTTTGTAATCAAAACATGTTCGTGTTCCAGACACAAGAGGACCAAAAAGCTTGTTTTGGTGGGCCCAGTTCGGGAATGCCCAGTTCAGGAACGTTCCACATTTGAGGCAGGCATCAGATGTGATGACTTACCTCAATTTACAACTATCGGCCCATTTTAAGGAGAAAAAGCTGCTCGAGACAACACAATTTGCTACCTAAATATGTTCATCAATACGTCACTATTTCTGGAAATTGTGCTCACGAACGCCTGACATGAACGGCTTGACAGTCATAGTTTTATTTGGCTTGACCGCCGCATGGTCAACGGTATGACTGGATTTGAATAATTTGTATGACGTATAGTCTCCCCGAAATAGCCTGCCCATGCTCGCGGGCGTGTGGCTCAGAAACTAAAATGGTTTGGGTTTTAAATACGGCAGAGATGTGAACTGCACCGAATGATCTTTAAGATGGCTATCTTAGTTCAAAATCGCATACAAGCGTGGAACACATCCTTTAAATAAAGCTGAAGTCGTAGTATAAATGTAGGAACTCGTCATAGCGCATAATCACCTGATACACACAGCAATGTACGATAAGACGTAAGGAGAACGCCATCAGATTTGCTCGGCAACACAGTACTAGGGATTCTCATGATCATAAATGCTGGGTTGAAAGGATATGCTAGACGACTGGGCAGTTGATATGCCAAATAAACAGACGACTCTTGGAGACAGCAAAATTGACGAAACCGGACCGAAAGCACCTAAGAAAAAAGTGAAAATAGAAGAGAGACAGGTAGAGCCAAAGAAAACCCAGCATAAAAAATCAGAGCGTGGCGAGAAAACGCGGAAGCAAAACAGCGAGAGGGCTAGGAGCACAACACAAAAAAACGGAAGGAGAAGGAGAGGAGTTTAGAGAGCAACATGGGAGAAGACCAGGCGAGCGACAAGTGGGAGGGAGGGCGAGAGGACGGGGCGCGAGCGGCGGCGGGCCGCGGCCGGCGAACGCGTGCCAGGCGGCCGGTTCCGGCACGCGGACGCCGGCCGCATTCTAACGAGCCGCGCCGGCCGACCGACGATAATCCAATCTCTATTAGCCCGACATCAGGCGGGCCGAGCTGCACTCTCCAGCCGGCCAGGGCAGCTATAAAGCCGGCCGTTCGACCTGTAGCACCTGCGACCGACGGCCGCCGCCGGCGCCGGCGCCCCGCAGCCGCGCACGTCGCTGATTATAAGTCTGCACGGAATTAGCACGTAATTGTGCGGCATGTATTCAGCAGTCCCTTTGTTTTCTTTGTTGGTTTGAGATAAAAATGTTCTTCTCTGCTTTAAAAATAAATTTATTGGGCCGTCACGCGAGGGAGCATGATCTAATTATGGGTTCTGTCCTTAGTGATGTGAACGATGGGCTCGTTGAAGGCGGCTGGTGTGAAAAGGTGCACGGAAGTCCCTGCAGCGTTATTGGTCTATTTAACATACCCGTTGCGTTATTTCAAATTCGCAGACGCCCATGATCTAATTTTGTGCCGTTTTCCTGTCTTCCATGAAGTGTAGACTCGTATCTGTGCGCGCGACGGATGGTGAGAAACGAAGTGGCTGCCCGATGCACATCGACTAAGTTCGTCTGCACGCTGTACGATACTCGCTTGCAATGTCATTCATGCTTTAATATTTTTGTCGCATTTTACGACCTGTGGTGGCCGTGAAATGTGAGATCACAATCCAACGCAGATTGGGTTGATAGCCTACTTGACCTTTCGACTTTTCGATGCCGGATAGGATAACCTGAAATTGTTCATGAACTGATGCGAAAATAGCCGAAAATGTGAGTAATGTTAGCAAAAAAATTGTGCTTACTTGCACCTACCAAAAGGACGTTGTGAATGACATTAGCTATCACCATTTAATTCCACTCCAATGCATGCAGTTACCTTCGGCTACGGCTAGTTTACCTCGCCCTATGATGACTGGTAGCCACAGACTCTACCAAATGCTTTAGAACCAGATTCCCCAAATTACCTTCCAGAGCGTAAAACGTGTAATGCACTACAAAAATGAGCACACTCTTTTGTGCGGGCTAACGATGCATGCGCATGCTTTACTTCCGTTAAAATGTTTCGAAATTGCACTACGCTTGGTGCAATGCCAAGTGTGATTGACTTAACCTCAAACGCGACCAAGATGAGTGGAAAGGCCGCCAAGGTGCGGTGCAGGTCCTCAAAGGCTTTGTTTGGTTTGGTTAATGCTCTCCTTCCCGTATAAACCGCTACGGAGGCACGGAATGAAGGACAGAGAGGCAGAGGGCGAGGCTCTGCAGCTGCCGCAGCCGCCACGTCTTGATGGCAGACCACAGGGCTCATTTCTTTTATTTATATATTTGTATTGTATATTTATGCTTGTATTGGTTTATTTATAAATCTATCGCGTACCTATTATCGCTGTACCGCTGGCCGCAGCGTGCTGGTGACCAGCCGCGACCACAAGAGTCGGGGCAGCTCGAGACTGTTCTCCCAGTCAGGGGACTGCGTACAATCCCGCTCTCACAGGACGTCCGGAGTACACGAGACTGCGTGAGCTGCTTGGGACGCCGACGCGGCCCTGAGATGGGTTCCGGGGCCGAGCGGGATGAGTCGAGAGGGTGCCCGGTGAAGAGGCCGAGTGGCTCCCGAGATCACTGTCGGGGGCTTGTGTCCCGCCAACCTGCTTTGACAAAGACGCACTTCTGTAGGCCTCTCTCCGTTGAGACTGCCTTCATGGCGCCATCAAACCCCGGCATGTTCACTGCCTGAGACAGAGGCAATGTGGCCCACAATCGCACCCAGACGTTGGTGAACATCTGAGGTAGGGTCCACCGTCCCTGGACCCAATACCCGGATCACAAAAATTCAACCAGCCGATGGGTCTGGCCTTCATCGCCCTGAATCAGACACCATGACACCATTTATGTTATCTATGAAGCGTGAAAAATGATCAAAACTAATATGGATCGGATAGTACTAGTGTACCGTACCAAACGCTCTGTTGCTCAGACGGGACTGCAGTAGAATCCATGCAGCAGCTACGATTTTTTCATAAATTTTTAAAGCGGTCGTAAATCGCTAATAGTTCGGAATTAAACTGGCGCCGTATCATTCAACGCAAGTTAGGGTCGGCTTAAATTGTGGACTTAGCGTCATGAGTCCTGAAAGATAAATTGTGATTGTCTAATTACCAGATTGCATCAACTAATTGCCTTACGGCCCAATAAAACCTGCAACTAACAGGACGAGCGCATGACGTGTCAGCATCGGTGATGTGACCTTGTCTGACCTTTTGCGATGGCTTGGTTTGCGCTCAGTCAGACCAGGCCGGTTGTGAAGTTGAAACAGTTGAGCTCACGTCAACACCCATCACATAATTACGTCAAGCTTCGGCTGGGGCGAGAAACACACAAACCGAAGCGAAGATGTTTATAAACGGCTTTTGACTCACCTGCCCTGACGAAACCATGCTCTTTCTGCCCGGTCTTAATGTGCAGCATCGGTTCGTCAACATGGTGCCAAGCCTAGCTGTCATCACGCGTGCTACTTGGCAAACATGTACAGTTGCATTTTTACCTAAAAGGTAACACCTGCCACTCAACCCTGTCGAAATTGGCTCTGATGTGCGGAAAGGGCTAAAGTGTTACCAAATTAGGAGTGGGCCTTTTCCCGATTATTTGAAGCAATATGCATTTCAATGGGACGTCAAAAGAACACATGCTTTTTGGACCATTATTGCATTTTTGCTTTGCAGTGATGGGAGCACGAGAAAAACCTCAAGTTCAGAGTGGTGCCAGGGTTTCGGGCTTATTTCTACCAATAGGGGTGTCTGGGTCCGAATCTCCCCTCCCCATTGTTAAATGCTTTATTTACAGCCAAGTTAATACGGTGCGAAATTAGCGTTTCGAGTTTAAGATATAGGTCAAGTATCATGGATACTGCGAATGTTAACAAGCTGCGAGGCAGAAAAGAAACAAAATAAAAACTTTGCGTTTAAGAACCAACGGAAAAAGAATATTGGCGTGCAAGAGCAGCGCACCCCAATCTGTGAATCGAGTGTTGACCACGATTTTGAGTGCACCATGGTCTGGTCATACGCACGACTGAGCGTTTCACGCATTGACGCTGTGGAATCAGGTGCAGCCTGAATACCCATCTAGCAATCTGTTCTAACTCCTAAGCTTGCTCTATGATTGCCTGTTATCACTTAAACCGGCACTGCTAATAATTTTTACTGCTTTCGCTTGACGTAATACTATTACGCAGGCCTTACGTATGCACACATAAATTATTACAATGCCTCTGGATGAAATGAGTACCGCACTTAAATGCGCATGCCACGAACAGAAATGAGATGCAAAGGAGAAAACCATAAGTCAGATTGCCAGAACAATGCATCATACATAGAACTTAAGAAGTTTAGTAACTTTTTGCTGCAAAATACTGCTTCCTCAGCGCACCCAGCCACCTAGATGTCTACCACCACCAGCGACGCCCAGGAAAGCGGCGGAAGCCGAGCCCACGCACCGGAAGCACAGATTGGCTCGCGCCATCGCCGCGCGATAAATCATCCGAGTAATCGTGATACATGGGCGGCCGATCGCGGCGGCGGCGGCCGACAGGCGGCGTCGACAGTCGCCGGCCGGCTAATGACGGTAACTGCCGGCGAGTGGCGCGGCGGCGCCGATTACCGTGCCGCGCTAATGACGACAAAGTGGCGCCGGTCGGCCGGCGGGAGATCGCATGGGTCCGCGACCCGCCGGGTCACCGGCGGCCCGGCCCGGCCCGGCCCGTCACGGCCCGGCACGCCCTCGTTACGCGCCGACGCCGGCTGGCGGCGGCCAGCTGGGTCGACGTTGAAGCGCTGGTTGGACGGGCTGGGGATCGTGTGTCCGCTGGTGTAGTTGGAGCTGCGTCGTTCAGTTCGGCGAATAATGTGTGTTCGTGTATTTCTGGCATGTCATGGCATGCGATGACACAGGCCTCTGGTTTAGTGGCAATAAGATGATGTCTTCAAAGGAATATGATCAGCAGCAGGAACAGCGATGAACTCGCATAGCCGCGTCCCTTACTCGTGACGAACAGTGATATTGACGCAGATGGCAAAACGAAACACTGTGATCATCCCTCGCCATTACCCCCTCACTCTATCTGTCTTCATTTCCGAGACGGTATCAAGTCAATGTGGCCGATAACATTGCGTAGGGTTTACTACAAGGACATCACAGGTATTTGGAACACGCAAAATACCTTCTGGCGGCAAGTACTGTTGCTCCATTTGCTAACTGTAAATGTCCGCTCCCCCGAGATCGCCTGCCGTCCCTGACATATGCGTGACAGCGGCCTGGCGCCGTCTCAGTCGGCCGTGCCGTGCCCCGGGGCGGGGACAGCCACAGTCACCGCCACTGGGCGGGGCGCCCACTGCGGCCAAGCCTGCGCACCACGCCGCCAAATCGGCGCAGTTAGCGCGCCGCCGGCCGCGGCGCCGCCCCGGCCGCTGACGCCCTGACGGAATCACCGTCTTTGTGGCGGTAATGGCGTCCGTCGTTGACAGCGCGGCGTGGCGGAGCGCGCGCGCACGAGCGGCGTCGACCAATGGGCGCGGGGCGCGCCGGCGCGGTCCCACGGTGGCCGCCGCCGCCGGCACCGGCCGCAAACGAGCGCCCGCCAACTTCTCACCGTATTAACAACAATTATGCGGTTGCAGATGGGAATTAGCATTATGCAGTGTGCGGTGATTTGGGGATAAGTTTTATGGAGGGCCGGCGGCGGCGGCGCGGCGGCAGGGTTCGGCGGCGGCGCGGCGGCCGCAGTCGGCGTGATAACGGCGCGTTTGTCTTTTACGGCGCGGTCAGACGTGCCACTATCTGATGAGCCCGCGAAGCGCAGGTGAAATTGATTCTACGCTAATTGTGGAGGAAGACGTCTAGTGGGGGCGGCTCCGATCTCACCGCGCCTGGCTATCGACGAGTTCGTCTGGGTCGTATCGAAGGCGTAGGCATGTTCGCATTCCGAAGCGGGATCTGCAGTGCCGAGCAAAAGCAGGCAGCATTGCCATGGGGGACAGGCTAAACGCCACAAGAAGCTGGCTCTTACCTCTAGGCTCGGTAGCTCAGCGGGGGTTTATGTGACAGCTAAGCCTCCCATGCTCCGCAGTCAGCCTTCCAGGTAGGGCGTCCTGTCGAAGGCCACGCATCAACGAGAAAACTACCAGCATTCTCCGTGGGAACATGGCCAGGAGCGGTGTTATGTTCGCTCGAACTTTCGCAGAAGCTGCAAGATGCTGCAATCTGCTGCAATATATCACGTTACATTATATTTTGCGGTGGATTTCAGGCATGTTAACCGGCAAGTACATCACATGTGTAGACTTGGATGCTGCTATACCGCGGCGGGATGGGAACCATGATGACGGCATTTAAGTCAGCAGCAACAACACAGCCGATACTGGCGGCGATAAACTCAGCTGTTGCTATGGACGGCTCTGTTCTTACCCAGTCCCGCATTTATCTGAGTGACTGGGCCCAGGCAGGTCCAAGCCGGTCCATAATCATTCACTTTTTCAGTTCGGAAAGCTTATCGAGATCACCGAACTGTCAAAGTATTTTTGTAGCATGATTATCCTTACTGCCAATTTTCTGTCCACTAATGTAGTCCTATTCCACGTGAATCTGCATGTTCTTGTGCAACCTACAGTTCTAAAAAAATGTGATCCACTTCACCCAAGATCATATGCGTAGCGACTAATTGGTGCTCCTGAATTTGTGCAGTCGCAGTTTCCGGTTCTGCTCTTGTAAAGCACTGCAGTCTCCGACACCGTGATATGGCTTGGCTATCGTAAGCGAGAATCTCGGGCAACAGAGGGAAGGTTTATACTTAAGAGGGATACTCATTTTATTTGAGCACATCGCCCACACACGCTATCGTTCTGTAACGCAGAACTGTGATCGACTTCAACCCCAGAGGGCTACGTACACAGTGGCCACCTGGGATTCCCGTCTCTGTCTGGTCAAGGCTTCCGGTTGCGCTCTTGTGGTGCGCTGCGGTCTCCGATGTTAGGAAATTCGGCAGTTACGGTAAGAGAAAATCTAGCGTAAGGGAGCGAAAATGTGCGCGATCGTTACAGACGAGGTTTGTTTGGTACGAGAGGTCGTTAACCCTGAACCTGCGAGACTCTTTTGGTCATGGATACCGAATGCGAGGATAGTAGATAAATGAGAAACCAATCCTAGTTGATTTTAGCATCTAACCGCCTCTTCGGCCGCTTTCCGAAGCAAAATGGTTCGCATCGTTTGTGTGCCGTGCACGTGAGGCTATAGCACTGCAGAATCTCGTCGTGCTCTGATTAGCTCATGTTAGGTTCATCGGCTAACAAGCATAAGCTAATCGGCAGCACTGAAATATTCGCTTGTGCGACAAACTGATGAACGGCGATTTGTGAAAGCACATTTATGAAAACAATGCCTCGGAGAAAGTTATGACGCGAGTTTATAAGCTGTAGCCGCGAGACATACTGAGTTGCGCAACTTTTTCTGCAATGAGGCAGACTTGCATGCACTATCTTCACCAGAAAATATTTCGTTCATCGTAAATAAGCGAATGGGATTGGATTTTCGGTATCAAGTCGTAAATTTGGGTCCGTGATGGAAGTTGTCGTGATCTTTGCAGCTACCCTCTGAAGGTATCATGGAAGATCTCCAGTTGTGTGCCCTAAAACTTCCAAGGATTCTGTAGTGTTTACCAAACACACTGAGGTACGTACGGCCATCGGGCGCGTGTTTCGCACGGCTTCGATTTGCCCAACAGGATTTGCATCAGGAGTAATATTGCATAATTGCATCAGGACTCTCCACACCATCGCAGCCATGAAACGGTTTTCACTCTAAGAAGAAATAAAATGTACTGCAACGCAATACCCATGCAATTCGAAGAGACTGAAATAGTACCTGGTGCCTGCGCCGCTTCCCCTCATATTACCCTCAAAACAAAAGTGGCAGGCACATGTCGACTTCTCGCATTCCTCTTTTTACGTACTATTTCCCCTCTCAATAATGCCCATCCTTCGGTACCGCCTGCTCGTGATACTCTGCATGCACGCCGTTTGGTGCGCCCCGCCATGTACTTGGCCCAGGCGCGGGAGGGGCCGCTGGTCCCCGGTCGCCGCCTGCCGTCATTAAAACGCCGCCGTGACTGGGGGCGGGAGGGGGCGAGCGGCGGTCGGGGCGGCCAGGCGGATCGGACCGCTCCGCCGACGGCCTCCGGTGGCGCGAATAACGGGCAACCGCACTCCTGGTCGCTGCTGAACTGATGTCCACGGAGGAAGGGGGGGGGGGGGGGTAAGAGATGGTAGGGTTTGGGCGGAATTGGCCTATTATACAAGCGGACGACTTTGCCTAGTTCGCGAGCTGATATGCTTACGCGGCAGGCTGCTTCGCCGAGTTCTCGAAAAGGGCTGAAGCGATTCCCCACCCGAACAGAGCAGCTAAATGTGTCGAGTGTCAGCTGTGTCAGGCCTTTTATGGATTGCGCTACCACCTGATATATTGGGTTCCGTGGGCTGCGGCTGCTCGATTCTATAGTGCATGACCGATTCGTAAGTCTGTCGCCAATTGACAACAGTCTTCAAATAAACATGGCACAATCCATAAGCAATGGAAGTCTCCCGAAGTTGGAAGGGGGTGGGGAGGAAGGAGTAAACAGGTTCGTTGTTTCTTCCCATCAAGGACCATGGGCTAAATGCTGAAGTCTAAGAAAGTTGGGTATCAGCACCTCCAGAGCTCCTAGTTCCTGCGCCGCTGCTTGGCACGCCTGGCAACGCCTATTTGCTTAAACCTTACAACCAGAAGGACGGGATACGGCTTCGGCTACGGCGTCCATGATCGACCAAAAAATTGGTGTCATGTGCTCATTGTTGGGAAAGAACTTAAGCTTCCCCGGTATACACCCGGGTTAAGAAGGCCGATTCATTACCAACCCATTAATTTAAGTGGTTCACTGTCCCAGCTCTCGGGATTCGAGATCACACATCCAACCAAGTTCGCCACCCAGCCGAAGGAAATCCATTCAGATTGAATCCAACTCTTGCTGTATTGCGCGCCCTGCCAGTGCCGTCATGCAGAATCACCTAACAAGTAGCAAGACATTATAAAATCTACCAACGATCTCCCAGTCACTGGTGGACAGGGTGCTAGAGCATCGAGTTATCATAAAAGGCGCTCATAATCTACTTTTGATATTTTATGTTGCTGCAAGACTCACGGCGCACTTTGCAACTGCAGTAACTCAAGATAGCAGCATTTTCCACAAAACCAGATTCGAAGATTTGGCATGCCTCATTTCATTAGTTTTAGGAACAACAGCGGCGCTTTAGAAATGAGTAGACGGCTGAATGATCTGCGCAAACGCCGAACTGGATGTTCAGGTCAGTAGCAAATGGGACTTTTGCAAGACCTGCTGGGCACAGATGGGCGCTACATCCATAGCGTCGTTGCTAGAGCATTTATCGATACAACGGTTCACAGTGCTGTCATCACACTTCCTCTCCTCCCGGACTACAGCACCGTCCATCCCTCTCCTCCCGGGCTACACCGCCGTCCGTCCGTCCTTCTCCCGGGCTACACCGCCGTCCGTCCCTCCCCTCCCGGACTACACCACCGTCCGTCCCTCTCCTCCCGGACTACACCACAGCCGTCCGTTCCTCTCCTCCCGGGTTACACTGCCGTTCGTCCCTCTCCTCCCGGATAACACCGTCGTCCGTCCCTCCCCTCCCGGATAATGCTGCCGCCCGACCCTCTCCTCCTGGGCTACATCGCCGTCCGTCCCTCTTCTCCCGGGCTACACTGTCGTTCGTTCCTCTCCTCCCGGGCTACACCACCGTCCGTCCCTCGCCTCCCGGGCTACATCGCCGTCCGTCCCTCTCCTCCCGGACTACACCGCCGTCCGTCCCTCTCCCCCCAGACTATACCACAGCCGTCCGTCCATGTCCTCCCGGGCTACACCGCCGTCCGTCCCTCTCTTCCCCGCCTACATCGCCGTCCGTCCCTCTCCTCCCGGGCTACACCGCCGTCCGTCCCTCTCCTCCCGGGCTACACCACCGTCCGGCCGTCCTTCTCCCTCGGGCGCCGCCGCGGGCGACGGCCGCTCCCGCGTGCCAGCCCCATTAACAGGCCCGTAAAAGGCGGCCGGGCGGCGCGCCGACCGGACGCTGGTCACGTGACCGATCTGACCCCTGACCCAGTCGTTGCGTGCGTCGGCCGGCGGGGTAATTGGCTCGAGCCGCTCTTCTGAATGAACTTGTTTTTGCGGGGCCGTCGCCGCCGCCGGTGCGGCTCCTGGAGCCGCCCGTGATTATCTCAGCCAGATGAATGAATACGTGGTATTAGAGGCGGCGAAGGGTTATTAAAGTATAACGAATGACGCAATGAATTTGCAGTCCCTGCAGGCTGTGGAGTAATTCCTGCCGCGGTCTGTCCAGCAAGACGACTTTCCGGGAGAAAATGAATTGGAGAAGAATTAGGCAGTGCATCTCGGACAATTGCCTCCAGAGCTCTCACTCCGCCTTTGATATTGGGCTCTTATGTGCGTTTAATTTGAAAATAACAGCCCCCGTGCCACTAATGCCAAACCTTTGCATTTCATTGCTGCTGAGATCTAGTTCCCTGCAGGACACGTACCTACGCAACGAGACCCTTTTCCGCTGAATGGATACTCTTGGCCGCTAGAATGCATTTTTTGCATTGCTGATGGAACTTTAGAATAACAGGCAGAGAGAGAGAGAGCTGCTTTAAGATAAAATACCTTATGCTCCCCACGTCGGGGCCGGATGGTCGGCAGTCTTTTACCTTTATTTCATATTCGGATATCGATTTCACCAGGATGGCAAGCGCGCGTGCCGGCACGCGAGCGGGAAAGTGAAACGTGGCTGCCACCGGGCTTTTCCCAATGCGAAAACAACACGGCGGCGAGGCAGGGCGTTTCTTCCTGGGCTCTTCCTGAGAGGAACGCTGCATGGGCTGCTGAGAGCCCATGCTAAAATTTTAAGAAATAAGAGCCCATGCCCAAATAGCCTTCAGCCCAATTTTGTATTCGATTCAAACTGCAAGTGTCGCTGTTTGTTTTAACGAAATTGCCGACAGCCGATTTGTCCGGGTACATTCCCAACCTTGGAGTGTACTTTCAGTGCTATATTTTCCCTAGAGATTGTGGGTGGCCCAGCCAAGTCCGGGGTGGCGGCGGTGGCTGCGGCAACAAGAGAAGACCGGATGTTAGCGGTGGCGGAGGGATGGCGGCGGCGGCGGTGGTGGCGGAGAGGTTTGGGCGACAGTGGTGACGGGGGATGGCGGCGACGGTGGCGGCGGGGGTGGTGGGGGCGGTGGCGGCGGCAGAAGGGCGGAAAGGTCACTGATCAACCGCGACTCAGTTTTCATTTAAATCCCCATTGTTTACTTCCTAACAACACAGAGCAATTTTATTTCTCAGAGCTCTCCGATGCAATTAGCTTTCCGGCAACACTTTAGTATGTTATGATGAAGTATTACGCTTTCTTTCATTATTTACCTGACAGCGCACTGCAACTAATATTGGCAGTTTTCAATGATTTGGGGTCCTGTTATGTTTTCCCAGCGCTCACGAAAGGCACAATACTAATTCCGATCCCAAAAACCAGGCAAGGACGCACACGATCAGTCCACTATCGTCCCATTGCGCTCAGCGGCTCGCTGGGAAAATTTTGGAATGTATGGTTGGCAAACGCTTTGCCTGGATAACAAATCGTAGCAAACTCATATCGGACCAGTGATGTGGATTTCAACACAACCGTATCACCTATGATCATATGATCCGCCTCCAAACAGACATTTGTCGAACATTTCGCCTAAAACGCCTGGTCACTGCCGTGTTTCTAGATATTGCTCGTGCGTTTGATATGATATATGGATCTGCACTAATTTTTCACCTTTATAATGTCGAATTTAAGGGAAATTGGGCATACTTCATGGTGGGACTTCTCTCGGGAACGTGGTGCACCGTGTGATGTGCCGATCAGTTGTTTCTGATGCTCACTTCCAAGAGTATTCCGCACACTAGCTGTATGTCTCCAATGCCCTTCTACCTGATGGTTGTGACTCATTTCATGACCTCCCTTCGGGCATATCATTGTCACTTTTTGTCCACATCAGCACAATCTGGCGCTCAGATATAAGATATGACCACTCGGTACCGTGCTTCCAATGCGCACTTCAATGCTGCGAGCATTGCTGCGCACGAGGCACAGCAATGGTCAAGACGTTATTAATTCCATATTCCACCCAACAATCGGCCGTGGTAATGTTAAGTAAAAGGCGACGAGATACACTGGCACATCCTCCTCTCCAACTCAACTGTGATCACATTCCGTTTGTTTCGTCGTTCATATTCCCACGCATTGTTTTCATCCCGAACCCACTGTGATCCTACGACCCAACGACTCGGTCACGGGAGCAGAACATGCAAACAACCTTTAATTGTTGTTTTTGACCAGCCGTCTCAATATGAGGTGCTGATGTTTTTGTGCTGTAGAAAGTGGCCAATATTTTGGGAAAACCAGCCATGAACTCTTAAGAAGAACGCCGTTAACATTTTGGTAAACATCCTATACAATTCACACTCTCCAGCTTTTGCTAAGTACACTGGTAATCAACCAGTACAATTGTTGATGCATTTAGTCATATTCACTTGTGATAAAAAGTAGAAATATTAGCATTTGTTCACAAAGGTTATTCCAACAAGCCATGTTTTCCTTTGCTCTGATGGGAAGAGCACGGCACAATGATTTTTGAATTCCCTTACACATTATTTACAGCCTTAGTTATCTATCACTTCCGCTACATCTCTCCAGACTTTCGCTTGCAGTTTCACAAAAACGCATCGAAGAGCAGGCATTGAACATTCTATTAGTACAAACTAGACAGAACAGGTATAGAGCAACACATTTCATTTTCTCACTGTTAACAAGCCACTAATGGCGTATATCAATGAACAATCGCATCTTCTGGCTGCCGTCTTCGAGCAGGTCATTTGACGCAAGCTGCAATATCGTTCGGCAATGTATGTATGCAAAATTTTGGGAAAACAAGCCAACGCATGTTGAACAGGGCTGTTTAAGCACCTTGAAATACTTCATTCGCAATAAACATATGGTGTGCGAAGTCCGACAATTGTCCAATAGGACCATGAACTTGATAATGGTGCGTGCCGTCCTGCGTGCACTAGAATCGCTTAAGGCCGAATAAAATTGTCTATGCATGGCATGGCAAATGGGAACACGAAAAGAAGAAACAAGTCTGAAATTGAGCTTACCGCGTACTTTGGACTCGGAAATGAATGAAATAAATTTGCGCATAATATCCTATGGGTGCTGCAGTACCACCCTCCAGTGGTATTTATTTTAATGGCAGGTTCTGAGAGTCCCGACAAAACTTACGCGCAGACAGCAAAAGTCCGGATAACAACGTATTGCACACAGACTGTTTCTGTTCCCCAGCTTCCTCCCTGAAGATTCTCGCCCCACCCCGCAACTCTGTTTCAACTGTGGCGCCCACATAGACCCAGTCAACAAGCACCGTCAAGTCACTCTTGGTCCGACGTTCGGGTGCATGGACGCCTGCACGCGCCCGTCCACAGGCTGACCGACGTCCCAGCCCTCCGGCGACAAATGGTCCGCAGGCCTCTCAAGCCACCCTCAATCCCAGCCTTCGGGCTATAAAGGTCGACAACTGCCCTCGTGCGGCCGGACTACGAACAATCCCCCCCTTCCCCCCCCCCCTCACGTCTGCCGCATCACGCGCGGCTGAGGACCGCCGGCCCCGCCCGCCAGTGAGGTTGGCTGTGGGCCGACCACGGTCCGTCTCGCAGGGCCGATACGCGCCAGCTGGCGAGGATCGCTCAATATTCGGTAAATGTCTTATCGTCATTCAATGGAATTGCTGTGGGGCTATAACGAAATGGTTTGAAATAAAGTCATTTGTATTATTCCCCACTCTACTTGTCATTGCAATACAACAAACATTGTTTTTGCCTACTGACCCCACGCTCAACGTTCAATGATCTATGAGCTCAACATATTATTTCTGAAGCATGGAAGGACGCAGTTTTAGTACCCTCGCCAAAACCGGAAAAAAGACTTAAGGTCCAGCTAACTATCGTCCAAAACATTTGCCAGCTGCCTCCGGAGAATCTTCCACGAACATTTCCTAATCAAGATTTTTGGAGGACAAAGAAATGCTTTTGAAAGTTGATTATGGCATTCACAAAACAAAACAACACAAAACAATATTCTATTCTATAGACCACCTAGTTGGACTTGAGACTGATTTCGCATAGAATTGTAAAGTAAACAAAGCAGCACGCTTGTCTTCCTAGACATAAGCCGAGCATATGACATGGTATGTAAGCTGTCACTCATATTTGAACTACACGTACAAGAGATCAAAGGACATGTGGCCTACCATATTGCGGTTTTTCTTACTGGCCTACGATCTTTCCGGGTATGGCGACGCTCACCATTATCTAATCGACATCCACAAAATGGTCTTCCACGGGGGAGTGGCGTATCACCAGCCCTTTTCAACATCACGATAATGATCTTCTCTGATGTGATGCTGATCATCTCATCCCTCAGGTCACGTAATTCAAGTTCCTCGGAGTGGAATCAAACCACAGACTTACAATGCAAAAGCACATAGAATGCACCTGTTTCAGGACCAATAAGCCTTTCAACCTTTTCCCTTGCATGCCTCGAGCCGTTTATGGTGCTGACCGACTTTCACCTTTCCATATGTATAAAAACCTGGTATTGTCAGAAATGGAATATGGTTCACTCAATTATGTCGTTGTCAGCGACTCTTCGTTGAAAGTACTGGCCACTATATAAACCTCCTTCCTTCGTATTGCCCTAGGAACGAAGAAAATGTCATCAATATCTTCATTACAAGTTAAGGCCTTCATTTCACCACTACAATGGCGATGCGTAGAAGAGGCATTACATTATGTCACTAAAATTAAATCCTATTCAGCTCACTCCACATTCAAAGCCATGCGCACGATTGCCTGCAATTCATCGCAATCATATATGGCAATCAGCGAAACGTTCCGGATTAGCAGTTGCATCCAAAGTTACAAAAATCTCCAACGGAATCATTTTCCTCGTTTTCAAAATAACACCTTTGCCAAGGCTTGCAGCGCCTCCAAGACATTTGGCAAAGGTAGACATTCAAACACTCCTGACTGTGCGATAACATTAACCACGGCCGAGCACATTCAACATATTTTAACGAATTAGGTGCCAAACATCCACAATGTCATTTTCCCTACACTGGCGACTCCAAATGCAGCTTACATTCTGTGAATGCAGTGATCTATAAAACTCATACATCCCACAGCCGTCTCCTATATAAAACCCCAGTTTTCATCGATGGATGCGTCTAATTTTTTAAGCCCTACACCTTTTCCGAATGAAGAGGTCTTATTACACCATAAATGCTCAGATCCACGTTATTCTGCACAGTCACTAGGTGCTGCCTTCTCTGTGTCTCCATTGGCCATTAACATTATCAACAAGCATCAACATCTATATGACATCAGCCTCAACATTTACATAACACTGGCATCAAAACATCCTTGCTGTGGATTCCAGGCATCATCGGAAACGAACGCGCTGATCGAGCTGCCAAGAATGCCCCCTCTCTCTCTCTCTCTCTCTCCTCTCATTACGAATCTTCCTCCGGATATTATATCTTTTGAAATATATCCGCGACGCTCTATCTCACAACTTCGGCTAGACAAATAGTTCAATACCACAGCAATGACACAAATGAAACTTACAAAACCTTGCGTACAAATATGAACATCTTTAAACAGATCGCAAGGTGAAAAGGTGTTAGCCAGAGTGCACGTATAGCGTACTTTCCTCACACAGTTTTCTCACACGATGTTCGACCGCACCGTATGCCCTGTAAGAGTTCCCTCATTGTAAAATGTCTCATCACCACATGGCCACAATCTTTTAACCATAAACTTGTATTAGTACGCTTCTGTGAAAGAGGGTCTGGATTTAACTTACCCTTTCTGCTCGATGATGAACACCTCGATCTACTTTGCCTTATCGTTCCCTTTCTTAGACTAAGCTTTTTGAAAAGTTGGAAAATAATCGATTTATTGATGGAAGCCGAATGGAAGCGCGTGAGGCCCTTTTGGTCCGCTTTGGCACAAGTTTTCGACATGGCGTGAAAAACCACTTCATGAGCGTGAGGTTTGTGAACTGGGCTAGCCTACACGCATGTTGCGTCCCGAACACTTGCCTTCTTAGTGCCAGGGGGGGGGGGGGAGGGCTCATTTGCTTCCATCACGACTCTGGTAACTGGGAATGTCCTAATCTTTGCTGTGGCATTGCGTGATGCAGTGTTGTGTATTGTGTAAGTAAGATTGAACTTGTTTTCACCTCAAGGTCGTAAACGAAGCATACACATTCTAGTTCTGAACGTATCAATGAATGATACATAAGTAAAAGCGCCTCTCTGCACCATTCGATGTTCGAGCAACACACTCCCGTGTTGTTTAATGCTTAAAAACACTTCTCACGTATGGTCCTCATATGCAAGCGACATGCCGAGCGTTTGTCCAGAACTGTCCTCAAGGAACGAACAACAGCTTCGTTCGGAGAGGTGCTAAGTGCCATTGCGGCGGCATTGACGACGGCATCTGCAAAAATGCATGACAGCTGTTTTGGACGTTGAGACCATTGCTAAGGCTCCACCTTTCCAGGTTTGTTACGCCCAGCTGCAGCCACCGCTTTAGGGATTTTGTAGACACAGGTTACCGAACTGCGGCATCTTCTACAAAAACAAGTGGTTGACACTGTTGAAGGCAGTCTCCAATATCGTTAATCATAACAGCAAACAGGGCAACACTCAGCACGTTATCTTGAGGTACGTCATTTTCCTGGTGGTGTGCGTCCGAACAATGTGAGCCTACAAGTACTCTGAAAGTGTGATCAATCACGAAGTCGGTAATGTGCCTAGATCCACGGATGCCGTAATTAAAAGTGTCGCCGCGTCTCGCCAAAAGCCCTAACGCCACATAGTATCATACGCCTTTTCCACATCGAAGTATACGGCACCGACGCGTCGGTTTTCTTTAAAGCTAACGCGGACAACTGTATCAATAGTTACTTCATGGTTAATCGTGCAGCGGTTTTTCCTGAAACCTCATCGTGCGTTGGTGAGAATGTTGTTTCGTTCTAAACACAATCAGACTTTTATCATTCGTTCCATCAACTTCCACTTCGATGACGTCACCGCGAAGCAGGGTCATTTCCACACTTACCGGGTTTATGAAGCGGAGAGGTGTGAAACAAGGTGAACTCCATTGAGATTCGCTGATGAAACATAATGTCAAATCGACAGACAATGTGTAAAATGGCCCACTTAGACCGACGCACCTCAATCTAAATAAAGTTGAAGTCGTATTTGAAAGTTGAGCTGTATGCTCACCCTTGATTAGGAGTCCACTGAAGTCCGTTATGTGTGGGAAGTGTACTTACGAACGCCAGACATGAACGACTCGACAATGTTATTATTCTTGGACCTGATCGCCGCAAGGCCAATGGGGTGGCAACATTTGAATGACATTTCTGTGTCGTCATGCATGTCTGAGTGGCCTTGAAAAAGTCTGCACATCTTCGCGGGTGTGTATCTAAGAAAATAGAGGGGTTTAAATCTTAAGAAGGGCGGGGCTGTGCTCTACGTCGGCCGATCTTCAATACGGCTACTAGAGCTCAAAACCCGGTAATAATGCGGAACACTCCCTTTGAAACAAAAGAAGCAGACTAAACTGCAACGCTGTAGCGCACCGCAAACGTATTGCAGTGACTTAATCCATAACATTTCTAAAAGCAATCATTCCGTTGCGCGTTACTCGAAAAAGTAGCTCCGTTCTGTAACGAACGGTGGGAGAAACGGGCCGAGCCCACCTATGAACCTCAGCAAGATCCATGGCGTTGAAGCGTATCTGCGGCAGTTTGGATGTTTTCACGACATTAGTGCCACAACAAAAATTCCCACTGACAGAAGCGCTATGACCTGACTTGTGCTGCTAAATCTTATGCACGCGCTGAGTGCTACGCGACAAAACTTCTGCCGGAAGAATGCATACCCGTCATTGCGTCTACTGCAAAAATGGATACCACTAGTACGTATATACGACATAACCTCTATTGCAAAGAGTTTTGCGCGACATTGGTGCTACACGACAAAGCTTGTAGGTAGTTTAAAAACTTATGCCCTTGAATTTGTCTGTAAAACATGTAGGTATTACTTAAACATATCATAATTTACACCGCAAACACTTATGCGCGATGGAAGTGATACGCAGCAAAACTTATGCTTAAAAACTTAACATGCCATTACTTCTACTGCAAAAACGTAGCAGTCGTTGCTTATAAACGGCATTACTTCTACTGCGAAGACCTACACATGACATTAGTACTTCACGACAAAACATGTGATTTTAGGATACACACCTGTCAGTACCTATTGCTAAAACTTAGCCTTAACGAATATGTAGCATTACTTCTATCGCCAATGCTTGCCGTGGAGGGCGAAAGGAGTGGACTCGTACCAGGGATGCAGGAACCATTGATGCTGCGATTAAAGGCTAGTGGTGCCGATACAAGACGTTATTTGCACTGCTACGTTATTTTGTTTCTTTATCGTGCTTGGCGTATGAGCCAAGCACAACAAATGTATGTTGCAGTTTTGACGGCAAAATCTCAATAAGGGATAACATTTCTTGAAACATTAATTTTGTCGTGCAACACTGAAACCTTTTATTCATGTTAATGAAAGAGATATCGTGTCAGTGAACACCAGGCCGCGGGTGTAGTTTCATATCCAGAGTCCCTATTCATCCCTCATCTGAGATGGGTATGCCACTTCCGGGGCAAACGCTGTGTTTTATGTGTTTTGAAGCAAGTTTGACCACTTTTCCCCGTTTAACCCCGAACTTGTGTTGTAACACTTCGGCAGTGCGCATGCGTTTGTTTTCTTACAGGAGAAATGTCGCGTAGAACTATTGCCGTTGTGGTTCTGTCGGTCGTAATGTTTAATTTCGCACGTTCATGTGTTCGTTTCCTCTGGGATTTTGGTGAGGCTTGAACTATGGCTTGGAGTTCACATGGTTATAATTTATAGAGCGTGGCCCGTATCGTATAACTACATATCGCATATAAGTGTTGGACGAAGAAGCAACATTGCTGATAGGTAATCAGTATATAGGTTTTGCAATAGACGTAATGACGAACATGTTTTTTTTTCTCAAAAATGCGTTTTTCACTACGTTTCCAAGCCTCGTCGTGTTGCGACTCGTGTAGCACTTACATCACATATAACTTGATGCAGAGGAAATTGTGTCACGTTCAAGCAGAGACTGTTTATGTCTGTTATAGAAGAAATGACAAGCATATTTCTTTGCAGCATAAGTTTTGTCGTGTGAGTTTTTGCAGTAGAAATAATGCCGCGGATAGGTAACGGCCGTATAAATATTTGCTCTAGAGGTATTGACGGGTACATGTTTTTGTAGCATGCATGTTGTCATGCAACGTTAACGTCATGCATAAGATGTAATATCGCGTAGGATTCAGCATAAGTTTTTGCACAACAAATGTAGGATCACGTGTAACAAATATCGCAGCACTCCTGTTGGCATGAGTTTTTGCTGCAGCACCGATGTCGTGACACCAGTCTGGATTGGCTTTGTTGTGCTGCTGATTGGTTTCCCACACACCTGAAATAAAAGAATGGCTCAACAAACACTAGGAGCTAACGTTTCCTGTATGGTTTGGCTCGGGGCAAGCACAGCGACTAACAACCATCGATCTATTGGATTTCGTATCATAAGATGAGTAGCAAACCCCATCTGATGAGCAGCAAACCTCGGCTGATCAGCAAGAAACCTTATCTGATGAGCGGCAAACCTCGTCTGATGAGCGGCAAACCTCGTCTGATGAGCAGCAAACCTCACTTGATGAGCAGCAAGTCCCATTTGATGGGCAGCGAACCTCATCTGCTGAGCATCAGGCCTTGTCTGATCAGCGGCAAACCTCATCTGATGAGCTACGAACACCTGGTGAGTCCGGGACCGTTTCCAGAGACGTGGATACCGTTTGTCGCTTTGAGAGCGACGCCGGCTCTGCAATTGTACGTCTTCTGCGGTTTGAAATGGTTGACCGCGAAGTCCATCGTTTTCATGCGGGGTCATCCGTTAATGGACCTGCTGCGCTGCCTTTTGCTGACGTAATTGCAGTGATTTTCATGGTGCAGTCTCTTGCGGGGACGCGCGCTGTACTCATAGATTTCCTGGCAATTTGTAACAACGCGTTTTGCGACGGTTTGGAGGAACGCGTGCGACCGCTTAAGCTTCTCGTGTTCGTGCTCATTTGTGCCCGAAGGATTGGATGGTTTCGAGTGCAGAGAACCACCATATTCGTCGTGTTTTCGAGCTCAGCATGTGCTCATGATGCTGAAATTAAGAGAAGTGATCAGATATGCATTGCAGATAATTGAGTTTCGCGCACATAACGTGCACGAATATGACCAGCAACAAAACTAGCGATCTCAACAAAATATCGACGCCCAATGCAGAGCGACGTCGCTCAAACCAGTTAATGATCACATACTGCGCATGACGATAATTCGTGAAAAGCGCAGGCAGCGGTGATTTACGCAGGATCAAGGTGCGCAGCATGCCGCCGGTGTCGGCGACGTGCTAGACGCCTCCCACCGGATGTTGCGCTCAACGTGGGTGCCGCATTCCATCCTCCACCCACCACCGGAAAGTCCAGCGGTCTCGCTTGCACGGATCTGTCAGTCAAGTGGGGTAATTACGGGTGCTGCGGCCGAGACGGGTGCCCGCCGCCGCCGGTGCGATAGGATCTGGGAGCCGTGGGAGGGGCGGCCGGCCGGGCGCGGCGGCGCCGCGGCAGCGCCCGCTGGGAGAAGGCCAGCCACGTGCTCCGCGCCGGCCGGGACCTGCTCGATTTGTCATCATTACGCCGCGGGGTCGTGACGGGCGCCGGCGCCGGCCGCGCGGCAACTCTTTCATCTGCGCCCGACACGCAAACTGGCTGGCGCCGGTCGTTAGCTGGGGCTCATGGTGCGGCCGGGCGCGGCGTGTCCAGCCAGGGCAGGGCGGGGCGTCGGACCCGGGCGGGTGTCGCGCCCGGGCGGGCTGCTGACAGCCGGCGCGAGTGGCATGTCGATCCTGGGCTTGATTACGACCCGTGTGAGTTATGGCACTGTGGGGAGCCCCGGCGCTGAAAACGAGCGAAGGTGGTGGGAGGTTTGGATATCTTGAAATCCGGGGGTCGTGCATGTTGTGACAACTATCACCATGGTCTTAGAATAATGGAAGCAAATTGGATGGAGAGGGAATGGAGGCACACGGGCTGAAGGGCAGAAACAGTCAGTATCTGGGATTCACTACTAAGCAACGGCACAATTTCCCTCACAGATACCAGCCCAAGCCCCAGAGGCTTTTCCGGAAAAGCAAAGAAGAATACTTTAAATAAGCGAGAGCGCACATACACTTCTATCCTGCATATTCACGCTGGAGCCAAACAAGCTCTGACACATACTTATTCATTACACCAGGATGACGCTCTGTGATGCGTGAGACAAACTAGCGTTATGAGACGCGAGAGCTGTTAGTGGCCAACATAACTATGACGCCAAAAAGTAAACAAACGGAGGAAGATACCTTTTGGTGACCCGACCGATGCGTTCGCAATTACACCTCTACCTGAGAGACGGAGTGGGCCGCCCAGCTGTGCAGCCGGCGCTGTGCGGCGGCGGGCGTCACTGCCGGCCGACGTGCCTGGTCCAGAGCGGAGCCAACAGCCGGCTCTGTATGGCGGCGCCGCCAGCCGTGCCAGCAGCTAGAGCCAGCAGCCGGCGCTGTGCGGCGGCGGGCGTCACTGTCGGCTAGCGCGCCTGGTCTAGAGCAGAATCAGCAGCCGGCGCTGTATGGCGGCGGGCGTCACTGTCGGCTAGCGCGCCTGGTCCAGAGCAGAGCCAGCGGCCGGCGCTGTGCGGCGGTGGGCGTCACTGCCGACTAGCGCGCCTGGTCCAGAGCGGAGCCAGCAGCCGGTGCTGTGCGGCGGCGGGCGTCACTGCCAGCTGGCGCGCCTGTTCGGGAGCAGAGTCAGCAGCCGGCGCTGTGCGGCGCCGGGCGTCACTGCCGGCTAGCGCGCCTGGTCCAGAGCAGAGCCAGCAGCCGGCGCTGTGCGGCGCCGGGCGTCACTGCCGGCTAGCGCGCCTGGTCCAGAGCAGAGCCAGCAGCCGGCGCTGTGCGGCGGCGGGCGTCACTGCCGCCCGGCGCGCCTGGTCCAGAGCAGAGTCAGCAGCCGGCGCTGTGCGGCGGCGGGCGTCATTGCCGGCCGGCGTGCCTGGTCCAGAGCAGAGTCAGCAGCCGACGCTGTGCGGCGCTGGGCGTCACTGCCGCCCGGCGAGCCTGGTCCAGAGCAGAGCCAGCAGCCGGCGCTGTGCGGCGCCGGGCGTCACTGCCGCCCGGCGAGCCTGGTCCAGAGCAGAGCCAGCAGCCGGCGCTGTGCGGCGCCGGGCGTCACTGCCGCCCGGCACGCCTGGTCCAGAGCAGAGCCAGCAGCCGGCGCTGTGCGACGCCGGGCGCCACTGCCGCCCAGCGCGCCTGGTCCAGAGCAGAGCCAGCAGCCGGCGCTGTGCGGCGCCGGGCGTCACTGCCGCCCGGCGCGCCTCGCCCAGCCGGCTGGCTGCTACGGCGTCCGGGTCGCCAGACTGCGAGCCGCTGGCAAATGCTCGTGCAAATGTCGCCACCTGGTCAGTGTGCGCCTGCACGACTCCCAGTCGCTGGTGTAAGCATCCCTGAATAACCACGCATAGCGAAAAGCCACGGGTGCCCCTGGTCGGCGGCACCTCATACACCGTTAGGGAGGGCGGCGCCAGCGCGGAGCTCAGGTACCGGAGAAGCTAAAGGAAGGTGTGCGAACCACCGTCCGGCAATTACTAAATGCTGATCAACGTGTCATTAAAAGTCCTCGAGCCCAGTTTGATTGTGCTCACATTATTCCCCCTTGCTAACGCCATGCAAATTATATATTTTTATTCTCAAGTTATGCACGCGTAATGACGTTTGGCATTCCCGCTTCGGAAACATTTCCTGAGATCGAAAATCGATCAAAATTCTTCGGCTCTGCCAACGCACGTACTCCTGTCGCAGAGATGGCCGCGATTCTATATCGTGCCCTCACGGGCGTCTCGAAAGTTACACATGCTCCGAAACATACAAAGGTTTGCAGTTCGCATGAGGATGACACAGTATTGCAAACCATGGTTATAGCTCTTGCCGTTTACGAACGTCAAAAGACAACGGTCTAGACATGCATGCGGACGTTTTGTTTCGAGGAGTCAAAAGTATTTAATAGGAGGGGATTCATGATGGTAGCACTAGGGCGAATACTCACAGATCACTTTGCCCGACTTCCTTGCTCGCTTGACTTGCAATTGGCTTGCTTTGCATCTATTCAGGTCGTCAATATTGACATCGACAGACGAAACTGACGCAGTTGCAAACTTTGGTCACATCGAACAGGCCAACGCACCTATGGAGTGTACTTCTACCTACCTATGGAGTGTTCGTGGGCTGACCCCTTCCGGTATCGCCGCAGGGCCAAGGCCGGTTTCTGGTCAACTCCTGTCACACATAGATAGTCGGACGGTTTAAGCGTGATTTTTCCGTGCCGTACAGTTTTCCTAGGCCTTCGTCTACTCTGGTTGCTAGGTTCTACCGACAGCTTTTAAAATGACCAGAAAGAGGAAACTCCGATTTGCGCACGAGCACGCGTGGCTGCATGCTTGCTTCGACCGGCAGTTTGGCAATGCAATTGTCCGTTATAATTCTGATTGGTATTTGTTAGTCTCGGGTTGGTGCCACGGAGGCTCGTCGAGGTCCGAGCCCAGACTGTGGCTTTTGGTCTCTCGGCAGTTTGGCAATTCTGCGCTTTCCAGGGTACTGGAGTGTGGAAGTGGAATCGTGGTGACGTTGAGACACTGAGAAAAATCGGCGTGATCAAACAGCTTACATGGAAATGCTTAGCGCTTCATACGGCACACTTTTTCAAACATTGAGCTTCTGGATGTTGAAAGCCGCATGAAATTGTGATAGTTATTGCAAGTGAATTAATTACATGCAGCGTGATAACAGAACTGCCTGGGCTAGGCTGTTTTTTAACAGTCTGGGCTAGTCTGCTCAAATTAAAAACTTCTAGCCCAAAAAAAGTCTCACTCGTCCCGCGGCATCGCTCGCCTGACTGACGACGTCTACGACGTGGTTGTCTCTTTGGTACAATTGGAATATCTGAATACGGTTTGTTGTGCATTATGCTTTGCACGCAGTCGCACAACTTCTCACCTTACCCCGCCCGCTTACTTTGGTCCGCTCACAGTGCAGAACTGCTGGGCAGCTAGCGCAGCCAGCTCACATTTTGCCACATGGAACGCAGTGTATTTGGGGCTACCATGAAAATGCGTTGCTATGGACAATAGTTTCTAGAAAGTACGACGGCCGCTTGGTTAATGTCTGCTGGATGACTGTAAGTCTGCTGGCGGTTAGCGACTCACTTTGGTCATGTCGATACCATTTAGCGATGTTACGGCGGAGTTTTTATCGCCGACATCAAAGAAGCCGTTGTCTCAACGGCTTTCGGTGTAAACGTTTGGAATGCAGGATCGGAGTAAAATGCGTTCGGCCAGGGAATCTTCCCTTCCCTCATCACCATCTCGATTATCTCCGTACATCGAGAAACTCGTGCTGTTTGCGTGGCATCGTGTATTATCATATCATGTCACGTGTATAATCACAAACACGGAAACTCGGCAAACCTCTACGGCAGTTTGTGTGGCCACTGCCGCATCTGACACCCATTGGCATTCTTCAGCCATGATCGCAGGCCCAATACTGCGACTTTTCAGCAAAAAGACAACCTAGCTTGAATGCCAAAGTATGATTTGTCATCGACTAGACGATTGGGAGTAACAGGAATGAAGTATACAGCAAACTTGTCCCATCGGAGCTCACGTTATCTGCTAAAACACCTCACCAACACGTCAACACATCTCAAATAAGACACCGCTCTCATTGACTAACGAGCATAAAAATGTACACTTCTAATGAATTCATGAAAAACAAAACACGTTATTCGCACCCTCCACTGTGAAAATAAGCGGCTCGCACACGTAAGCATTTAGCGCCGGCACTGTATGATTGTCTGGATGATTGATGACGTGTCTGAACGCTTTGGTCGGTCGCCGTCTCGTGGTCAGTCTGTCGGTCTCTCGGGAGCAGTGATGGGGTTCTGGCGGGTCCCGCTAACAACAGAACGGCGTGGGAGTTGGGTGGTCTTTATGACAGATGCGTCTGATGGTTGATGCTGTGTCTAAAGGCTTTGGCTGGCTTCTGCGTCGACGTCGACTTGTCCGTCTCGGAGGGATGCTGATAGGGTGTCCCTGCGAACCCCGACTCCCTGCAGGGACGTCCAAGCCGACTCTTCGCCTGGGGACCGTCGGCAGCACCTCTCCGCTCCTCAGGGACGCCAGACGGGGTCATCCCTGGGCAGGGATGCCAGCAGGGGTCCACCGACCAGGGCCGCCAGACGGGCGGGGACGCGGGCGCCGGCGGCCGTTCGCCAGCGGCGCCGGGCGCTGCCTCCGGCCCGTCCTTGCTGAGGTTCATCACGAACGCCATCTCCTCGGAGGAGCAGCTCTCGGACGTGGCGCCGTCGCCGCGGCTCCAGGGGCCGGCCGCGGAGCCGGGGCTGCCGGACGGCACGCCGCCGCTCCAGTGACGCTCGGCCGGCGCGCCGGCCGCCGCCGCCGGCGACAGCAGCCCGCCCGAGGCAAGGCTGAGCGGCGAGCCGGACGCCAGGCTGCGCGGGCTCGGCGGCCGGTACGGCTCGTCGCCGCCGTGCAGCAGGTCGTAGCGCTGCTCGAGGTTGGTGACGAGCCGCGGCAGCGCCGCGCCGCCGTCCCCCTGCGCCGTGAACGAGCGCACCACCTGCAGGCACTGCTGGTAGCCGCGGCGGTACGTGTCGGCCGAGTCGGCGGCGACGGCGGCGGCGGCGGCGCCGCGCCGGAGCAGGCCGTGCAGCTCCCGCATGTGCTTGACGGTCTGCTCCAGTATGTCGGCCTTCTCCAGCTTGGACGGTTTCGGGCCCTGAGGAGGAGAACGCAGGGGTTAGTGGCGATCCGCAGTGGTCGGGTGACGAGTCAGCGAAAGGAAACAAGACACAAAACACTTGGCGAACATTTCATGAGCTGTCAGTCTAATATATTGAAGTCGAAGTTTAACGACCATTCAATGCGTGCTTACCTGTCTCTGAACGGCGTTCTCGTCGATCAGCATGTCCTTCAGCTCCTGCAGGCAGCTGTTGATGCGCTCTCGCCTCTTCTTCTCCATGATCGGCTTCCTGATCTTGCGGACCTCACTCATCGGCTTCGTGGGGCGCTGAGCGCGTTCCATGCTTGCGTGCCGCTGCGCTGGCTCGCTGCGCGTTCGTCGATACGTCTCCCACGTCGCGTGTCTCCGGTCGGACTGCGGCTGCGGCGGCCGGCCAGTTGACGCGTGGGCCCCAGCGCGCACGCGCGGCGCATCAATGGGCCGCCGCTGCCGCGCGCCCATTGGCGGGGCGGCATCGGCGGGGGCGGAGCCAGCGGGGGAGTGTGCCGGCCGCCGGCCCGTGGCGGCGGCGGCGCTGGCGCGTGGGAGGCAGCGCTGGCCCGGCCGGCGCGCGTCGCAGCCGCGGCGGGCGTCGGCGTTGTGGTTGAGGATGGCGCGTGGGGACCCGGCCTGGCGTCTGGGAGACAAATGGAAGACGCTGCCAACGGACGGAGATGGGGTGCGAGGACAAGAGCAAGACGGATACGCTTGGGAGTGATAGGCGTCAGCGACACAGGACTGGTACATGAAAAGAAAGTCATGCTTTTGAGGGCAAATCTTAGAACAAGAAGTTTTACAGGTGACGCACCCTTTAACGAAATTTCCACGCAGTGCTATGCCAGATGCTGCTCTCATGCTACTTTCATTCGTGTACCCAAATGACAGTCCGCGCAAGAACGAACCTTCGTCTCGCCCGTTCGAGATCTGAATGCAGATAGTCATCGGCTCCTGCCGGTTTACGGCCATAGCTCCGCGCTCGCGGCATGCAGTCAGCTCTTCTGCTGGGGTATCTGATCATGATTACACGGAGCTGATAACCGTTATGACATTGCCGCTCTCAATTATCCGGGTCGTAAATCAGGCGCTCATTTGCTCCGGCGCTCATAAAGCGTGCCAGGAGATGCGGCCAGGAGGTACGGCCAGGAGATACGGCCAGGAGATACGGCCTCTTCCAGGCCAGGAGATGCGGCCGGGACGAGGCTGGTCCTCTGCTCCCCTCGCGAGACTTGTCTGAGGGAAACCGTACCGAGCATGGTTGATACACTTCTCCGACAGCATTTCGTCTTGTTTGTGGATTATGAGTAAAGGTGCCTTGGATGATTTGCACCACGCAATTTAATATTTTCGGGAAAGTTAGTTGCTCATGGTCTCGACATCTGTGCAAGGTTTGTTGCGTCCCTTTCCAATCATTTTGGTGCTGCATATTACATTGACGGCATTCCCCGTCCAAAACGGGAGTGACGCACCACGGTTATATATATATATATATATATATTTGTGTGTGTGTGTGTGTGTGTGTGTGTGTGTGTGTGTGTGTGTGTGTGTGTGTGTGTGTGTGTGTGTGTGTGTGTGTGTGTGTGTGTGTGTGTGTGTGTGTGTGTGTGTGTGTGTGTGTGTGTGTGTGTGTGTGTGTTCGCAATTATGAAAAAAGAGGATGGCTTACAATTAGTGACTTTATGAATATTGACAGCATGTTTAGGTCCACGGAAAGGGCCCGAACTCAGATGAATGCAATTTTCAACTAACTCGCCGCAACTTGTATTTAGAATGCATAAACTATACTTCCGAAGTGGCCAATAGCCCTCAGCCATAACGTCATGTCCCATTCAGCTGCGGCTCCGTAAAAACGCTGTTTGCTCTCATTATGGAGGCTTTAACCCTTTCTCTTTCACAGGCACCATACACATTGCGCCACACCGACGCAGTCGCATTGACCTTGCATCCCTGAATCTTGTGAAAGTCAAAACGCCTGCCGTGCCTCGCACCAGAAGCGGCGTAAAAGAATCCAGCCTCCGTTTTATCCATCTATAAATAAACGCAATCTCTTCTGTCTTGCGCGCACGAGCACACCATTTATGTCCATTCAGTGTTTTCAAGCATTTGAACTTTTCAACACGACGCCGTTGGTGACGCGTGTGCGCCGAAGCGTCTGAGGGCGCTCCTGCTGGACTAATGGGTCCCGCTCGCGCTCGTGAACGATGGTGTTTACGCGGCTTTGCGGGGCAGGTGAAACTTCGGCCTCCAAACTGCGGACCAACCGAGCGAGGCCGGTCGGCAATCACGGAGACAAGCCGGCCAGCAATTGGACGCAACGCGCGTCTGTTCGGGCTCGGACGACGGCGCCAGCGAGAGATGTTGTGAGGCCTCGTGGTCCATTGGCTTCCAGTGATTGTATTCATTGGAAGGCCTTGGTCATCCTCTCATGCGTGCGAGACAGAAAGCTGGCGCCCACTGTGAAAGGTCGGCTCAGGCATTATGTGCGTAAACGCGGGTACTTTCGACGAAATTTTCCTTGCGCAAGTACGCGTGCGTGTAACATTCAGCGGCCTCCACGCCGATGGCACGGTGGCTTGCTAGGCTTCGCGACCGTCACAGGATTTTGTTATCGTTGTTACTGGGGCCTTACGACGCCCTCAGCTTCTAAAACTTTAAGGCGTCGCCTGCCTCCCGCCCTCGCAGGAAAGGTGGACACCGTGGGGAATCGAACCCACCACCTCAGGTTTCCTGGACGCGCAGATTAGCGTCACAGGATTCCTCCCATCCCCCAACGCTAATGGCATACCTTCTTTGTCCTAAACCGTATATTCTCAACAGATTGGGACACCAAATTTGTAGATGTTACAATTTCTTGGGGCACCTACAAGTTAGGAGATTGGCATCCAACTTTGCTTGCCACAAATGGCAAGTAAAGTGGGATGTCACTTCCAGCTATCGCCACTGCAACAACCTTCTCCATGCCGTAAGAGCCGAACAGTCGGGGTTGGCGCGCATCCAAGCACATAGGAATCACTTTAAAAGTGCAGCGCTGGAAATGGAAATTGAATGCATACTGCCCGAGGGTGTGAATGAAAAACGGCCTGGTTTGCCCTAAAGAATGCCCGCCATCTGACGCTCGCAGGGTGCCGCTCGGCATCTGAGATGGAGCGTCGGTCGTGTTACGAGGCCCGACAGCATGCCACGGGTGAAGCTGACAGCGATGGGACCTGTGAGGAAAGCTCCAACCGGCCTCAGAACTGAGCTGACGGGAGTTCGCCATGTGCATACCGTGTGGAGCACGAGATAAAGCCAATCGTTAGCGCTGAATGTATTGTCTTGCGTCCAACTGACAACGGCGATAGTGTTTTTGCGGAGGGGGGAGTGAGAAGTACAGCACGTGCGGCGAATGTGTTACTTTAATCACAGTGAGCTATATCAGGATACAAGACGCTGAGCCAAAATTTTTGAAAATCTGCAGTTTCATAAACCGGCAGCCGTGGGTGCTGACACTTACGGATGGTTTTCCATGCACTACCAAAAGCATGTTTTCGTCACGTGTTCCTCACAAGCGCTGCTCCGCGCCTACACCTATTCGATTAAGATGCGGCATTGACGCAGATCATGTCAAACGCATTTTCCATGTCAAAAAGTGGCGGGATTAAATCGCGCCAAGCCCAAGTCTGAGGGGTGTTTGATTTTCACTGTTTAGTTGCATGCATATACATCCTGTGTCCCTTTCGGAAATCCAAACACAAATTAATTACACAACACCCTCTGCAATTCTGCTCTTATGGCACACCGCCGGAGCTGGGCGGAGGCGGACCCTGCTCTTCTGGCGAGCGCAACGCTCAGAGCAGCCCAAACGGTGGGTCCGTCCGGAGCTCAAAACATCGCTGATGACGTCATGTCGTGGGCGTCGCCCGCCGCCGCGCGTGCGGGTGACAGCTCTCACAGCCTGCTGAGAAAGCGACGATCCCGTGTGCGCTGCCGTGCCGAGAATGTCAACACCGCGCGGATGCGTGCCGTTTGCGGCGGCGGCGGCGCCACCACGCTTCCCTGTGAAGTTCGCGCGGTCTGTGGGTGGGCACGGGCCGGCTCGCGCGGGACCGGTGCGCGCCGAACAAACAGCAGCCGCGCGTGAGCGTGACTGATGGCGCGTCCATCTGGCACCAGCTGGCGGCATCATCGCCGGACAGACCCACTCCTAATCGCCCCGCCGCAGCCCGGGATCGCGTTTCGCCGCGCTCGCCGCTCCCGGCGGGCGGGCGGTCCGCGCCTCGCGTCCCGGGACGGGACGATATTGGGACGGTTCCGGGACAGTGCCGGGACGCCGCCGGCGCGAGACGCTGAATGCCGACCAACGGCTGCACTCGTTTGAACCGGCCGCTGAGCCTGGTCTGAACGGGCCGCGTGGTCTGGTGTGTGGGCGGCGGCGGGGGTGTGGAGGTGTGCACGGCCGGGAGTTGGTACACGCTATGTCAGTTCTGTACAGTCGTCGCTTGAATAGGACGTGCATGCTGTCGTGCAGTCAGCTGTTGGTGAAGTGCCGAGGTAATTTTCTCGTCCAGGCGGCGACATTCAGCATGTGCCGAACGGTGGCCACACTTTTCAAGAACAACGCACGTATTCTTGCAAATAAGGAAACCAAGGACGTATGCCGACGTTTCCTGCCAGGTGCGTGACGACCACTGTTAGCATCCGAGCACGACATGGCACAACCAGACATATATCCTGCTGGTGTGAGGGAACGGCTAGTCAGCACACCTGTGAGCCGTAAGGCACAGTCAATTATAGTCCACTATAAACGAGACGCAATGGTGCACTGCCAGCTAACGTTGTCATTAATAGTCTCACAATGACTTGTATTGAGCGCACGAACCTCTGCCCTAACAGAGCGCCTGCGTCCCGCCTCTCTCGGCGCAATTCTCACGCAGCCACTTGCAGCACCGGCTCCCGTAGGGGCCAGACCCGCTGCGAGATTTTCCCAGGGCGCGCGGCCGACACCTGTGACGTCACAGCCAGCTGGCGGGCACCTGTGACATCGCAGCCAGCTGGCAGGCACCTGCAGGGCGAGGCTTGTTCTGCTCACCTGCCAGACCTCGAGATCGGGGTTTAAAGGGCCTCCCCGCAGGAGCAGATGCTGGCGCAGTGAGGGACGTTCAAGGATGAAATGCAGGAATGTGTGAAGGCAGACTTAGTGGGAGGTCATGCTTCTTCTTCTGAAGCATTCGATGTTGGTCAGAAATCTACGGCTTGTTATCTATTTGAACTCGCTGGAGGGGGTTGAGGGCGGGGAACTTAAAGATGGCAATTGCGGTCTAATTTAAGACAAGCTCCATCATGAGCAGTAAGACAGGAGCTTATTTCAAAACCAGTCCGCAAGCCGTCAGAGGCTGCATGTCACTCTGCACTCTCATTTGAGTTGCGCCGGCTGTTTCATCACCCCTGCCAACAGATTAATTCTGACCTCAACTGACGGTCAACTACGGTCGCCCTGCGGCGGCGTCTCTCGTGGTCCCGTGCCCCACTGCGTCGCGGCCGCGTGAAACTTGACCCGCGCGCCGCTTTGGCCGCAGTTTGAATTTTCGGCGCGGCGCCGCGGCCTGCCCGCTCCCAAAGCCCAACCGCCAAGCATACCGGGCCATTCAGGCCGGCTATCCATTACCCGCGCTTTCAGCCCGCCAGTTTCTTTGCGTAAAAAGAAAACCGAAACAGGATTTCTTCTTGAGTGGTCGACGCACAAAGCAGGGCGGCGCGGGCCCCAACCGCGCCGGTCGCCGCGCGCCGGCCGCCTTTGGAGCAGGCCGGCGCGGCCCAACGCCCACTGTTGGCCGTGTATTTCCGGCCCCGACTCTGTCGCGGGTCGGTCGGCGGAATGCGCCGGTCTGACGCGCGCCCGACCTCGTCCAGCCGGGCCTGTGTACACAGGGACACGCCTCCTGTCGGCTGCTGGGGGCGGGGGCGCGCGGGGCCGGCCGGGCCGCACGGAGCGTCAAGGTGAGAGCTGCGGCGCCGGTGGACGCCCATTTACCGCGCGTTGGAAACGGCTTAGGCAAAGTTCGCGTCGTTTACAAGCGATTTAGCATTCGAGGTTGGGCGTCTTTGAGGTGACAAGCGTGGAGGTCAAAGGGCCTAGCCCTCCCTGATCCCCAGCATCAATACCGGATGCGGTAACGGGACGACATGGGACCAAGTAGTTTCTGATGCCGCTTACGGGAGTGGCCGCTGGCTTACAGGCTGGCACAACGGGTACCGCGCAAAAGCGAGCCACTCAGCGGTCTTGAGGAGCAAAATGCTAATTTGACTCTATCCTGCAGAAGAAGACAAACCCAGGCTCCAGAAACGCGTCATTCACGGCGAGAACGGCAAGCTGGCGTGCTCCGCAGGCCTCTAGAGCAGTAAGCACCCAGGCATCTATGCGTGCGATGAGATCTACGTCTGCTGCACTGCCGTATGAATGACAGACGCATCGACGAGCTGGCTATGCACGAGCTTTGCAGTCAGGGGCGGCGCCACAGGGAGAGAGGGGCGGGTCCTCCTCTATGGTTGGATAGGAGGGTACAGCCTCCCCCCCCCCCTCGTATCCCAGCAGCCTTCTTGCAGGAGACAATACATGCTTCGCACAGATGTTCACTAGAGCCCCTATGTTCAATTTTTGCCGCAAGGAAGTTCCTCCACATCGGAAGGTTTGCATCGCTTCCCCTGCTAGAACGATGCTACTAGGATTTCAAAAGACCACTCAGTTGCCTTCGCCTATACAGGCTGAGCAAATTCAATGCCTTTCGTGCCCAGAGTTTAAAGCTGCATTGGCAAGTGAATAGATCATCACATACCTGAGACCTGAGAATATAAAACATTGCTAAGAGGAAAGTGGAAGTTGATATTGATTGTAGTATGTGTACTACAATGCTTTATCCTTGATCCCCTAGGCACGACTGTTATTTTCGTATGCTTCCGGTCAATGGCCATCACGTGTTATTACCACTTTCGTCATCCTGTTTTTGCAGTAGCTTTAGAACGCAATTTATTTACGCCCCTGCAGTCTTGCGTGCGTTTCTGGTCATCGCGCCCCATAAACGTTTGATATACAGTTATCTTGCATGATAGTGTCATGCTATGATATATTCCTTACCCATTACTGTACTTTAGAAATGTCAATTTTGACTGACAATCTGAGGGGCAATTTTGGTGACTTGTGCAGTTATAACTATATTCTAACGCAGCGTCATTATAACCTTGAGCGATCATCTTTTCGACAGCTTCGGTTCGATTCGATTCGGTTCGGTTTCGGTTCCATTAAGTTTCTGCTTGAAATGAAGACAAGCTCTGAGCCAGGCTCCGCCGGTGGTGGAAGTCTGTCCCCATTAATTTTTTCGGGGTTAGCAAAAAAAGGAAGGAAAAAGAACAACAACGCACACTCAAAACGGCAGAAGAAGGCGACGCCTTATTTTTAGTGCGTTTTATACACTCATTTGGTACCCGGAAAATATTGAAGTTCCAATCAGGTCAATGCGCTGGACAAGGCCAATCTGAGGTTAGAGTCCAAAACTTAGGACCCTCATAAGTTGTTTTGGCATGGACAGATCTGGTAAATATTGGAGGCGCGTCTCGTTATGCGTTGCATGTTTGTTTTCTGGTTTTGTTTAGTTTTTAGCCTGGTATGGTCTTATACCTTGTTGCGGAATGGCTTTCAGCCAGCAATCCAGCTGTAGCTGGCCGGAATGACACGAGCACCTAAGTGACTGGGACCGTGTTGTCTGCATAATTCCCAATCAAACGCATTCGCAAAACGGTTTGTTGTTTGAGTTCAAAAACTTGTTTTCTGAATGATAGATTTAGGTAGTTGAATAACCTGATTAAAATACAAGATGTGTTTTTGGTCCAATGCATACATAAAATAATGTGAATGGCCAGATCTGCAAAGCCGTTCAGAATTACGGACCATATGCAAACAGATGTCCGGAAATTCTGGAACGTAGCCAATAATGATGCCAAGCGGAATATGACACCCTGAGCCGGAAGGATTACACTTGGCACGAGGCAGCTTCGTAGGAGCCTGGTCCAATTTCTCTGCATTTTGTAGGAAATTTGTAGTCTGACCCGCAAGCAGAATTTTGGCTAAGTGCCAAAAAAATACTGCAGAAACGTCATGTGAATTTTTCTCTTTTTTTTGGTTTCCTTTTCACGGTGCGCTGGACGATCTTTCAAGGGCCAAAAGTGTTCCCATCAGTCGGACACGGGTTTCAACCCGAACTATTTATGAAAGCATATAACTTTAGGTGAATATGTGTTTTACGACGATGATTTAATGATTGCTGATAATGATGATGAAACGTGTGCTTTAAGGTCGTTACGTTGTAACATGTCACTCATATAGCCTGAAGAAATCCCCCTCATTCTCTGCTTTCCTCCTCTCCAACTCATAATATTTTTATTCCTGACCGCGCAGAACCTGCGTATGCCAACCCCGTGGAGAAGCCTAGGCGCAGTGCCACCAGAGAAGCGAGGGGTCAAGTATCCTCTTGCCAGTTGCTAAGGAAGCAACTATAGCCGCTTCCCTGTCCGTTCTCCGCATGCTTGGTTCAATGCGCGGAAACCCACCCCCGAAATCGTTAAACTTGATTGTCTTATCATGACCCTGCCCGCCAGTTCAGTCACAGTTTAGTACAATTTCAGCCCGTGGTAGAGGCTTCAAACTTGTTTCGTTGAATGACGACGCAGGGGAGGGGCAACGCAACAGCAGTGTGTCAAGTCCATCGCCTTCGCCTGGATCGAACGGATCCAGCTCACGCCGCAGTCGCTTTGGCAGTCTAAACGGTCACGTCAGAGCACGTTTGGCTGCGCTTAGTGCCGGACCACAACCGGTGCCGGTGTAGGCCTGGAAGGAGTATGTAAATACTGTGGTGCTCAAGCATCCGTGTTGTTGGAATGTTTTATCACCACCGTAGTAGGTTACCAGATTTGCTGTTATTTGTTCATGAAAAACTAAAGCACTTTGAAATCGGGCGTCCAAGCCAAAGCGCAGGGTCAGGGCAAGCAAACATGGCACATCAGCCTGCAAAACTGTTACATTTACACTGTACATACACAATTACACTGTACAGAATTACACTGCACACACACACACACACACACACACACACACACACACACACACACACACACACACACACACACACACACACACACACACACCCACACACACACACACACACACACACACACACACACACACACACACACACCACACACACACACACACACACACACACACGCACGCACGCACGCACGCACGCACGCACGCACGCACGCACGCAACGCACACGCACGCACGCACGCACGCACGCACGCACGCACGCACGCACGCACGCACGCACGCACGCACGCACGCACGCACGCACGCACGCACGCACGCACGCACGCGCGCGCGCGCGCACGCACACGCACACGCACACGCACACGCACGGTTATACACTGACTCATTGTCTGGTCAGTTGGTCTAGATGATAATACGCACCGTGCTGCCTGCTGAGAAGAAGCCACGAAACCACGATAAGATTTTTCCGCCGGCATAAGGCAACGGATGTTCTTTCGTGTTGGGAAGGAGAGTGTGCGAAAGCCTTTTGAATTATTTCTTTCAGTCAACGCAAAGGGACTTCAGAACGTTGTAGGTGTCAGTCCCCAATCCTGTCCGTAGTTACGCACCCCCATGCCTTGCGGCGGTGCAGCACAAAGCACGTGGGGAATCTGCATGGCAAAGACCACCAAAGAGAACCCCAGTTACTAAACACACGATTTCTCTCATTTTGTTTTATTCAAATATGATGGTTTTGCGACATTGTCTCCCTACCAAAAATTGGCGGCGGTGCCTCCGTCTGCACTGTGCAGCAAAGTTCTAAAACATGTAGCACTAGGCGTGAAACGGCAGCCCTCACAACAATCTGCGAGATTGATCCAGACAAACATTGGGGCGTTCGATCTACACCGTAAATACTACCTTCTTGCAAAGCCTGCCACCTTGTGCTTACTAGTCCTGCTACAAATGCAACGGTAATCGGCTCGCCTGGCGTTCCATCACGCAAATTTGCGCTGGCAAATTGCAAGGCAACTACCAGGCAAGTTCGTTTTGTATCTGCCACCGCTTAAGAATTCTGTTAATGAAAGAAATGGATTTGGATTGCCTTGCACTTTCTTTAGTTTTGAGCAACGTATGGCAGCAAACGCTCATTTCAGAGTATATAAAGGATGCATTGAAGGAGACCTCATTCCTTGGTAGCTTTCATAATATGATATCTGTCAATTAAGGCCAAATCGCATTGCATCAGCTCCGTTCCGGAAGAAGTCACGTCGGCTGTCTTCCAGTCGCCTACCATTCCTACTACAAGTGCAACAGTTTTCGGCTCGCTCAGCGTTTTCTAGAAGTGTATTCACCCGTACCTTGCAGATGGTTTGACGTATTTATTGCCCTGATAATCACCGCCATGCACAGCTCAGCTGGCGCATCGCGGCCATCAGCTGTCGCGCCGTCACCCGTGTGACCACGCACCGCTCTTGCGATGCGACATAGGCCACAGGTCGGGCACCTGCGATGTTACAAAGGTCACAGGTCGGGCACCAGGAGGAGTGGAGCGTGCGGCGCCACCACGTCATGTCAGTGTGACGGGCCGCTGGCGGGTCGGGGGCCGGGGCCGACCGCCAGTGCAGAGGAGTCATCGCTAGTGCAAGGTTCAGCCATGTCGGTCCGAGTGTTCTGTCTGCTCCTGGTGTTCTGCGTGGTGCTGGCCGTGGCACAGCATCCCCGCTGCTTTGAACCTCTCAAGGTTGGACCGTGCCGGGCAGCCATCGAACGCTACTACTACGACTTAACTAGGGGTAGATGCCGCCAGTTCAGCTGGGGCGGCTGCAGCGCGAATGGAAACAACTTCTTGGATAGAACACACTGCCAGACATGGTGTCTCTTTTACAAGAAGAGTGGCTGATGGTGCAGACCGGCTGCAATGCTGCATGAAGCAAGTGCGACGAGAGGCCGTCTGGACAGTGATTGCAGCAAGCGTGCTCAGGCGGATTGAAGCAGCTAGCATTCCCACGAGTGGATTTAAAGCACCGATGTTGTGTGGTATATATTGGTCTCATTTGTAGCCACGGGTATTTTCCTCACATCAGCAAAATGCACCACATTGGTCGACGTCGACGCAATACATGCTGGGCCATCCTATCGTGAAGGAGTGTAAGCTGAGAGCGCCTAACAGATCTGACTGTGAAGCTGAGGTGTTATGTCAAACTTTGCAACCTGAACGTTGTTGCAAAGTTTCACGTTTGAACGTTGAATATAACTGATGATGTCGACGTTTCCACAAAGTAACCTCTCAACTCTGAAAACTGCCTAGCGGCACTTATAACTTTTAACTTTGCACCTGTACCATACATATTAAGTACGCTGTTCTGAAAAAGCACGAAACAAAGCGTGACCTTCAAAATCAAACTTACCATAACGCAAGATAAGTTCAGGCTCTCACTCTTGTCAAGTTCAAGAGGACAGTCTCATATAGGGTCCCTCATGTAAATCTTGTATTCGTTTGAGTGAAATCAGCTATCATCCGTAATAAGTTCCTTGATCGTAATGCTATCACGATTATTGTCCTTTAGGTCTTTCACTGCAGATACTTCGTTACACACCTATCAATTCAAAGTGACGGCTAAGTTTGGGCAATATCGCGATGTTGCAGAAAATCATGCAGGCGCACTGTCATGATCAGGCCACCGCAGCGTCCAAAAGCGTGATCGGTCGGGCTACTGAGGTCTTAAATTTTCGATAAGTTGGCACTTGGACAAGTTGGGCATCCGACCACTCCAATAATAATACCATGATGCCGAGCAATACAAGGCAACGCGGGCTGCAGGAACAACAGCAATGTTGGCTATTTGGCAACGCAACTTTCGTCCTTTTAATTCGGCGATCAGAGTACATGTATAGGGACCACCTGTCCCTGCTTCATGGCGAGCGAACAGGTGATCCATTTGAGACCTGTTCCGTCCGCTCTGCCATCTGCTGCCGTTGCCGCCGCTACAGGTGCATTCTCGTTCTGACCCTGCACCTCTCGCGCCGTTCAAAACGGCGCGCTGCCGCGGCGCGACCGTTGCGCGCGCCGCGGCGGCCAGCGCGCGGATTCCTGGCCGGATTGTGCTGGCCGGCGCGCCGGGCGCGCGCCATTCAGTCGCGCCAATAAATCCACGCGCACAAAGCGCGCGCCGGCCGCCGCGTCTTTGAGCGCGCGCCGACCGTTGGAACGCCACGCTTTTGTTGTCTACCGTAACAGGTGGCGCGCTCCTCCGCGGGATGCTGGACGGCCAAACGGGTTGAAGACGCCGCGATGGTACGGAAAGTGGGCCAGGGTCTGCCGCGCGGCGGCCGGCGGCGCCCAGGGACGGCGGAAGGGAGGGCGGTGCCTCAAGCGGCGGTCTTCTCCTGAGTGTTGTTGGTCGGGCGAAATGTTAGGCTAAGCACAGGATCTGGCACAATCGCTATCGTTAAGTGCGCCGTGAGCGGAGGAACGCAGGCGAGGAAGGCGGTGGGTGGCACGATATTCTCGTGATCCCGTTTCGTCCATGGTATGACGAGTTGCTTAAGGGCCCTTTATTTCAAGAATCCGTCAACGTTTACATTCTGCCCGAATGCGTCATATTGGCGAGTGTGTGCAGTTCCGAAGATAGACCCACGTACGGTTTATGCAAGGATCATAACAGTCAACTTTGACCATGCCTTCAGATCTGTGAGCCCCAAAGCTCACGTTCCACGCGCCTTAAGTATTACCAATTTCGCGAGACTGCGTGTCTGAACGAGTTAATTAATGATTTACAGTTCCGTCCAGCTTATTTGTTCAAGCCGCAAGCATTACAAATTTCGCAAGACTGCATGTCTGAACGAGTTAATTAATGATTTACACTCCCGTCCAGCTCATTTGTTCAAGCCGCAAGCACAGCACCAGGTTTAGCAAAAGGCGCACTCTTCTTCTACAGCGGCCTTCCTCTTCTCAGCGGCCCCAGCGGGGGAACCCAGTGAAGCCGCCCACGTTTCCGCGGAACTGGCGCCGCACCTCCTCGAGGCGCCGCCTAGTGTTTGCGAAGATAGCGTCAGCTTCCGCCCCCAGGCCACCGGCGGCGCCACCGAAGCCGTCCGGGCCGCTGGGGATGGCGAAGCCGCTGAAAGCGTCCGGGGCTGGTGGCAGACCGCCGGCGCCACCAGGCAAGCCCGGGCCTGGGAAGCCAGCGCTGCGAGGGAAGACGCCTCGGGCGGGCAGACCACGCGGGCTGGGGAGGCGCGGGCTCCAGCCGGGGCTTTCGGTGAAGGCGGCGGGGCGCCAGCCGCCGACCGCCGCGTCGAACGCCAAACGAGTGTGCGTGGAGCTGCGCTGCTCCGGCAGCAGAACGGCGCCCGTGTCCGTAACGGTGCGACCCTGCTGGCCGTTTCGGTTCACGTCCTGAAGAGGCCAAGCCAGGTCAGGTCAGGTCGCACTGGGCTATAAGACCGCGACAGACAGACATACAGATACAGCGATGTCGATTTCAATGCAAGTACTGCGTCGTTCACCCCTGCACTGACACAGCATTGCAAACATGGCAAGCGATTTCATCTACGTCATCCACGATCCCTCATATTCTTCGGGCGCAGAATAGCGATTCCTAAATTCGCTCGCCACTTCCGCCAGCGGCGTGCACTGCGTGGCACGGACCTCGACCGTCCACGTGCGAGACCGGCCTCTCGAGGTCCGTCTGGATGTCTGGACGAAGGTGCCCTGGCCGTCACCGTAGATCCAGTTCGGTACCTGCCCGACCCAGCAGCCATGTTGTCAGTTATCGAGGTCACATCGGTCACACTAAGTGGTCACCTCGGTTACACTGACTGGTCACATGGGTCACACTGACTGGTCACATCGGTCACACTGACTGGTCACACTGACTGGTCACATCGGTCAGACTGACTGGTCACATCGGTCACACTGACTGGTCACATCGGTCACACTGACTGGTCACATGGGTCACACTGGCCGGTTACATCGGTCACACTGACCGGTCACATCGGTCAGACTGACTGGTGACATCGGTCAGACTGACTGGTCACATCGGTCACACCGACCGGTCACATGGGTCAGACTGACTGATCACATCGGTCACACTGACTGGTCACATGGGTCACGCTGGCTCCAGCGGGTCAGGATTAGCCCGTGCCCTTTCTGACCTGCGCCTGAGGGGGGGGGGGGGCGGATGGTACCACCACCAACGAGAGGCACTGGTGCCATCTCCTCTCTGACATTTTGGGACCTGCATTTACGGACGTGACGTATGATAGCACAGGAACAGGATGGCTTGGGTCCGTTCCGTCATCGTGATGTGTCTACAGAACGTACCTATATTCCGTCTTATCTATTTTCTACATTCACGCATACAACTGCTTGTGGAGGTTTGTTAGGGTTCTACCGTTTTCCTGTTTGGAATACGGAGCCCCGTTCAATCCTCTTCGTGATGGATCCCTAGCACCTTTGAAATGACAGGAAAACCCATGTTTTTACCAGCTGTTTTAGTCCTCACCGATTCACGAGGTCGCTGCTGCGTTATGAGAATGTATTGCTCCATACAAGTACAAACTGCAAATTGTCATTAGATTGCGGAAAATTATTACATGTAGCTTTCATCGCATTTCACCACGTGTTTGCTTTAAAGAAGCTAGACCCCAGCTTTCCGGTTGAAAGTCCTAACGCAATACCATTGGTACAGATACACCAAACGATCTAGCCCACGTCCCCAAATGCAAACCCAAAACAGTCCCAGATTCAAGTATGCACCCTAAAACAGACACGGCAAGCGACATTCCGGACCAGGATTCAAGCACGTATCAACATTCCTGAGATCCAACCAGCCCTGATGTTTTATGTGGTCACAGCACGAAAATAGCCCAATATTGCGGTAACATGCCATGGTCAGGAAACCCCTCCTGGTCCCAGTGGTGGTTACGAGCATATGATTTCGCATGTCAGGAAACGAGCAGCCCTAAACGTGATGCATATTTGAGCATATCAGCTCAAATATGCATCGACTTTGACGGCGCGCATGCAAGACAGCCACAGGACGGACTACACGGCACACCTTCCATGCTCACCGATACCGTTCATCATGACAAGGCACGCCAAGTGGGTCGTCGCCCGGTTATACCCGTCTGTGGCGTCGACTGCGCGGCTCGGCGTGTGGCTCCGATCTGCCCTCCACCGGCGACTGGGGCGTGCGGGTCTGAGACTCGGGCGGGAGGCGGGTGTCGGGGGTGCCGGCGTCCGCAGCCGGGCGCGAGCGAGGCCCCGCGCTAGGCGGCGCTGCTGGCTTGCTGGATGTCCCGGACGCCTTTGGCTGCGACGGACGACTTGTCTGGCCGGCGTTGAGGTCAGGCAAGAAGCGACGGAGGACTGAGCCGACCTCCTTCCCGGCATCCGCCATCATGTCGGTAAAAATTGGCCAAAACTGCGCAAACAGTTCGTCGTTTTCGTCTTTCTGGTGCTTTTCCTTATCGTCTGACTTCGTTTTGTTCGGGTTTGCAGACGCATCCACAGTGTCTGGCTTCTTCTTCACCTTGGGAGCAGCGGTGTTCGTTTGGCCATTATTAAGACTGTCACTCGAGGAGGGCTTCGGTCGTCGGGGATAAACATAGATAACTTCTTTCACGTCGACCCAAACCTTCGCGGTTGGCGTCTTCACGGATGGCGGCGGAATGACCGGCCGCAAGGGCGACTCGGTCGTGGCGATCGCAGCGTCCTCTTTCTCGACGTGTTTTGTGCTACGACCGTTAGGTGTCGGTACCACCGCGCCTGCCTCGGTGTCTGTCACTTGAGGGTGGGTCGCTGAGTGCTTGGTGGTTTTCGCGTTCCATTCAGCGGCTGACTTCGACTCAGATTTGCTCTGAAACGTGTTTGAATTTCAAAAGAAGGCACGCTGATGTCATGAAAACACAGCCGTGACTTACTGACCTGCGGATTGGGCGGATCGGGGGCGCCTGAGAACGAATAGCGAAACGGAGCCGAAGGGCTTGGCCGATAACCATGTGACCGTTCTTATGCTTTGCCGTAAATATTCACGTCTATAGCTCAGTCAAGACAACGTTTTATCGTAAAATGCTCCACTGACGTAATCTCACCCAGAATCGAACGGCATTCGAAGACCTATGTCCTTGGCGAGCGGCACATATGTGAATTTGTTTCAATAAATTGCATTCCACTCAAGATTTGAGCATGAAATACTATTGATGCATGGACGAAGTCAAACAGCCACCACGCTGCATAGACACATCTGGCGCATCAAAGGTGTAATACCTTAACGGTCAGCAGGCAGCGGCAGCGAGCAGCGACAAAGTCGCATGGCGGCACCGTATGCCGGGACATACATCAGGGGTCTTAACCGCCCGAAAGGTTGGCGATCACTCACCGCCGTCTTCTCCCAGAGTGACAGCGGACCATCTCTGGTGACGAGGATCATGGCCAGCGTAACCGCCAGCGTCAGCATGAGGACCATGCAGAGCATCAGCAGGGCCCACAGACACTGCCGACATGGAGGCCCCCGTCAGAACGGACGTTTGGTGTTCGGAAGGTCCCGGGATAGTTTTCAGAAACGCGCTGATTAGGATCGGAGGAGTATTTTATACAATGTTACGTGCCGCGAATACCGGGACAAGCTTCCAAACTAGTACATTTCGACTTCAGTGAGCAATGTGGTTCAGGAAAGCTTTCAGAACGCGAGGGTATAGTCGTATGTTTTTCAATGGCATCAACTTTCCCATTTTGCCGAATGTCAGCGGTGATGCTCGGCAGAGCGAGAAAGGTCTGTGGGTCAGCGCTCGTATCTAGGACGCCTAGAACATTCACGACCATCGATGATGATGATGAGGACTAACATTAGAGGGCGTCGAGTACTCCCACTTAACTCAGAACCGAGGCAGTCACATTTTTTGGCAAGGTCAACACATACGCAACATCCGCGAGAAACACAACAGCTCAACAACTTCTCTGAAAAGACTTGAACGCTGGTTCTGATGTTCTCAAAGGACTCGGATGCTGATTCGTGCCTTCTCAAAGGGCTTGGATGGTGATTCGTGTATTCTCAAAGGTTTGAATGCTGATTTATGCGCTCTCAAAGGACCTGGACGTTGACTCGTGCGTTTTCAAAGCACTTGGATGCTGATTGGCGCGTTCACAACACTGCGACGGGCGATCGGCCAAATACGGCACCACGCAGATCGATTGCAATCAGTTTGGGCGCGAACGTGTAAACTTCAAACTACTGCCCTTGTAGCAAACAGCAACAATATCGCGAACCCAGACCAACCCTGGTTCGGGAGTTCGCGTAACTCCACAGCCGGCTCAGCCTGGTCAGGCACAACTCACTGCTTTGCTGGGCCTCGGAGGCGGCGGCTGCAGAGGGGGCGGCACCTGCTCCCCCTCCTCCGCCTTCTTCTGGACATCGTACAACGAGTGCTTCATGCGGGCAGCGGCGGCGCCGACGGCCGAGGACGTAGTGGCAGCCGGCGACCGGCGAGGTGGCGGCCGGCGCCCGGCCGCGTGCTGACGGCACGTGACGGACCGCGGTCGGCCACAAATGTCAGGGCGCGCTGCGGCGGCGGTGCTGGTATTTACCGCGGCGAACGGCGCCAAAGGCAGGGCCGGCCGGCGCCAGGGGCAGGTGCAGGCTGCAGGCGGCCGCAGGCTTGCGTAGAGGCACGTGCCTGGCAGGCACGGCACGCGAGCCGGCCGTCGGCTGACGAAACCCGGAGGTCAAACAAGGTCAGCGACCAGAAACGTTCCGGGAGAGCGTGCAAGGTTCCTATGGCTAGAAGCGATTCGGTGCCCACGCGAATGGGAAAAACCTGCTCTCCGAGAGTTGCAACGGGGAACACAGGAACGCACAGACCTTGAGTGCACAGTGCATACCCGTTTCCCGTCAGACATACATACCCGTTTCCTATCAGACGTGCGTACCCGTTCCCTATCCAGACATGCGTACCCGTTTCCTATCAAACGTGCATGCCCGTTTCCTATCAGACGTGCATGCCCGTTTCCTATCAGACGTGCATACCCGTTTCCTATCAGACGTGCGTACCCGTTTCCTATCAGACATGCATGCCCGTTTCCTGCCAGACATGCATACCCGTTTCCTGTCAGACATGCATACCCGTTTCCTGTCAGGCATGCATACCCGTTTCCCATCCAGACATGCGTACCCGTTTCCTATCAGACGTTTATACCCGTTTCTTATCAGACGTGCGTACCCGTTTCCTATCAGACATGCATACCCGTTTCCTGTCAGACATGCATACCCGTTCCTGTCAGAGAATGCCCGTTCCTGTCAGAGAATGCCCGTTTCCTGTCAGAGAATGCCCGTTTTTTTGAGATGCCCTTTCCTGTCACACATGCATGCCCGTTTTTTCTGTCAGACACTGCATACC
>NW_023596872.1:84483-160306 GCF_011947565.3 Pollicipes pollicipes
GTCGCGTTCCTGCTGACCCTGCTGGTGACGCTCTGCGGTGACCTCCTTCACAAGGCGCTGCGCCCCTCGGCCTCCTCGTTGAGCCATCGTCATCACCACCGCCTCCAACATGCTGATCACGGCCGTCATCAGCCAGGTGAGCCGACCGCTGCCACGAGGCCTCTCCGTCATCGTGTTCGCTGCTGTTATGTCGCCTTGTTTGTGAGAGATGCGCTTAGGAGCCTGTAGTAGGCGCATGCGAAGTATGATACTTCTGGCTGGTAGTCGCGTCTTCGTCCTGGTGTGTTTCGGACCGAACTGGTCGGTTGTTAAGCTATTCTCTGTGAGGCGCGGAACTTCCATGATGTGGCACTGACTGTCCGTACTACGAGGTCGGTGTGCGTGGGCTCCTTCTATCATTTGTGGATTACACGTCTGGCTTGCGCGATGTATGGCTTGGCTGGTGCGGGCCACGCTGTGGTAATTCACATTATGTGGTTACCTGCGTTTTGGTTAGGTCCCACCGTGCTCGTCATCAGGTGGCGTTTGCTGGGACGCTGAGCTTGGAAGCTGTGCTGTCTCCAGCTGCCACGGCAGCAGCTTCGCCCGCGACCACTGCTTGTGGCGACGCTGTGCGTGCGGCTGCTCCCCTCCCCCCGCTTCCCCGCTTCGCATGCAGCTGTTGCCCGCTTCCCTGACGCCCGCCCACCCAGCAGCGCCGCTTGTCGACCGCTGCAGCTGTGTCGTGACGCTGACTCCAGCCCCGTCCGGCAGCTGCTGTTCGGCGAGACGCTGGGCGTGCTGTGGTGGTCGGGCCTCGTGCTGGTCGTGTTCGGCCTCGTGCTCATCCACGCCGGCTCGGTGCAGTTGGCGCAGAAGCGACGCAAGCACAGATGATGGCTGTGCCGGTGCGGGGCCGTCGCGGCGCTGGTGCGACTGGCGCTGCCGCGCGGCACCAAGATCCGGCTCTAGCGACGACCCGAGGCGGGCCCGCACCGGCACTGCGAGAGGGGAACTGGTGCGCCTAGGGCGTCGGCGTTACCGGAGGCCGCGCTTGTGTGGCGGCGATGTCGGCGGCGCACAATCGTGTGCGTGCGTGGCGCGAGGGTGGGCGCCGGCCCTCGGAGGTTGACTCGTTCGGAGGCAGGCAGCGGTTGAGGAGTAGGTTGTAGACGTCCAACGTGTGGGCGCGGTGGGCATGGGGAGAAGATCAGGCCAGTGAGGGGTAGATGTGTATAGCGCACCAGCCGTGTCGGCGCGGCGGCAGTTAGGCGCCGCGCTGCTGTTCCTGTGTAGGATGATGGTAAATACGGTACCATCGAGACTACCGAGGTCACTACTTCTCTTGAAGGCCGCGTTGTGAGTTCGCGGCGGCGAGGTGTTGGGCACGGGTACAGGTGAAGGCGGGGCCGCACTCTGTGCTGTTTTTGGTGCAGGATGGGCACCAAGTTGGTGCGCGTCTGTCCGATCCCACTGACTCGTTATGCCCCATCGTTGTCTTCTATGGGCGCCTATTGTAGCGTTCAAGCCTTCCATTGTGCTCTCTTATGGAGAGGGTCGCTGAGCGGAGCTTACCTGGATTGCGTTGCGTTTTATAAGCTAACCACAGTGGATCCTGCTCCACTTTGTCAACACTAGGTCAGTGCGATCTCTCCGTGGCCTCGGTCGAGATTTTGCTGGAACATGCAAGGCACTTCCGAGTCAAATCGGGATACTGCGTTGCGCGCGGTGAGGAAGTTTGCCTCTCGCCGCCTGGTTTTTACAGAATTTTTATTTTTGTTTGCGGAAATCGGAGCGGACCAGCTTTTGTGGTTAACCGTTTCAACATTTAAGTTTAACCAAAATTCACACTATGCCCCCCCCCCCCCCCCCACAAAAGCGACAGAAGACAAAGATCGTACGCCAATTGTAACCACGCCGCGGCCGTTCTCAATTCATAGCATCGTTTAGGTGCGAGACCGTTTGCTGTGACTCATTATTTTGTGTTTGCTATTGTCTTCAAATGTCATCGGCATACTCAATGACTCGCTTGTTGCCTTGTTCTGTACGCGCTTGTCTGAGGCAGGCTGTTGGATTTTTATTGTGTCGCATATTGTTTCACAGGACTGATTTATAGCCTGCTAGATGCGGGGTGCACGTTGTTCCAAGGAACTCGCACGGGCGATCGCATGCATTCTAGCCTCAACATATCTTGCTCTAGTCTTAACATTCCTGTGTGTGGGACGCTTACAATAAAATACGAATTTCATTATTCTGTCAACGTGGTCGGATTATACTTGCAGCCATTCAGCAGTTGCCACAACAACGCCTAGCCATGGAGCTCAGTAGCAAGTGGCAGACGTCGAAACGGGCGTGACCAGCGCCGAGGTCAGGATGGGACGGGTGATCCCGGGTACGACAGTGCCGTCAACCGTCCTGGCCTTGGGCGGCATCGGAGATGCGCCGGTGGAGTCCTTGGAGATGCTGGTTGTTCGGACCTGCGGCCGAGTCCCCATTCGAGGCGGGGCCGCGCCAGCAGGGCAGCAGAGGCTGCACGTGGCGCAAAGCCGCCTCTCAGACCTCGGCACTTCCTGCGCAAGCAGTTTTACAATGGCACGCGATCTAGCGATCTTTTTATTATGAAGAAAAGTGGTGGCAATGCCATCGTAAAACTGGGGAAAATATACGTCCTCTTCTCAAAACAAAACATAAGCGTGACACTAGGAATCCTTCCGTGAGGGAATCACAGCTGCCAGGAAGGCCTAAAACTGCAGACGCGCCAAACCTTGGCCAGGTGCCGCCGATTTCTTGGTTAAGACAATGGGGCTGCATCTGGCAGCATAAGGAACAACGGCGCTTGACTACACGAGCAGAAGGTTGACTGTGCGCCCGTCTCGGCCCATAAACCCTGAGATCCAATCACATAGCGAGGAGGGCCGACCAGTATCACCGCCGACGCACCAGAAATGCTGCGCTCCAACAAACGAATCAAAGAACGAATGCCGCTCCGGACGAGCACATATCACGTCGACACGAGATCACAAACGACACTTGCAAGGCTACGCCGATTTGAAACGTCTCAAGCGGTGGCTGCTCCCCAGAGCTCGCCCCCGCTCGATGTTGGCAATCTGAACACACCGCTTTACTATTTGCAGCTGTGGTCGATGCCCCCCCTCCCCCCCCCTTCCAGGTACACGTGCATCCAGGTACATCGTGCGAATACCCGACCCATCCAACATCTGCACCCAGGCACTAGCAGGCACTCCCTGCTATACGCTCTGGACATCTCACTATATCTGGACATCGGCTGGCGATCTCGGAAGCTACAACAACGTCCTCTGTACCAGCATCATCTGCAGGTACCGGCGGACTGGTCTTCGATCATGACTATGAAGAGTTCAGCATTACCCTGCGACGTGTCCCTCGCAACCCGCTTATTCATCTCTGCCGGTTCCTCTTTACCCCGTAACGCAACACCGCATCCAGACGTCTGCAAACCATCACAGCGTTGTGGTTACCTGTAGCCAGGTAACATCAGCATAAGGCCAATAGCCCCTAACTCTGTTTGTAACTGCTCTCTTAACGGAAAGGATCATCCGGTTACTACGTCGTGTCTCTACTTCCTGCCGCCACCCCCGCTCTCCACCCGTCAGTCCGTCCCACGGTCACCGGGTTCGCCCTCCGCTGCCTCTAACGCGACACCATCTGCAGCCATATCCCTCGAAGTCCTCAGCACCACTGCCGCCGGCCTGCTGTGGTGTGGAGAGGAAGCCGGCGCTGGCCGGCGCTTGAGGCGAGGCCCGCGCGCCCCACGGCGCCGGAGAGGCGGGCGGCGCCGGCGGCCCAGCCGGCTCTCGCGACGGAGGCGGCGGCGGTCCGCTCGCGCAGGCGACGTCCCAGCGCGGCCCACGCCCCCACCGGCGGGTACGCCCCGGGCGGCGGGGTACCCGACGGTCGGTGGGTACGCCGTGGTCGGCGGGTACGGCCCGGCCGGCTCGTACGGTGGCGCGTACCCGGGCGGCCCGTACACGCCCGGGTGCGGCCGGTACGGCCAGAAGCCGCGCATCGAATCGTACGGCGTCTGGTACCAGGGCGGCGGCGCGTACGGCCCCGCGTACGGACCGTAACCGTACGGCGCTCGCGACAGCGGCGGCGGCGGCGGGGCGTCGCGGCCGGCCCGCCCACGGCGGAGGCTGCCAGTAGCCGGTCGCCGGCGCCGAGTCCCTGCGCGCCGCCGGAGTCTGGTGCGCGGCGAGCGGCGGCGCCTGCGCGTCCGAGGCCGGCGCTGCGGCCCCGCCGTCGGCCGCCGGGTCGGCCGGCGGCGGCGGCCATCGCGGCGGCTCCCAGCGCTCGGCCGGCTCGCGGCAGCGGCAGGCCGGCGCCGGCCGCACATTCGGGGACGTCTCGTCGCCGGCCTGGCTCACCGTCGACTCGACAGCCGACGCCGCGCTGCCCAGCGGCTTCACCTGGCGGAGGTCAGAGGTCAGGGCAGCGGCGGAGATGCCGTGAACCCGGCTCTAGCAGCCCACGGTGGGCTCAATGTTGGTAGGACAGATCCACATCTCTCTGATCGACATTTGCAAGCATGCTGAAGTCTCAACAGGATGTCATGGTTGGTGCCTACACGATTGGAACGGTGACAACACAACTTGAATGGTGCATACTACATACACTACACCATGCGCCACACCTGAAAGCAAGACAAGCTACGTAACTCAAAATCTTCCAAGGATACCCAGCAACCCATCATAAGGGCACCGCCCTCAAGTTCGCTGCTCCTCCGCGCCGAACACTCCCATCTCCATGGCACCGACGCAGTCACCACCGGTCGGTCGGCAGCCTGGCGCGCGCGAGGGGGAGGGGCGCTGCAGACCTCACCTCGACGCTGTCGGCGCCGCTCGAGTCGGTGAGCGAGGGCGTAAGCGGGGTGGGCGGCTCGGCGTCGCCCACAGCGCTCACCAGCCGGTTCATGACGTCTGTCAGCGCCGGCATGCTCAGCCCCGTCGAGCGGCCAGACGCGCCGTGCAGCGTCATCTGACGGCGGGCACGGTCCGGTCATGGCAGCTGACGGCCGCCCGCGGCCCGAGGTCGATGGCGGCGCGCCGGCCAGCTCGACGTCCGGCAGGGCTATCCTATCTCAAGGTCAACCCGCGAGAGCCGGAGAAGCCTCGCGACCGAAATGAAATCGATTGCCGTGCAACTGGACCGCAAAGATACACGTGCTATGCTACGCTGTGCTGTGCGATATGTTATTCCACCAAAGCTACCAGTGCTAAGCTGTCCATGCCGCGCCAAGACTCTGCTCAGTCCCTGAGTAATGACCCCAAGATCGGCCTGCAGTGCGGGCGGCCGGTGAGCTCACGTTGGCGCCGAGCTGATAGAGGTCAGGCAGCTGGTCGCCCAGCGCCTCGCGCACCATGCCGGCCAGGTCGCCGCCGTCAGAGTCGGCGCCGCTGTCTCCTGAAGTCACGCGTCGGGTCAGTCAGGTCACGGACGCTGATCTGGCCGGACACCGCGGCGGCGACTCGAGCCGTGACGCAGCCGAAGGGCTGGTAACGGGCTGCCGCGGCGGCTCAAGCCGTGATGCAGCCGAGGGGCTGGTAACGGACTGCCGCGGCGGCTCGAGCCGTGACGCAGCAGAGGGACTGGTAGCCGGCTGCCGCGGCGGCTCGAGCCGTGATGCAGCCGAGGGGCTGGTACCAGGCTGCCGCGGCGGCTCGAGCCGTGACGCAGCAGAGGGACTGGTAGCGGGCTGCCGCGAGGGCTCGAGCCGTGATGCAGTCGAGGGGCTGGTAACGGGCTGGCGTGGAGGCGACGCGCCACCTTCGTGAGGACGTCCACTGCGTGACGGGCCGTTTGACGCGCGCCCTGTCAACGCTTTTCGCGAAGCCATGCGGTACAATCGCGTGGATCGAGCGTGTTTCAAAGCCGCTGTTTAGCCGAGGCCAAACCGCGGAGCTAACCACTTACAACATGCGCATCAAACTGAGTGATATTTGTACCTGAAGACGAAAGGTACTAAGCAAGCCATAACGAGATATCAGTAACCCCAAAAACAATATACGAACAAGCCATGAACTCGCGAGCTACCCAGCAGCGTGGCGCTGTGTAAACCCGAACCTGACTCAATCACCCGAAATGGACGCACCTCTACCGAGCGCCCACCCCTGCCACGCTTCACGCGCACACGAACACCACAACGGCAGCACAACTCCCACCAGAGTTCAACGCTCGACCACGCCGACAGCGCACCAGCGCGGCGCGGCGAGGCGCGCAAGCCCGCTGCCCGCGGGCGCCGCCACTGACCGTGCATCACGCGGCGTATGCTGCCGAGCAGGGTGCGGCAGATCTCGACGCGCATGTGGTGGCGCGCCGACGAGCGGTGGCGCACGATCATCAGCTGGCCGTGCAGGTCCATCTGGCACACGTCACAGCGCCAGGAGCGCGTGGCGGCGCTGACGGCGCGGTGGCGCGCGCGCCGGTGCGAGATCATGGCCGCCTGTCGCGGCCGGCGGCGCGTCATCGTCAGTCGAGGCAGCTGGGGTCTGGTGAGCACGGGGTGAAGGGACACAGCATCTGGAGGACGCCATGCCGTAACGTAACTTGCTGCATCTCCGGCAGCACAGCTTTTTAGACAAAGATGGTTCACATGATCCAAAACGAAGCGTTTGATTTCTGAGCTACGCTTTGTCTTTAAATCAAGGAGACCGTTTTGCCTGGAGTCCATAAATCTGGGGAACGAAATGTGCCCGTCCCAAAGTTAAGCCCCCCCCCCCTTCAGACACCGGTCGGTGCTGCAGCGCGGGCGGGCGAAGCGAACCGATTGCCCCTAACTTCATGACCGGTCTAAAATTTTGAATGGTGCTCGAAAGTCGTAATGTCCATTCATCGCCTCGTAACCGCATAGGGGACGGACCAAGGTCATGTGGAAGTCGCACAGCGATTCAGAGCAGAACCGTGACTGTCCCGCTCCCCACAACACAAGAAACCATCACCCTGCCTTTTCCTGACGTAGATCGCGGCTTTACAGTACAGTCGCCTGTGCGTCATGTGACGCCACCTCCTCACGACACAACCCATCTCCGTCACCCCCCCCCCCCCTCCCCCCACTCGCCACGAACACTCACGTGTGTGTCGAAGCAGATCTTGCAGCGCGCGCAGCGGTGCTTGTGGGTGCTCCTGTGTTGCTGGATGGCCGCCTTGTCACGCAGGGAGACGCTCCAGCCGCAGTAGCCGCACCGCCAGACGCTGCGGTCGCCCGCCGCGCCGGCCTCCTCCTCCTCCGGCTCCAGGCTGGCGGCGCTGGCCGCCCGGGACGCCGGGGGGTCGCGGTCAGTATCGGGCAGAGACAGGGACACTGTGCGGGCGGCGGCGGCTCCCCGGCGCGGCAGACGAATCAGGCGCGAAACTGGCCTCGAGTCTGTGGTGTTACGCATGGTTCACTGTCAAGCAGCCTAAACACTGGTTGTGCAAGCTTATCATGATGATGATTGGGGTTTTACGGCGCGCCGAATGAGATGGTCCTTTTGCGCCCACAACTCTTACATGACGAACGCGGCGTACAGAGGACTGAAGATCCTGAGCGAGTTTTCGCTGAACTTTCACACATCAGCTGTTACGACGAAGCTTGATTCTAAGGTCTATGAACTCGGTGCTGCAGCGGGTAAATGACATTGGAGGGATTTGGTTGACAGCAGACTACTTCGTCACCAGGCCTATTCACACGACCCAGTATAAACAGGCTAATCCCCGCTGTGTACACCAATCCCGATACAAAAACACCAGAAGATCTCTCAAATTACGGGCAGCATGACCTGACGTCATTGCAGGGCTGCATTACCATGAAACAGGGAACGGCGGAAGGTGCTGAGCCCCCCCCCCCCCCCCCACACACACACACTCACCGCTGCCCGTCCGCGTCCTCGGCCCTCGTCGCTGTCGCCGTCGCCGTCGCGGGCGGCGGCGGTGGCGGCGGCGGCGGCGCCAAGGCCACCGCCGCTGCCGCCGCCGCGTCATGCGGGCTGTAGCTGAAGCGCACCAGCTGCGACGACGTGCGCTCCACAACCACGCGCGCCTGCAGCCACCGCGCCGGGGTGGCCGCCGGCTGCGAGTCGTCGCTCATGTCGGGCAGAAAGAGCTCCTCGGCCGACAGGTTGGCGTCGGCCGAGCGCGGACTGCCGTTGGCCGCGCCGCCGGGCGCCGCGCGCTGGCCCGCGGCGGACGCCGCCGCCGCCGCCGCCGCCGCCGACGCGTCGATCATGGCGTCCAGCTCGACGGCGCTCGACGCCAGCACCGAGTCGGGCGTGTCCGCCACCAGGTCCGGGTCGGCGGCGCGAGTCATGAGGTCCGAGTCGCTGGCGGCGGTCGCCAGTTCTGACTCGACCACGTCGCTCGTGAGGGTGGAGTGCATGGTGAGCGTTGCCGGCTTCGTCTTCGCGGCATCGGTCATCTGGTGAGGCTGCCGGGCGCCAGACGCCGTGGCCGACTCGGCCGCGGGGAACGCATCGGTTTTGATGACGTCATCCACGTCGCCTGAATCGCCACCACGACCGGCGCCTTTTCCCACTTCCTGGCCGTTCGTGTTCAGCACCGCCCCAACGGTCTCCGCATACATCCCGCCAGCTTCTGACAGCGACCCTAAGACGCCAGCCTCCGGCTCCGACTCGACCGTCACTTCGCGGTCTGGCCTCACCGTGAGCGTCTGCGACTCTCCTAAATACGCCTCGTCCCCCTGCGACCCCGTCATGTTGACTCCGAAGCTCGCCTGCGCCGCGTGAGTCACGAGATCACAGGCGATCATGCGGGTCATTTGGTCCGTGTCGTCCCGTCCGAGGGACGCGGCTCCGCCCCACCGCCGCGTCGACGCCGTGGTTTCGCAGTTTCTCACAGCACGACCCGACTTCGACTCACCGTGCCCACGGACGCAGCTCCGGCTCGCCGCTGGTCTCCCCGGCCGCGTCTGTGCGACCCGACTTCACAGCGCCGGCCGCCACATCCCACTCTACACAAGCGGGCGATGAAGACCGCAGCGTCTGACCGCTCGCCGTCCCGCCGCTGGCATTCGCCTCTCCGTCGTCCGGCTGCCGGGCCGACTTCCAATCGGCGCCGCTGCGCCGCTGGAGGCGCCACCGGCGCCGGCGGCGCTGCTCGGCTCGGCGGCATCGCCGGCCGCCTCGGTGTCGGAGCTGAAGCTGGTGAGGCCGCCGAACGACAGGCTGGTGCAGAGGCCGACCTCGCCGCTGCCGCTGCCCGGTCGCTCGGGGCCCAGCACGCTCGACAGCGAGAGGTCAGCCAGCCCGCCCAGCTCCGTCAGCATCCCCACCCGCCGGCTCGTCGGCGGCAGCCGGGGCGGGGTCGGCGTCGCACGCCGCCGGCGCGGCCGCACTGGGAGCAGCCACCATCTCCACGTCTGCTGCGACGCCGTCCGGCGATAGCGGCGGCTTCCCCACGTCCGTCCCAGCGTGGCACCGGGCCGTCGCCACCGCCGGCAGTAGCGGGCGGAGCAGCCGCGCCGGCGGGCGCGCGCCCGGTCACGGAGCCCGGGTCTCCGGAGGCGTCGCCGCGGGCGCCGCGGGCCGTGGTCGGCGACCCGCGCCAGCGTCTCGCCGTGCGCCTTGGGCGGCCCCTGCGCCTCGTGTCGCCGCGGCCCCCGCGCAGCGGGCTCGGCGGCGCCCCCAGCACGGCCTCGCCCGCGGAACGGCCGCCACCGCGTCGGCAACTCTGAGTCGACGGGCGAGCTGCAACAGCTCGGCGAGCGTTTCGGCCTGCCGCGTCGGCGCGTTGACGCTGCGCCAGCGGGGAGCTGAGCTCAGCACCCGCAGCTGCCTGTCCGAGGGGGGCCCAGCGGGTGGCGTGCGCCGGCCAGGCGAGGGGGTACCTGGGCTCCACGTCGGGGTGTCCGGGTCGAGCGGCGGGCCGGGCTGGTCCTCGTGTTGGTCCGGAAAGAGCGGCGGCCCGGGAGGCCCGCCCCTCCCGGCCGGTCGCACGCGGCTCGAGCCGTACCGGGCCCGCTTCGCCGGGCGGAGCTCGAGCTTCAGGCCAGAGCGCAGCACGATGCTCTGGTTGAGGACGTCTAACGACTCGTCGTCGCTGGCGGACCGTTTCCTGGCGGCGGGGCTGGGCTCGTCCGTCCCTGGCGCGCTCCTGTCGTCCGCGGCGGGTGAAGCGGCGCGGTTGGGAGGTCCGTCGGGACTCTCCGAGGCCGTGTCCGTTGAGGAGGAGCCGTCCTGTTCGTGTTGCAGGGCCAGGGCCAGCGGACAAGGCGCGTCGCCAGACACCGACCGGGAGCAGTGGACCGATGAGTCTGTGCCCACATCCGTGGATGTCTGATGCGGGGTCTCCTGCACGGCCTCAGCACTCTCCACATCATCTGGCTGCGGTTCAAGTTGTCTGGCAAGCGCGTCGCTCTGTGCCTGCTCTCCCAGGGTCGTTTCGACGCTGTCGCTTCCCAGCTCGAACCCGGTATTGAGCACACCAGCCTCGGCCAGTTCTTTTGAATCTTCCCCCGTCTGCAGTTCAATATCTGCCTGTCCCTGCGCCTCGTGGCAGGCTTCCAAATCTGCTAGCTTCTCCACCTTCAGAGCAACTTCACAGCTTTCTTCCGGTTTCCCGATTATTACCTCAACTATTTGGACCTGCATGCATGCCCCAATCTGCTTTTGGTCGTCCTTTCTGGTCGTTGCACCATTTCCGATGGCAACAACAGCACACCCCTGCTCCCCCTCAGCGTCCTCCTTCCACAGCGGCGAAATCTTCGCCGTCACCTGCCCTTCTTCCCCATCCCTCGCTTCATCCTTGTCGCCTCGTCCCAGGTCGGGTTTTTCCACGTCCTCATCCTGACGTCGGATATCTCCTTGCGCGGCGTCCCCCTGCGCGGCGTCTCCCTGCACTGCGTCTGCCTGCGCGGGACCTCCCTGTGCGGGGCCTTCTTGCGTGAGGCCTTCTTGTGCGGCGTCTCTCTGTGCAGCGCCTCCCTGTGTGGGGCCTCCCCGCGCAGCATCTCCCTGCACTGCGTCTGCCTGCGCTAGGCGCTCGTCTTCGGTCGTCGCGCACGGGCGCCGCGCCGGCCGGGCCGGGCGCCGCCACCAGCCGGCCGTCGCGCCGCGCTAGCTGCAGCGGCGGGAACGCCTCGGCCAGCGAGCACTGCGCCACCGCCGCCGCCGCCGCCGGCAGCGCATCGTTGTTGGCGTCCGGCTCCAGGCCGGCGGCGCTGAGGGCCTCGGCCAGCGAGAACGGACGCAGGTCGAGCGGCGCCGCCGCCAGGGCGCGCTGCCGGCGCACGTGCTCGGCCAGGCGCCGCTGGAACTGGCGCTGGAGCGTGCCGGCCGCTTCGGCGCCCGTGCAGCCGCGCAGACCCGCCTCTAGCTGCGTGGTCCAGCGGTACTGCTTGCAGGTGCCCGTCTCCGACCGCGGGACGCTGAAAACGCAGCGGATCTGGCGCGGGAAGGCGCGGTAGTATCGCAGGCTGCGTCGCTGCGCTGACTTCTCCACGCGGTCTGGCGACGACCTGGCCTTGGTGCGCTTCTGGCTGGATGCCACCCGCCGAGCTGCAATGGTTGGATTACTGAGTGGAACGAGTTGCGTGGCCTGATTTGGGTGACAGTCTCGCAGCGAGCCGGAAACACGATTACAAGGGTATAAAGCGAGACTATTCCGATTAAGAGCGATGACGCGGGCTAGGCGGGCCTAGCTTGAAGCTAGGCAAGCCGGCCTTGCCTGAAGCTAGGCAAGCCGGCCTTGATTGAAGAATGAAAACCAAAATCAGCGTCAGCGGCTAGGTCTCCCTGCTCCTGCCATCACGCTTTCTGAAATATGATATCTGACACTGCGGGTCGCTGCTTCACGTGATTCACACACACACAAAAAACGGAGCTATTGGGACTACGTGGCACAAATTTTAAAGAACATTCACGCGAACCATGTGTGGTGAGGAATAAATTCTATAGACAATGCAAACGCGCCTTCAATGATGTTTTCCCCACTCGCCTCGCATGAAGAACGTAACGCTTATTTCTAACGTTGCGTGACAGCCTAAAACCACGCTAAGATCTCGCAGACGCCCCGTCGCCGCGAAACGTGAACACGAACGTGAACACGTGAACACGCCGATGTTGGCTTGACACCTGGACCCGATACATTAAGAGCATCTGAGAACGGGATCAATGGTAATGGATCTACCGGGATTCAATCCCCCCCCCCCCCGCATCACCATTTTTGAAACCGGTTTTCACTTGAACAAGCTGTGGCCTAAACAGCGAGTGGACACAGCGAGACATGACTGATGGACACCACGCCTGAATGGACCTGAATGAATGAAATGAATAGAATGATGGAATGGAATGGACCAGAAAATCATGGACCTGACAACCAGTGCCCTATTTTCCAATATTTCTGCTAGAACTTCAGTACGCTTTCCTCGATTCCTGTTGCCGGATGGGAAGAAGGGGAGGGGGAGGGGCGTGATACAGCGCAAGTAAATTACGGCGATCTAGTCTTTATTATGGGTAGTCAAATTATGGGTGGACTGCCACATTCCGATGTGTGCGTCAATATGCAATAATTCTGAAGCTATGGGCATTCCCGCCCTTTCCACGGATACGGGCCCCTAAGCGCACATCTGGCGCGCACCGAGACGTTTCTCGACGACATTTCTCCTACGACGCTTTGCTGGCGGCTTGATATATGCACCAAGCAATGAAGATCAAAGCAGGCAACAGCGAAAAAGTAATCAACGCTTGGCCACAAGTTGCATGCGGCGCCCGCAGCGAGCCATGGTGCTCATGCCGCCAAATCTGAAATGGTATTCAAAACCTTCCGACTTTTTGCCTGGTCTGAAAAGTTGCTGAATCCTTCCGCCGGACTTACAGGTTAAGGGCTGGGCCACAGAGGTTTGACGCTTGATCCGGATATTTTCGTCCTGTTGGCTGGTTCTGGGTATAGAATTCCGGCTACTGTTAAAGGCAATAATGTTGCTTCTTTGCCTCTCAAGATCTCGAAAGTTTACACCTTTGCTTTGCCTTTTATCCGGGGTTTTAGATACCTGTTTTGGTCAGCTCTTCGTCCTTCTAGCGGCAGTACATATACCTGGCACATATCCATATCGATTTGGACTCTAGCTATACTTGGAAACATGAAAAGGGTGTGGACCGGAAGACACTCGGCACTACACCTACGCTCGAAAGACCATCCGGAAGGCCCACCGCCGGAATGACGACGGTCGGAAAGCCTACGCTCCGAAGGCCTGCTCCTAGAACGCCTACGCGGGTAAGACCTGTTGTTTTACCCTCAACGGATGAGGATCTTCGGTCAATCTCCGATTCTACGGGTCAGCTCTCCGTGCGAACTTTTGCCTTTTAGGTCCTGACCCCGAGACGGGCCCAAATGAGAGTTCAGCTAACGTAACTCGACCCTGCCACTTGACGCCGGGTCAGGTTTGGCAGCTACCGGGACGTCCGGGCGGTCATACAGCCGTCTCGGTCGGCCCTCTCCCGCCATAACCAAACATGATGTGCCTCAGTTCCTCGCTGGCTGGATGTTTTGATTCGAAAAGCGGACATCGACAGCACATCTTCGGGGATTAGGACTCCCAGTAGCAGGTCTTCAAGGTATCGGTATACCATGCTGAAGGGTTTCCAGAAGTGAGTTTTTCACACTGATCCCGGTAGAAATACAATTTAAAAAAGAATGTCGTACGGATTAAATGAAGTGAAACCACTACGCGTCCAAAGCATTTCAAAAGCCGTAACAGTTCAGAAAAGAAGGGGTAAAAATTGTGCTGAGAATAAAAAAGCTATCACTATCGGTTAACTGATGATGCTTCAATTGCAAATTATATTTGGTCACATATCAAAACAAATCCGGAAGTCCTTAGCACGGAAGGCTTTAAGCTCCTGTTTGCATTATGAGCCCAGTTTTCATGCCGACAATTATACGCCAGGACTTACTGCTTAAGAGACGTTTCTCCCCATATTTGGTGAACCTGCTTCTCGAAGTTTGGAAAAGCCCCTCCAGCTTAACAGGAAACTACACAACAGGGATGATGGCAGCTGAGAGCACCTTGTACGCTATGTTCCTGGCTTACTGGGTGGACTCTAGCTATTTTGTGACACAACATCGATACCATGAAAAGTCTGCAAAATAATTAATGGTTTCCTTTTACCTGTTTTATTTGCTCCCAGAATCCGAAATCGTGGAGTTGGAGCCGTTTCCATCCTGCAAATACAAATAAGATCCTGAATTAGGCAAGGGGCATAATCGATCTTGGCATCAGAAATACAATAATCAATAGAGTGTCCTAAATGAATCAGCTCAGATGATAAAGAAGTAGCCTGTCCCTTCAGCGCACCATAAAATGCACGTACCAAAAATCAGTAGCAGCCCTGCGAGAGATCAAATAAAACGCGCCCGACGGCCAATTTAGTACCCTCCGCTCGGTTGGGGGTCATTTTGACCCCATTGAGATCTTAAAAACTAAGAAAGCTAGATACACAAAATTCACAGGGTAGACTGGCCTGCTATGAACTCACTTGCGTAAAAATTTGATGTTCTTACGTCATAACCTTGGGGTCAAATAATGTCACACAATGTCAACCTCAACTTGTGTTCAAAGTGCCCTCAGGCCTCATGCAACTGCCCAAGACCTAGATAGCTTTTCTAATTACGATGTCAAAAGTTTTAACTCGAGGCCAGTGACCTTTTTAATCTTTATAAGGTCATGCTAACAACTACCTACAACCTGCTTCTATTTTGTTCTTTGAATAAGTGTAAGGGACTTCTTAAGGCAGCATGTTCCTAACACCATATGTTAACCCAGGTCATCTCAGGTCAGTGACCTACTCTGACCTTAAGGAAATCTATGGAACATTTTTGGTAGAGTCCCTGTTATCAACAAATTTGAAATAAGCGCCAGAAACCAAGACATTAAGCGAACTCTCGTGTACGAAAGCAGGTTAGTTTCGATCTCGGTCTGACCTACATACTTGACCTTGTCAGTGGAATCTGTTGCAACTCTGAACTCTTTGATTGCCTGAGGAACTATCTCAGAGATGCATTGCTTTGTCGAAGACTCCGTCACACCAGATTAGACAATTCCGAGGAAATCGCCTTTGCTGACACCCACGGCCTGACCGACCTACCCTGGGTCAGCGACCTTACTATGCGCGTCTGATTCAAACACTACTAGATCCACTGTGCAATCACCTACCAATGCAAAGTTTGGCACGGTTGCGCCGCACCGCTCAGAAATTATTCCGAAAACATTCGGAGGACAAACTGTCCCCGCCTCCACATGAGTGTGTGACAAGACAAGTGTGTAAAATTGCAGAATTAGTGACTGCAGTCCCACCCATGTGACTATTTAAGCACTTGGGTATGAAGATTACAGATATTTTTCATGTTATTCCCCCTGCATTAGGCACATAGCTTTGAGAACAAAATGAGCCAGAAGGGGAAGGGAAACTTCTTTCACATTTAGTGGTTGGCTTAGCCATTTCTGGTGCTCAGCATGAACTTGTTTTGAGAAGCTTATCCCTCAGAAGAGTCAGGCAACAATTTGTGGTACCAAGCATAGCATGGTAGCACCAAAATGTGGAATGGCATGAGTCTAATATCATCCATTTTAAGTGGTATTGCTTACACTAAACTAACAGTATGGACAATGAAGTCATCAAAAATTAAAATTTGGTTTTTACCATGAGCATCTGAGGTGCTTAAGATTTCAAAAGGGGTTCCTAACTAAAGCAAATAATGCATCACAGACCTATCTCAGCTTTCTCTTTCTTCTTAGGCACGTGTTCCCATAATTAGGAGGCACTTGCCTGTTCTGTGGCCCACACAAAGAGTGAAACTGCAGCATTTTGATGGATGTGGAACAAATCCTAGCCAATTTAAGGATGCCAAGCTCATTTGACTTATTAGGGGCATGATAAGGCCTCATTTATACAACTTTAAAATAGCACAAGTACTGGCAAACAACCTAGTAAAAAGCACATTATACATCTGTTGTGATGTAAGTGTGCATTTGCTAAGCTGATGGCAGCCTAGCAAATGCACACTGATGTGAATCCACCTCTACTAGACCTGTACTTCATCCTGTATGAGTAGAAATAACAACAAATTCCATGATGAAAGCATATCACAACTTAAATAGTAATAGTGCATTCCATAAACAGGTATAGCTATATTTGTTCAGCAATGCATGACATACAAGGGCTAACATGTTTCATAATTTGAATTAATTAACATGGATTACCAAATAGCATGGCATGCCACTTTCACAACAGTTTTGCTATTGCATGGCACACTTGTGTTATGTGCATGGACCAATTATTATGTAATGACCACACTCCACAGAATATCTTTCTCACATGTCTGTGTGCCCATTGCTGACATTAGTGTTGATTTAAGTATAATACTAAATATTGAAAAACAGAGGTACAATGTCAATGAGGGCCTGATTCCATCATTGACTACAAGCACACCATGCTGATCAACATTCTGGCTTGACTATGCAGCATGAGTTAGAGTGAATATTAATACTGATCAGGTAAAAATGGATTAGATCAGAGGCTAGTTTTAATAAAAAAATTTCACTGGCATAATTTTACCCATCACATTACCCTTGGGCAACAAAAGATCCAATGAATTTCACTGGATTTCTGTGATGATTGAGTATACACATTTCCATTTTTTGCACCTTTGAAATACATTAAGGTAACGATATACGATGCTAACTCAATCCTTGGCCGAGTAAAATTATTTGACTCCAGACAACACAGACAACATAGCTGGCATAACTCAAACAGGAACTCGCACGAATCCAGAGACTAGTTCGCCTTCTTTGCCGAAATGTCTATTTAGGAGTCGACCTACGACTCTTCCTCGACTACAGCATAAGTCCGGACTCCATTCCACTGTTAACAATGGTACCAGTTAAAATCATGGGCGCGTAAAAGTATCAAAACATACAACTTATAACGTGTTCCCTTCCTTTCCCGCCATTTGCACCCATGAAGTCCCTAAACATATCGCGCGCCGCCGTATCAAAAGACGCATTAAAACTGGCGCATATGGAAGCTGGTAGAAGAAATGTGCGTCGAGACAGCACTCATATACTGAAATGCTGGTTGAGTTGAGCATGATCACCCGAAAATACACCAAGACAGTGGTGCAAGCAATCCTCTAAGAATGCTGCCTGCTACACTACGGGTGGATTTCGGCCTACGCGCAGGCACGACTCACCAGAAGGCACGATCGATCAAATAGATCCGTAAAATCGTCGACCCTCGAACTAGCAAAAGACCGAACATAGGGACTAGGGTTGGGTACGGGTAGTTTAGCAAAGTAAGTTGAGAGGAGGGGATAAACAGCGTAAAATGACTCAGCCTGCCCACAAAATACACCAACAGACGGGTTTCTTTCGCCTCTCTTATCGAAGCTGTGGGGGCTGGAACCGAAGTGTGGGGGAGGGGGGGGCAGAACTCCCATAACCGAATAGGAAATTAGACCCCTGACCGAGTAATAAGAGTGAAGATCGCAATAAAGGTCACGCACAAAGTACCCGTCCCGCACGTTTTAACCGAAAAACTCAGGCTGGATGGGACGGGACAGCCTTTGCTCGAGAACATGTGAAATATTTTCAACGATATGCCGTGCAACTTATGCGCAACGTACACGTGCCCACGCAACCGCCTGCGGTGACGTGCTCAGGTTCTGATGTGGGGCACGCGATATCTGGCACGCACTGGCCTTGTGGCATTTCCAAGACGGAAGTCTTATGTGAATACTCAAAGAACAAAACTACATGAGGACAATTGGCGTCTCTGGCCGATGCCTCTCCGTTCCCAGGCGATCCCTCATGCTTTTAGACCATGGCTGGAGCTGGAGCCAGCCCAAAGGACTTTGCCAATGCAACAAACGGTAAGAAACTACATTCCTTGTCATTCATCGCATCATTAATATCATCGCACGTTTTGTCAATGAATTCGAGCCATTCAGGGATAAGGCTAGGGCGTATTTATCTTTTTTACGATTTTGATGATGTCTTTAAGTCAAATGAGCAGTTACAGCAACATAAAGATTCTTTTTTTGATCTTCCAGATCCACCGCCAGATTCCAGCGTGACTTCCCGGCATTGTAAAGGCGAATGCGCCCTTACCATCGATCGAAAAATCGCACAAATGAAATATACGCACAGACCTTCAGTGTGCGAGTTAATATCCTAAAGCGTTTCAAAGTACTTCTTTCATATGCGTCATCTTTTTGTCAACCCGTTGGTCACCGCTTAGATGCTATCAGGCGGGGACCGACGCTGTGCGACCTAATGAGTCTGAAACGCCGGGCGTCGAGGTTGCTGCTGTTATATTTGTGAGCACGTATGTTCAAAATCAAGTTAAATAATTTGTCTCAGGAGTGACTCAGATGGCCTATTGAACATTTTTCTATAGAGAACATGGGTTAGTTCTGTCCAAGGGCACAAGTTTGGAGGAACCCTATTTCGATCTACCAAATCTAACATTCAGGGGTCCTCGATAGTCTCCGCAGAGGCCAAGGGACAAAAACTCGGTGGAGGCTTCTGAAGCTTTCTATGGGTTGAGGAAAAGTCCACGAAAACACCGTAAAATGAAGAGCGCGGTTGGTGTTCCATGCAGTCGTTCACAACGCTCGATTCTGCAGGTTATTGTCATTCTGGACTTTGAAAAGGCAAACCAGAAAGGTCATCGCCCTGTAGCTTTGGTGTCTGTTTCTGCTTGGGTGCAAGGAAAAACATAGAACGAAATGGCGAAACCGTACCTTTCCGGAAATCAAGTGAAAGCTATTATCCTACTTTTTGAAGGGGGCTTCACTTACCAGGGGGCTTTGTCAAGCAATGTGCCCTTCCCTGGCAAAGGCTAGTCAACAGTGAGCTATGTCAATTTGTTTTGGGGGGCGGGGGTCATCATCAGGAAGGCCCTCGTCAATCTTGTGCCACCCCCTTGACAAGGTTCTGGATAAGCCCCTGCCCACACACAAGGACAGATCAGGCGGGCTAGCGGGTTGAATGAGGGGCAAAGAACGCCCCGGTGGGCTAGTTCATGCTCAAGCCAGGCACCTTCCCGAAAGTTTATATTCTGCTGTGGTGCGGTGGAAAAGAAGACAGCTTGGACGTAGACACTGCAACAGGTGTTCAAAACGTGTTTCACACAGCAACAAGTAGTGATGCTAATCAATAAACATGCAGCAAAGCAGTGATGCGATCGGTTCGCGGCCAGTCATGCGAGGGACAGTATATCTGAATTACGATTCGAACACTAAATGCTACGGTACAGTACGACAGTACAATCAAACGCTACAGAATCGATGGGACTATGCAGCCGACCCCCATCCGCGCCCCTCCCCGCCACCCAGCCGGCCCCCGCCGCCGCCGCCAGCACCGGCAACAACACATCTTGTGCTGCACAGTCCGTGCGGCTCTCGTGCTTCTACGCGCCGGGCACCTCCGCCCTGCGCGACCGCACAACACGGGCAGCGGGTCAGGCAGAGGTCGCCGGCGGAGGAAGGGAGCGGGGTTCAGATGTTGTATATCTGAAAGACGCGCCTTCATCCTGTGACTTGGTTTTTAGAGGAGAAACTTCGGCTGTATGGTTTTTGTCACTTTTTTGACAGTTTGTATCTGAAACTTAAATCTGATCTCTTGAAAAGCAGCCGATGAATATCGGCGCGTGAAAACTATGGTGCATCATGCGCCATTGATTCACATTCCAAATTTTGACCAGCCTGTGCCCAAATCGTGTTTTGGCATCTCCCCTATAGAGACGGCTGCCTCTCAAATGACCCAAAATTCATAACCACTGGCGGAATTTCACCTCCCCACGAAAAATGATGTTGAAATGGACGCAGAATCTTAGAAAGTTAGATGACCCTATTTACCGGATGGCCTAGAGGAGACGAATAGTCAAGATTGTGCACGAGTGGGAGACAACTGTAGATGGATATCTAGCAAAGTAGTCATGACATTTCATAATATTCAAAATATGTGATGCGAATTAAGAGCGGACAATATCTTCCATCTTTATCCGCGCCTCTTTCCGTCACCCGCTTGCTTCGTAATCAAAACTCCTCAAGTATGCTCTGCCCCCCCCCCCCCCCCACCCCACCCCCCCGCACTTGAAGTTAAATGCTCCCTCGTCAGCCTGCACATCGAACACTACGTCAGCACGCATGACGTCACGCGTTCAGCTGACAATCGTGCTGACGACAGATCGGACGGAGCTACCGTGAGCTGTTTGCGCGTTGGGTTGCTTATAGCATCATGATGGTACAACCGTCCCTCAAAGACCAAAAAAAAAAAAAAATATTCACGATGCCTGGATTTGCCTGCCCTGGTAGTTGGTAGCCGAGTGCTATCGCTACGAAGAACTGGATTTGGTGAATTGCCGCAAACCTCCTGAACGTGAACATTTCAGCGTGTAACATTCGCACGAACATTGATGTTTTGGAATAACATATCATGTATGTACATATATAATATAAGCATTCCAGTCTCTTTCTTCAAAGTCCTAGGTAGTTGCCCATAATTTCACGGTGCCAAAGCGGATAAAGTGATGTAGATGGCGCTATTGTCATCGTCCCGCTGAAACTATCCTGACACGCGCCTGGTATCCGTCAAGTGGCCGTTATAGGTGGCGCCGTCGTCATTGGACTGCCGTCCTCACCCGCAGACTGTTGGTAGGGCGCAATCATGTGTCTGAGATTACATTTGTGTACGATTGTAGCAGGCTGTAATCCACCTCGGTGCTTCAGAAGCATAATCATAGTGTGTTAACAGGTACCGTGCCACCAGCGACTGTCAGTCGCCATGTACCTTCACGACCGGACACAACGTAGTGTCCTAGTTCTTTGTGAACAAAACTGCATGCGCATACCTCCCTAGCATATTGAAGTTCGTTTACTCAAAGTAAGAGCTTTCAGCTTGTAACCCCAAAAAGCCAGGGGCTAAATGCTGTTCTTCCTTATATCGAGAAAAAATGTGTTGCGGTTTATATGGCGCGTTCCATCCCTTCTCAAGAAACGTAGAGAAGTCCAGACGCCGTTTACCTCCTGAGAGTTGACGGGGCAGTGGTCCCTTTCACGTCGGGACGGAACTGCATGTACGTGTCTAAATTAGGTGCGTTCGACTCGAAAACAATTAGTGTCCTCAAAATATCCTCAATAGTTCATATTTATCACTTAAAACAGCTATTAGTCCAATGCTTCATGAGAACTCCTCGTTGTCGTTTCTAGAAAAAAATGGTTTGCCTGATGTTCAAATTGATGCATCTGCTGGCGCCCGGAGTATTCCATCAGCAGTGTTCACGAAACAATCGCTTTTAAATTGTGTCCTGTGACGGTACATAGCAGAGTATGCCTTCAACATCAGCACGTGATTCACGTTTCACGTTTCCTGGCCAACAAAATAACAATGAAGCATACATTTGCGAGCCCAAGGCTCCGTGATGCCTATCTTTTGAGCCCGTGAGCGTTTGTGAGTATATCCCATCACCTATGATAACCGGTTTGCAAAAGCAGAGGGATTGAATGGCCTCAATGAAGCTCCACAATGGGGAAACATGTCGGCTTGAGTGTTAACTTCATAGTCGTCTCAATCTTCCTTTTTTCTGCATGAGAAGCAAGCACAGGGGCTGGTTTGGTTCTTTTTTACCCAAATTCTCTCCCGGAATTGTTGCACACAAAGCCGCTGCGGAATATTAAACTTTGTGGTACAACTTTCATATCTTCTCAGTCTTTGTGATCTTTGCATTACCGATAAAAGGCACATCTCCTCTCTTTCCCGCTAATTTCATGCGCCTTCACGTGTCAACTTATATACTTTCGGAGGTGCCCCCCTCCCCCCTCCCATTCTCACTGGTGCCTGGGGCCCTTCAATGTTTATCGGCCCTCCCCTCCACCCTCCCAATTGGTATGGGCAAAGAGGGCTACCGAAACAAGGAAATGCAGAAAATTGTCTCTGAAATGCTGGTACACTGGGTATATAAAGACATCACATATGGTTTCATCTTGCTCATTTTGTTTCACATAGTATACTCTAGGTAGGCCCTTTATATATCTAAGTCATGTTAACTCTTTTACATGCAAGGTCATTTTTGCCGACATATCACCTGGAACGGGACAATTAAATAGGCTGCAATATGCGGCAGTTGGCAGGCATAAGGTAGCTGGTCTTATGATATACATATATATATATATATATATATATACATATATAGCTATATATGGTCACACAGCTTCTTAACATAAACCCTTTGAAGAACATTGTTGTTCAAGTCATGCATTATTGAAGAACACAGCACTACAATCATTTAGACTTTCAGGTTCCTTCATCCAAAAAAACGCCGGCACTGTGCTGAGATCTTGCAAGTCGAACTCGACTTTTAGGCGTAGTTACTCGACGACAGTGCACATGACGCATTTTCGGAAACCTCCCCACGAAACTTGTACCATGTGCACACTCTGCTCTAGTATGCATGTGTCAGGCTACGACATTCTGCATAAAACTGCATGTTTGCACCGCGGAAACGTTTCGTGAACGATGAATGAGATGCATTTCCGGTAATCATATCGGACCTTCTTACTAAAATGTGTTCTGTGAATTGCATTCAATTGTAAGTTTCTCACAAAGCTGCAACGTCAGATAGCCATGAAATGGGAAGTCATGCGTCCGTAAGGATCACAGCGGGCATTAAGCGTCGGGACCGCCCAAAGTCCCCAAAGTGTAAGCGCCCAAAATCAGGGGATAGTTTAGGAGATAACGTCAACCTTACCGGTCGAGCCCTTCTCCCCAACCAATTTTTGAAAATTGACCCCCTGTCTGGACGACATATACGGGCAAAACGTCGCCCTTTGGGCATATTATTTTTTCACTAGCCTGCTCACCTAAAGCGGTTGTTTTACGAGCTTCGCTGGCTTTGATCAGGCGAAAGCAGTGATCCCGTCTGTGTGACATATGATTTGAAGTCGTCTAACCATCATGTTGATGTATTTTTGTTCGACAAAGTAAATGACAGCTGTTTTCAAATGCAACAAAAAGGTGGTAGCGGGCCCCGTCACTTCTCTACAAACCGTAAAACCCCACATCACTCTGATAGCTAGCCTGTCAAGCTGGCCAAGCAAGATAAAATTTCGTTTTTGTGACCTCACTGCATATTTCCACATGCACACAAATTAAAGGAAATTATAATTTCAAAATGATTTGATGCCGTTGAGAAACGTGAAATCATCCGACAACGGAATATGACCTGTTAAGACCGTTGCCTGAAGCGTATTTAAAGAAGCCTTTAATGTACCTTTTGAGTGAAGAAGTGATGCAAAAATATCTGCGCTGTAATATGTTCAGTCTGCGATAGCGGAGCAGGCTGGAAGCATGCTAAAATATCACTGCCGGCGGGTCAAAAATTTCGACCAATTGACTTCACATAGGGCTAGAGTGCGACGCCTATCTTTTACCGTACGCAGGCGCAAATGCTACAGGCTTGCTACGACATATGGAAAAACTGGATTCCCGCGAGGTATTGTATATTATACCCTTGTCCATCTCCTGCGACCAAAAAAATAGCCTCCTACCACTCTTTCATAATTCGTGCGCCCGCTCTGGCCTCCTGATCGGCGCACTGAACCTGCGGAAGGATTCATGATGGATACTGCGACTGGACTATATCAGACTCGAAAAAAATCGTGATGCTATTGGTCGCACCGCTCCGCTTTCGGCATTTTAAGTAGGCTACCCCAAGCGCAACTAACCAGCGCAATTGCCGCGCCCTTAAAACTGAGTAACTAAGCATGCTACTCTAGAGAGGCTCATGCTGAGCGTTGCCTGCTCTAGCGGTCCCGGCGCGACCGCAAATACGGCAGCTCTCAGGCCTTCCCTTTGACTCATTGGGAGTCCATGGTATATTTGCGGGTTTGTTTTTTTCATTCTATTTGCACACCATTTGTTCCCCTGTGTGACTTTTTCATGAAATGCTGCAGACTGTTTTTTTATTTGACAATGATGCTTAACCTTTAATCAAAACTGCTCTTTACCTGAATCCCCGGACATGTTTGCGGCCATGTCATCATCGCCGTCATCATCTTCATTACTACGCGACTTCATCGGCTCGTCTCCCCATTTGGCTGTATTAAAGATGCACATTCAAATTTCAACTTGTAGGGTGATTGCTGTCGGTCCACATGTGGGGCAGGAATGCCTGTGTGCTCAATTTGTTTCACGCCCGCACATCCACGCCATCAATCACTCGAACCTTGTCTGCACCGACAAGCGCCTTTGACGTTTTCAATGTCGATAGGTCACGTATTCCAAGATCTTATCAGGTATATCGCAAGCAGTTCAAAAGATGATCTTTAAAACGATACCTGAGCCTTGGCCTAAAACTCTAGCAGTGAGAAGTTTGACCCCTGTCCCCTGATAAAACTCAGACACCGTGGTGTCCCGACCATTTGGAATGACCCTGACCTTGACCAGCTGGAATGACCCCATCGGGCGTCGTGCGGACTTTCTGCTTCGCCTGCTCGTGTAGGGAGACGACGTCGTGCCTGTGTACATCCGGCGTCGTGTGCCCGAGTGAAGCTGGAGTACAAGAGCCAATTAACTTCACCGCCAGATTCGGCGCTGGTGTGAGACGGCGTGAGCGTGTTCTCCTGCCTCCAATCTCCGCAGCGACGGCCGGCGAGCAGCGCGATGGACCGGCGCGACTGTCGCCGAGCGCTCGCGGCGAGACCAACCGCCAGCCATTGAAGCTCCGGTTGAGCCCGCCATTGAAGCTCCCAGTTGAGCCCTCAGTTGTGTTTCCGGGCCGCTCGCGGCTCGTTGTGAATGGACGACTCTAGCGCGGAACGTGACGGTGCTTTTACACCCCATGCGCAGCACGATACGCTACCTGGCATTCAGAGTGGATGTTACAGCGTCGTTATCACAGCTGTATGGCGCCTCGAGGCCTCCACTCCGACTGCGTTGATCGGGTGGCATATTTGCACGGTCATGTCTTCAAACATTTGTTCTTGTGACCGTGGGTAGTTGTTTGGTTCAACACATCGTGTAACTGGTGCTTGTCATGGTCACGTAATATAGCTGACTGGACCCAGAATGTTCTACTCGCTCGTAAGAACACACCGGTCATGACTGATGAGTTATGTATGACAAGGGCTTACGTGCGCATTTGAGTACCTGCACCGAATTCTCCAGCAGATGACGGTAATTACAGCAAACTAAAAAGCCTCACATCCCGGAATGAAACAACAGCCTCAAGTGCCAACATGAAGCTCTCCATTGTGGTAAACATCCCTGCTGAACACCGCTGCTGCCGAGGTCCCGCTGCTACCTGAAATCATTCCTTTCCAGGCATTCTCGTCACGTCCTCTGGCGCGGCCACAGTTTCAGGGCCGGCACGTCGGTCGAGGACCATAATTTCGTCGCGCGCCGGACAGCGAACCAGAAGCCGGCACCGGGCACCCGGCGCTGTTTGGCGGCTCACTGCCGCGCGGCGCGCTCTATCCGTCACGTCTGCGCCATTATCGCCGTTCGCCGTCCGGGTGCGCCACTTTGGCGGGCCCGGCGGCGACGGCGGCTGGGGTAAAAAACGGCCCCCCGCGCGCGCTGTGTGGCCCTGAGTGGCGCCGCTGGCGCTGGCTACCGTTCCGCTGGCGCAGGTCGACCGTAATTGCCCAGCTCGCAGTCTAATTACCTCGCAGGCTATGGTAATTATAGACACCGAATTTATAATAAACCGTGATACAGCCGAGAGGAGGCAAACAGCAGTGTCCGTGCGGTAGGGTTGGGTATCATTGGCGCGGAAATCGCCACTGGGGGTTGCTGCCCCTCGGCGGATCGGATTTGAGGTATTTCACTTGGCCAGATCGCCCAACGCGAAGTATGGACAACACCAGATGAATTCTCATATTTTCGCTCGTCTTGGACAAGGTTTTGCGGATAAAAGAAGTGAATGGTGGATCTGCTGAAATGAAGCTTCAGGTGTTTGCAGTTAGCTCATTAAAAAAACTACAGCTTACGTTATTAAAATTTGGAGAGCATGTACGTTTGAACCGTAAGACAATTGTTTCACCAACACCTTTGAATTACCAACGATTCTAGAATGGAACGTTGAATAAATTGATCTGTTCGGGCTCGTATGCTTGCACAACACGACCTGACAGGTGACGCATTTTGTAGCTTCGCCGCTTGACCTTCGCATTAGTCAGCTTTACAGAACGCTGTCTTATTTTAAGGTGCGCAGCCAGAGTTTCCCTTAGGAGAGGACGCGGAGCCCAGTCGGCGCTCATCATAAAAGAACCAAAGGAGCCGCATGCGGTGTTAAAGTAAAAAACAAAATGTTGTCTTTACATCTAGGGAGAGAGGGAGGGGCGGTCAGTCCCCTCTGGTTGCGCCTCTGCTCGTTTTGCACACAGAAATAGTCCACTACTTAGAAGTTAAAACTTGTCGCTTAAGAGCGTTTTACCGACAAAAAGTTCCGGGCACCTGAACTTCCAGGAGAATGGGCAATCAGATATTTCCACGCACGCCCCGAAATGTTTGCCCTCTGGAGTATGTTGCAGTGGAAGAGGTTATTTTTCAGGTAACATCTGGTGCGTTCATGACCGGACCGATGTTGCTGATATTGAGATGACCGACAAGGTTATGTTTGAGCAAAGCTCCTAGATTTTGCAAATGAAGGAACTGGGTTAACCCTTTCGGTCTAATTACGCCAGGATTTTCTTAAAGGGAAACGGCGACGAATCTAACTCGGCATTCATCATAAGAGAGCCGAATGAGCCGTCAACGGCGCTAAAATAAAAACACAATGCGAGCTCAGGAGAGAGAGCGGGTGATGGTCGCGTTAGTTATGACTGTGTAATATTGCCTGCAGTTTCTGAGCAGTGCTAATGCATGTAGTACGTGCCTACCGATATTAGGTGCAGCCATTCATCTCAATTATTCCACGACAGGACTGTAGTGAACCGTGTGTGACAACTTGTCGTGAATTAGCTCACACGCGCGATCGACCGATGACTTCTACACCCGAACTTCGCCGCCCGGCGCGTACAGTTTACACCATACTGATCTTCCATCGTTTATCCAACACACACTACACACTGAGAAAGGCGCTCACCCCCAAGGGCGATGCGACGAACAGCATAACAAGACCCACAGGATGCGGAAGTAAATCTGCAGTCACATGGCTTCTATGTAAAACGCCCTCGTGTGGGAAATCGCATTCTATTACGGTTTATGCAGCAAGGGTTGCCTGGCTTGCCTGGCAACCCTTGTGTGGTTAAGGTACCATGGCACATCTAGACATATCTGAGCGCTGTAGTGAGTGGCGTATAAGCCAACGTCTAAGCTTTTTTCAGGATGTCGAGCGGTAAATATTGCATCAGCTGTGCACGGTGCCATGCTGTGCAGGCAAATGCTGTGCTGTGTAGGCAATTCATCAGCTGTGCAGCTGCCATGCTGTGTCAGTAATGCAACATACTGACTATGGTGTCATTCGTCATTGATTGTCACTGATCGATTGACGCGATGGCCATGGCTTGTTGTCATCTTCGCAACAAATCGACATTTGGCATATCTACGTGGTCATAATTCTTACCTGGGCAACCGAACCAAGTTGCAGTAGTTGGGAAACACACTGACCGAATAAAAAGGGGGACAGTTGTTATGTCGCAATCACGATGACTTGTGAAATAGCAGAGCCGAGTGCATTTTGCTAGTATGTCGTAACGCATTCATCTCACTTATAATGCAACTTATATATGCAGACAAAAAATATAAATGCAAGTTTTCGTACCATGTGATGCAAATTACCGCAGGGTAGGGTAAGTTTTATCAGTTGCAAGGAGTTCAATCAAAAGCCATTTGCTAAAAACACTAAGATGTGCTCTCCAAAAATTGACCACTTCATATGTGGCGGAGGGTATGGCTCTCTCCTGGTGCAAGTATATTTTAGTTTATGACGTAATGTAAGCGCCACATGGCCTCTCGCAAAGACACTCGTAAGCAAATCTTTTTAATGCCACATCGCATGCATATCCCAGTGTTAACATCATCGAAAACAGAGTATAATTGTTTTGAGATTTGTTGGTTCAGGGCTTCAGTACCTACGTTGCTGCCCGAAAAGCTGGTTATCTTTGTTCTTCTATCGACACCCCAACCTTTAATCCCGAAAAGGTCAAATTAGAGGAGAAGTCCGTGTTTTGAATTCAATTTGGCCCAGCGCCCCTCGCTCAGACGCCGCTACAGCTATGACTAAAACTACATTTGTGGAGATTTGAACTTCGTTTTTTACATCTCAGCTGGTCTTCCAACAAGTGAGGACCATTTACAGCCGAATCAAACGTATCATTACGCATCGAGGTAAACCCCTTTCCCGATTTCGCCTTCTGCCGGTATGCCTCGATTATGTTCCGTCTTGCGTGAATACTATCTGACGCTTGCCCAGTATGTTCTCTTCCTCCCGTACGAAATCACAAGTTCTGCGTATTCCCTCCGCGCTTTGGTCAAATTTTGTCCCGTACTATCCGCGTTGCTGGCCGATCCAATTCTGTTCTGGTTACAGAAGCGTTCCAATTTCGTCTCGGTCGTCGCCATCTCGTCACTTCTCCTGCAGGTTGCAGCTCGCGGCTTCAACCATTTTGAGTTTGTCCTTTTCCTTGCGTATTTCCACCAATCATAATTCTAACAATAGCAGTCCGATCATGTCCATAGTTGTAGCCTCGCGACACTAGGGCCAGGATCGCGCGGATGCAGCCGCGGTGGCCATTCCAAGGGCTGAACGGTGTCGCTGTCTGGCCGGAAGCCTGGGGCTCATTTCCCCACGTGACGATTTTAAAGCAGAACAAATGCTCACGAGCTTATCCAAATTTTGAGATGCTCTCAAATTACGAATGCAAAATGTGGTCGGTTGTTTGGTATTTTGTCCGCATTGTCATTACGAGATGGCTCCATGCCAGCGGTGTGAAATACTCTTTCGAGGATGATTTCACCATCCCCACAAATGCACCGGAGATGTTCAACTGAACGGCAGGCAATCGATTTCCAGCGTTTGCGATCGGGCTCAGCCGTTCAGAATCCAGCAATGGCCGGTACATTATGACAAAAGGTGTTCACCGGAACCGACCTACCGGGTCACGCGTCGCTTTATCAACGCCAAACCTCCCCCTGATATAGAATTTCTCTAGCATTTCCGGACTGCGATTGTTCGCCCACACTTCCCAGGTCTGAGCAGCTGGAGAGCACCGAACGGAAGGACGCCCTCGGGCAGCCAACTGGCGATGGCTTCCCGTAGCACTTACCGCCGTGGCAGGCTTCGAGTGTGGCAACAGGTTTTCATTCATCCACAAGCCGGCGGAGCGTGTGAATGGGCCGGCCGACGTCCCCTCCTCCACGGGGAGCGTAGTAAACGAGGGATCCTCCAGTCCGGAGAATTTCTAAAGAGGCGACGTCCGTCGGCTGGGAAGGATGACAGGCAGAGGGCACAGAAGGCTGCGCCGGGACGGCTCGCGTGAACAAGGGACAGCCACCTCTCGTTTGAATTTTCAACGGCTGAGGTATCCTTGGAAGCGGGTGAAGGGTTGAAGATGGAGCGCTTCCCACATTTGAGATAAAACTTGACATTTTGGAGCTGCCTGAACCTGGCGAGCGTTTCGGCAACACCAAGCGTTCATCTTGATCGAGCCAGCTATTGGTAACGGTCTTGTAAACTGGAGGTTCTTGACCCGCGACTGCGAAGATCTTAACAAACGTTGACAAAAGAGGAGACAGCTGCCATTCCGGGGCCTTTGTGCGCGTTTTTTTTTTTGCTTTTTTGATACATAAATTATATTCAGTTGGATTTACCCTTGGACACTTAAGCGGTGTGAGAATGCTTAGCACCTCAGAAATTATTCGGAGGGACGTATAATTTGAAAGGCGCAGGTTCTGTCTTTTGTTTATTTTCCCGCTTTAGGAATGAACTGGAAGTGCATAACGTCAGGTGTCCGCGTTTCACGTTAGTCATCAATATCTCAGCAGGCACATGACATAGCGACTGAGTAAGGGCGCAGCCAGGATTTTCTTAACAGAGCGGAGCCCAGGGAGAACGCATCCTACTGATCTTTAACTTCCCGTCGGAAGCCACCTATGGTGAAGCACGACAAAGCCACACTTGGCTGCATCCTTAGGGCTGAGCCATGATACAACAATATGATTGTTAAAGTTTCAGTGAAAAAACTTTCGTAGACCCCACATTTTGCAACTTGTAGCCGTTTCATGTTTGTTTTCTTGTATGTTGTGCCCGTTGCACTTTACAACGAACTGCAAATATTTCCAGCGATGGCAGCTTCACATGACACTTTGGCCACAATTATTTGCAGCTGCCCATGATTTAACTCACTGTCCTTCAAACACGGCCCGCGGACTCAGGCAGCTGAGCGCGTGCGATTCCAGCGGACACGTCGGCGCAGGTGAGCCGCCTGCGAACAAGGCCGGCGTTCGTGGCCGGCGGCGAAGCGGCGGGATGTCGCCGCGCGACATACCGCTGGACCTCCGGCGACGGGGCGGGCATTCATCAACGACGGCCGCCGGCCGGCCGACTGGGCATTCATCACCGCCGCAACACAAACAGGAAGTGGCACCTTGATAAATCAAATTGTGATTGCCAGCCGCACGCCGCCGTCGCGTTTCGACACAGGCCGCCAAATTATCTCGGCGCAGCGTCCGACGGCGGCGGCCGGCGCAGGACGCGCTATTATACCATAACAAACAGTTATTAGTGCGTTCATTTTGTCGGCGACGGCCGCGCGGCCGGCCGCGGCCTGGTCCGGCCGATTGGAGGCGATTTGGAGATGATTTCCGGCGTTAATCGCACGGCGATGGATGGATGGCGGCCGGCGGCGGTCGGCTCGCCGCCGCGCCCGCGCCGCCGCCGCCGGCCGCGGTCGCCGCGCCGCGCCGCCGGCTCATTCATTAGACCGTTCATTCATTCGGTGGACGCGCGGCGCCGGCGCCGGCGGCGCGCGTGACGTCAGGGCCGGCCGAGAGGCGCCGCCGGCGCCGGCGCCGCGGAGCGCTGCCGGCGCGCGGCCGGCCGCGGGACGTGTTGGAGAAGCGTGGGCTCACGAGACAGAGCGGTGGGCTGCAATCTGCAGAGGCACGAGGGCGGCATTGGCGTCGGTCGTCCTGTGACCTTGACGATGGACCCGCGCTGGCATATTTGTGATGTTGAGGCCTAAGGACGGTGGTTATGGAAGATTGGGGGATCACAGCGTGGGCAGGGCGAGATGACAGTAATAACTCACACTATACGAAGTGTCTAACATATGTCGAAATGGCGCCAGTCTCTTCGCTTTAGTCTGCGGTGACTAGTTGGCAACGTTTGCGAAGACGCTTTTTTAAAGTCGGTAGGCGTCAGCGTTCGGACGTGGGTAGCCCGTCAGCGTTCGGACGTGGGTAGGCCGTCAGCGTTCGGACGTGGATAGCCCGTCAGCGTTCGGACGTGGGCAGCCCGTCAGCGTTCGGACGCGGGTAGCCCGTCAGCGTTCGGACGTGGGTAGCCCGTCAGTGCTCGGACGTGGGCAGCCCGTCAGCGTTCGGACATGGGTAGCCCGTCAGCGTTCGGACGTGGGTAGCCCGTCAGTGCTCGGACGTGGGTAGCCCGTCAGCGTTCGGACGTGGGTAGTCTGTAAGCGTTCGGACGTGGGTATCCCGTCAGTGATGGGACGTGGGTAGCCCGTCAGCGTTCGGACGTGGGTAGGCCATCAGCGTTCGGACGTGGGTAGGCCATCAGCGTTCGGGCGTGGGCACCCCGTCAGCGTTCAGACGCGGGCAGCCCGCCAGCGTTCGGACGTGGGCAGCCCGTCAGTGATGGGACCCTAAATCGATTGGGCTTAGGCCGTCGCTTCCGCTCGCGAGCAACACCCCAAACTCACGTGTGTCCCTGTTCCCCTCAAGCCCACTACGTGGAGCGCCGACGCTGCGCGAAGAAGGCTTCCCTTGACCGGGAGTCACCGTTATGCCTCGCCGGCCATTGTTTCGCTGAAGCGGTGCAGTGACGGACGCTTGCGGTGCGGCCCTCAAACCGGTGCTTCAGAGCTGTGTTCACCGAAGTGGTTCTGCCGGCGTTCTCGGTCTGGCCATGAAAATAATGCACGCTGTCCACGTTAACGGTCGACAGACACACCGGCTCCGCTGGCCGCTGAGAGGAGCCGGCTGGTGTCATCGGCACTGTTGTGATCTGTCCTTTAGCTTGCCTCGCAGCCCTAAGTCATGAGGAGCGAAGACGTTGTTAGGCCGTTAGGAGCGCAGAACATGCAACCGGTCGCATTGGTTATCGGGCGGAACGCCTTGCAGTTTGTGGCATGCTTGTTTCATCCTTCTCTGGCCAGAGTCGGCTCAGCAGAGGCAGCGCGGGGGGGGGGGAGGGGGGGGGGGGGGAGGGGGAGCAGAGAGGGCAGTCGGTTGGCAGGGGGAAAGAATATGTTTTTGTCCATTTTTTGGGGGAGGCCCCTTTTCTCAGCGTAAAGGCATTGTAACTGCACGTAGTTAGCGCAGAGACCCTCGGCTATATTTGGAGCTTCCCTTCGTGAGTCGGAAGCCTCCTGTTCTGGTGTTTCAGGTCACTGAGGCCCTTGTCTGGATGATTACAAGGCCCCGTTCTGCTTTTTTATTGTCGACATTTAGTTACTTGGATCTGATGCATTTTACAGTGAAGTAAAGGACCACATGCCCTTAGCACCCCTCCCCTTAAATATGCTGCTCCCCAGGAGGCCCCCTATGAAGAGGCTCCCATTTTGTCCAGGAGACCCGCTTGAAAATCCTGCCCCAAAACTAAAAATTCGTGCGCCGCCCCTATCTTTTGACACTTTTGAGTACTATTTTGAACAGTCCTAGCACGTTAATCGATAAAGAAGACACCATTGATTTTTTTGACGTTACGGTCAAAGAAATCCCCCCTTGCATCAGACGGGTTCAGGTGTTCTCATGATGCCAACCAGCTGCACATTATCCACCACGGTTACGTAAAGAGATGGCCTCTCCTGAGCTAAGCGAAATCCTGACAAACCTGTAGCCAACATTTCCGGCAGCCACAGCGCGCGTCACAAGTAGGCCGACGCTGTCCTAACCACGCCGATCCCGTCAATGAGCCGGCCGGGGCGGGCCGGCCGTGACGCGGGCGGCGCCTGCACGCATCGTCGGCTGCCGTCCCACGGTCGGCGCGGGCCGCGTGCGGCGCGCACGAGCCGCCCTCCAGCGCGCACCGGCGCCCAAAACAATGGCGGCGCACGCGCCACAACAGCCAATGGCGAGGCGTCAGTCACGGCGGCGTGGGAACGCTGTCCGGTGCGAGCGGGCGGGCGGCGGCGGCTGCCCGCGGAGCCGCGCCGACGGGGCGGGCAGCGCACCGCGCCGGCCCAGAGGGTCAGCCGGCCGGCTGGCCCGGACGACAATCGCCGCCAATATTTTCCGAGTCAATCGCCACGCCGCGTGTCCGTGGCGCATTGTCGTGCGCCAGGTGGGGCCGGCCAAATAGCTCCATGCTGTCCGCTCCCTCCAAAGGGGCTGTCCTAAATGGAAATTAACGAGGGGTATCATGAGCCGACCTGTGTGTGCGCCGGTTGAATGAAGAGGGGACACGGCACGATGGACTTCTGAAGCCGTCGGAAGCCGGTGAAAGCGGCGCACGCAGCTGGAGCCGGCCACCTTTGACGAGGCGCAGCGCGCGGCGCCCGGCGCCCCGAATTATTCCCACCGCACCGCCTCCGCCGGGATTTGTTATTGTAAATCGCCGACTAAAAGCCGTCCAAAGAGCCTGCCGAGTGTTCTGGCTGAGAGTCACTGAAAGCCGTGAGGGACGTGAGATTTACTGGTCGGCTGTGGAATGCTGGGAAACCGCGGAGTCTGAGGGACCGCTCTTGACTGTGCTGGCGGGGACGCGTACACACGCCTCACGAGCACGCGCGAACGGACAGTAATCGAAGGTTTTACGGCTTGCTTAGCCTTGCACGGCTGTCAGAAGGCAAGCGCAATTTCACAGCCAGACCAGATGGTGCTGACCGCTCCAGTGTCAATGTCGGATCGAGTTGGGTGGAGCAGGTGAGCCTCTGTGACATCAGCCCGGGATCCCGGACATTCAGAACGCGATATCAACCGGGAATACTCGATTCATAAAGAAAGGTGCTCCGTCAGCACACATCTGTTTGATTCTAGACGAGCGTGCTTACTACACTCACCTGACCTGAAATGGTACAGTGTTCTCCCAGGCGTCAACGTCACTGAACAGTGAACGCGCCTGGTCCTGGGTGTCAACTGGCAGTGAGCCCCATCCGAAAGCAGCGAGTTGGCTTGTCTTGGAAACCAAAGACTTGGATGCGGCAGTTTGAGTTAATCGTCAAACACGTCTGAACCAGCGACTGTGGCGACAGACGTATCCTGGAATCATTGGCAGTAGAACTGCTCCGGCAGCTTTGGCAACGAACCTTGTTCGAAGAGTTATTACGACAAATCCGGCGGTTTAACGTAAAACGGCCGCTCGTCTTTGGTGATTAAATGGGAATAGGTTTGGCCTAACCTGCCAGATCCGCGTTGTTTCTCCATGCAGCCTATAGGCGAAAAGTCACGTGGGTGCCTACATCAGGCAGTGTCATGGAGCCTGGCTGGTCGGGGAGCCTTGTCTCATGCCTCCTAAACGACACCTGACAGCCGGTCAGGTGTCGTTTAGGAGGCATGAGACGCACCCGACACGCGCCTGCGAGCCCCCCCCCCTCCACCCCCCCTCCCCCAACCACTCAGCCGTCATGAACGCTGGGCCCGCCACCCACATACCTCTTCATCGAGAGAACCGGGCGGTCTCCGGTAGTCGGCCCTCCCCGTCAGGCCCAGAGGGTGGTCCGTGATCAGCAGCGTGGTCGGAGACGCTGCCAGCTGTCGGCTGCCTCCGCTGCCTGCCCCGTTCCGCGACCCCCCCCCCCCCCCCCCGCCGCCCGCCCACCGGAGCTCCGTGGGAGGTAGGAAGCCAATCAACGCACAACCACCATGACCGGGTAAAACAGCGAGCAATTAATCTCTCAATGAGACCCCGCTGTTGTTCGGTGTCCAACAGGTGTTGGCCGCACAGGGCTGGGGCTGATCATCACTCTCAATGACTTATGATCACGGAGGCGGATGAGACGACTCTATTTTGGACGCGCGCTGCCGAGGTTGGAATGCGGTAGGAAGGGGGAGGGGAGAAGCATGGCCGTGCATGAAGGACAGGGATATCCAATTGGCCCATCGCGTCGGCATAGTTGTGACTCGAGGGATTCCTATTGGCGAAAGTCAGGGACTGACCAAGCTTGACGCAAGTTGAGCTAGTTTCCCAAATTTGTGGACAGATGCGATCGTCCCTACAACTTTGATTTAGTTTAGCACGATAGGTGTGTGTGTCCCTCCAGAATTCGAGCCATGCACCGAAACTGTCAAAACTGTCTATAAATGGGGCTTCCGCGCATTTGAATTCCCCGACCTTCAGCGTTCTCAGCCTTATCTGTGGGGTAACATATCTGAATGAGGATCTTGAAAGGTGGGCTAGTTGGGTGATCTGCTTTGCAAGTCTAAGCAAACACCTCGTGTTCTCGTGTGCGATTTTTGACCACATTAGCAGCATTTTAACCGTCTTGATCCTGAAGCAGATGTAGTTGGCTGCAGAGTGATTACCTTGGTCATTCACAGCGTCCTCCGACAGAACTAGGCCAGTCGAAAACTGCCACGCTGGCTGTGAATGGCCCAATGATATCCTTCAACAGTAGCCCATAAAGCCCATATGCCTCACACCAGCAAAGGCGGTTGAGTCCTTGTTAAGTGAGAGGGCGACGGTGAGGGAATTAAAACATTTTACTCGCTGAGGTCCCCATAAATAATGAATGAACACAGATCTCGTGTGATTACGCGGCACTTAAAAAATGAAGGTTCATTTGCATGAGTAATTAAGCAAACATGACCGTGGGAATTGAGATCTGAATCATCTCTTGGAAGCGGCTAGATGGTGCACGGTAGACAAATTACTGCCGAGATGAGGGCCCTCCTCTGCCAGTCTCTGGATTAATTGTAACAAGCTCATGTTCACTACCAAGCCTGCATGTAACTGTCGCTATTACCGGAGACGTTATGCCCATTACTCGCTGCAGGTAGCGCCAGAAGTGTCGCATCATCTCCGACTGGCGCGCCATTTCTTTTTTTGCAGACGTTTGCAAATTCGGCTGCCAGCGAAGACTGAGATGCGCAGGGCGGCATAGCCATACTCAGGTCATATAACACCGGCCTTCGCAGAACTGACCAATTTTCCAACGACTTCTGGAGCGTAGTGAAGGAGACCTTGGCGCAACGCCCACCTCACTCAGCTACCAACCATCCTCTCCTCCCTCTAGCCCCCCCCCCCCCCCCGCCGAGGAGTGCCTGGCTCCGCTCCTACCGCCCAGCGTGGGCCGTGCTGCAGGCGGGCGCCCGCCGCCGGCCGCGCCGCCGGGCTCGCAGCGTTTTTGCCGCCGCGGCCGCTCGTGCTACCAGAGGCTGACCTCACTTCCTGCGTCCAGCCGGCGGCCGGCCGGCAAAAACGCCGCCCCGGAGACAATGGCCGTCATTACTGGAGCGACGCCACGCCGGGTCACGGGGTCAAATGGCCGCCGGCGGCCGGCCGATCGCGTAAACAGGTGGCGGCGCGACGCTCGACGGGGGCGGGCGAGATCAACAATCGCCGGAGATGAGCAGGACGAGGGTGCTCAGCGTCGATCACAACAGCCACTGGGCTCGCTGCCGTCGGCTTCCGACACGCTCGTTGTGGCTGCGGCCGGCCCGCAGGCACCGCCCGTCCGCAGTTCGCGGAGATGACGCGGCGAGGCCCTGGCCGGCTTTTGGGTGATGGTCGCCTTTATATGTCCGGGTCCGAATTAAGCGCTGAAAGGTATCTCGAAAGTAATCATACCCTTAACAACGTATTCAAAAGTGACATCTTCCGCGCATTTATTTAGCATGATAGCAGTACAAAATTCGACCATTCAAGAGTTACACAAATCAAGCATGTGGTCCGCTGGGGGGACATATCTTTCGAATTTGAGACACGGCTTTTGAGACAAATTTTTGCTGAGCGCAGCGTGTCGCGAACACCAACCTCACTGAAGCAATTCCGGTTCCGGTTCCGGTTCAACACATATATTTGCAATATGATTTCCCATAATTTTGACCATGTAATACAAAATTTGATTCATCTCACCACAAACCACACAGCAAGGCCGGCCAGCGCAGGCTTGGGCTTCTTAGTCAGTTGGCAGTGCATGTCTGGCATCAATGACGTCTTCAGCGAATTTGTTTGGCTGGTCAAATCACACTATTTCTGAGGTGCAAAATCACGTGTATCCCACACATACTAAGCAGATGTCGGGTGCACTCTCAACTGAAGCTTTGGAATGAGAACGTGCCGGGAAGTGGTAAACTGGCCTTGGAGCTGACGTTATCAACATATACTCTGGGCGTCTGCCACAAACACTTCGGTCAGAGACACACATGTCCAAAATGTCATAGCTCCCCTCAGAGTTGGGGCCACACACGAGTCTATGCGCTGCGTCAGATTCGGGAACAATGTTACTGAGACGTATTCGAGCACAATGCTTCTCTGAATGGAGCTAAGGTAAACGAACTCTTCACGACTTATTGATCCCAATAATTTGTTCCTCCCATGGCAAATGCCAATACCGAGCACTGAGCTCATTTCTGTACCAGGCAACTCCAGCCAAACCCGAACGACCCTCCCCTCTCCGCTCACCCCTGCTCCGCGCCCTACCCACCGGCCTCAACGGCACCCCAGCCCGTCGCAACTCGCCGCTCACTCCGACTGCATAATGGCCTTTGACCGCCTAATCAAACCGTGCGACACCGGCAGCGGGCCGTCCGCTCGCCTGCCACGGCCCGGGGGCGAGCGAGGACCATTCGGAGTCGATGAAGCGAGCCTAAATGATCTCCTGGGCCGGCGTGGCCCGCCGCTCCCAGCTCGGGCGGCGGCGCGGCCATTAGGCGGCGGCTGAATGAACGCCAGCGCCGCGCGTCGAGTGACCGCTGTCCGCCGACAAAGGCGTCGCCGCCGGCCGCCGGCCGCCGCCGCTGACGGATCGCAGTCGGAAGCGGGCCGCCCGACGGGCCGAGCCGGGAGAGCGGGCGGGCGGCGGGTCGGCTGCTGTACAGGTACGGGAGGAGGGTGGGACACGGTTCAAACTCGGGAGGAAGGTGAAGCGGGGTCCGGACACGAGAGTAAGGTGGAACAGTGTCCGGACACGAGAGTAAGGTGGAACAGGGTCCGGACACGGGAGGACGATGGGACAGATCAGAGCACTGTAGGAGGGTGGAACAGGGTGCGGACACAAGAGTAAGAAGGAATATTGTCCGGACAAGAGGGAACCGTAACCACAAGGGAAAACACGAGGGGGGGGGGAGGGAGGGCAACTGGGGACGGCCTCGGGAGGGAGGAGGATGGCCAGAATGGGCGTCATGACATTCCCAGAGTCAAGAATGATATCTTCAGATGCAAATGGAGCTTGTCCTCAGGTCCAGCTGAGACGATTCCTCTGGACTATTCTGCGTTTGTTTTTCTCTAACTCTTGGTGAGCAGAGAAACCACGGGCCAACTGGAGGCGAACGTCGATATGGCGGAAGTTGAAATTATAGCAAATGACATATTGAGTTTCTTTGATTCCAGCTTCGGAAACTTCGGTTCTCTAGAGGGTCTTAAGGCCGGGATGGAAGTATCGTCAACAGACCTCTGGCGAGAACGGTCCGCCCAAGACTGCAGACCAGGGCGGAATTCTCTTCAAATCAGGATAAGTGAGCTTTGGTTGAAACCGGAGGGCGCAGCTTTCTCAAATGTGCCTGGAATGACTGACACGGAAATTATATTTGCCGATCCCATACACGTCTCAGGTGTGTCTCTGATGGATGATAGTTATGCGGACCCACCATGCCCAAGAATCATTACGTGCCACCGAGCCCAGAGGGCTTCCTCAAGCGCCTTCTTTTGCTTCATAATCGCAGCACCAGCTTCAAATGCTCGGTGGCGCGTTCATGGGCGTTCATCTAAGACAAACTACCCATGAAACGCATCCAGACGGGTCAGGAATAAAAAAACACCAGTACTTCATCCGAGTCTCCTCGGTTGCCGCTTTGGCTCAAAAAGTCCGCCATACCTTCCCGAATTGCTTGGAACGTCACTCCGAACAAACATCATCCCAGACAAAGACATCTAATTATAGCGTCAAATAAGATCACGTACTGAACAAAAAGCCGTTTAGCTACGTCGGGAAGGTCACAATGCCCGCGGTTACCAGCCTACTGAAAAATTGGCATGTCAGCACATCAACTCTAGACCACTGCCTGTTCTCTCCAGAGAACTCTAGTAGCAGTGACCTTGTTGTGCGCTGGCGGCATATCTTCTTGACATACGAGCTGCGCTTTTTCAAGGCATTAACGCATGCAACCCTTCCATAAAACAATTATTTTCACTGTTTGCACCTCCGAAACTTGAGGATTTCACCTCAAAAGCTCTGACTTTCTGACATTATCTTAAACCAAAATAAACTATAACTCTAAGCCCTACGCCTTCATCGGCGTTCTGTTTATCTACTCCCTGTCCGTCCACCACCACACGTGTCTGTCTGCTAACACACACAAAACAGCCAACGCAATTAATTCAGCGTCAGCATTCCATTTCCTGTCGAAAGAGGTAACTGCTCTAGTAAAAACAAAACTGGTGATGATGATGATGAAAAGCAGCAACACTCACGAAGAACACTAAACTCTGCCCAGTTACGAATGTCTGATCTAAACATGGCGCTCCACGCGTTTTAAGCGTAAGAGGAATGGCTATGTTAGCGTGGTGATGTAAGATTTGAGGTGTGCACGGAACCCCATATGCGATCTAAAGTCACCAAGCGATTTATTTACACTCCGCGCGAGCCACTGCGTGACGTCACTGGGAGTCGCTCCGTTGGAGGCGCGCGACGGGCACAGAAGAGGCGGCCAGGATCTCGGTTGCCGGACACCTTCGGCGATCCCCTGACATTAAGAGAAGGAATCTTATGCCTCACGCCGCATACGGATCCTGCACCCAGCGTCATCACGGCCGTCGTCATCGCGGCTACCGCCGCCGCAAAGTCGCCGTCGTTACCGCAGCCGCCGCCGCCGTCGCCGCTATCTCGACCGCTGCATCCCTTTGGGAGACCGTCACGAACGGCCAAAGAGACTGGAGATACCGGCGGTTGCACTGGTACATGCGCCCGATGGGCGGGCGTACCAGGTAGCCTCACCGCTCAACGCAGCCCGTGACACCCCTCCCCCCAAAGATTGGCCCCAAAGGCCTGTCTTGGGTGTCTTGCACGAGGATGTTCCGTTGGTTATGGAGGGGCGTGAGCAAGCCGGTGCTGGAGTCGCAGTGCTCGACTGTAACCGAACCGGAGCTTTGCTCCCGTCTGGTCTCATGTATTCACTACCCGCCGCCGAACGTCAGCGGACGCCAGATGGCGTGCCGATACAACCGACTACAGCCAGTGACCATGCAACATTTCCGGTCGGTGGCGCAGGCCGCGGGTCGCCGACACCGGGGCCCAGCGAGGTCAGGGGTACAGGGCAGGCGGCTCTCTCAGCAGGCTGCGGGTCACCGACACCGGGGGCCCAGCGAGGTCAGGCCTACAGCGCGGGCGGCTCTCTCAGCAGGCCGTGGGTCACTGACACCCGGGGCCCAGCGAGGTCAGGGCTACAGGGTAGGCGGCTCTCTCAGCAGGCCGTGGGTCACTGACACCCGGGGCCCAGCGAGGTCAGGCCTACAGCGCGGGCGGCTCTCTCAGCAGGCCGTGGGTCACTGACACCCGGGGCCCAGCGAGGTCAGGCCTACAAACAGTAACGTAGTCTGGTGGGCTAATTGGGACGTCCAGAATCGGTTGTCTCGCCGTTGCAAGACATAGCACGACGTGCTCGACAAAGACCGCGACGGAGTAACAGGTAGTCAGCTGACAGCGATTGCTTCCCAAACTCCCAACGTCCCCAGCTGATGCGGCTTCGGTGCGCACCCCGGGCCGCTCTTGGACACCTTCCGACACGGAGGGACGCGCGGTGACAGAGCAGGGCGCGCCACTTCTGGCGAAGGCGCGCCATCCGGTGACACGTCGGCTGCGGAATGTCATTGTCGCGCTGACGGTGGACGGAAGTCCTGCCCCTGCGCGCGCGACCCGAGCCGAGATGAATGTCTTCTGCGTCCTGCCAAGGTCAGCGCTTTCAGCGACAGCTATTCGCTTGACTTTCGAATGCGTCGTGCACTGACGCTAGGCCGGGGACCGAACAGGCTCGTTGTCTCGAGGAAACGGAGCGTGGGCACTGAAACATGCGTCTGGCAGTCACAGGTAATTTAGTAATTCAAAAGCTGAGAGGCGAAGTACACAAGGGAGGGATGCGTGGTAAGCAAGCAGTACCAGGTGTTTCACCACCTCCTGGACATGCGTTGTGCTAAGCTCCCATCTGCCTTGAGGTCGACCACAAAGTGCAACAATTTAAGGAAGTAAGAAATTATTTCACGCGTTGGCTGTGTCCAAACGACGTCTTTCCTTGGGCAGAAATATCATTTAAGATCCACGTCATACCAATGCATGGTTATACTGCTAACCGGCTGTCCGAAATTGTCTGAGGTCAAGTTCAAGGCCGGGAAATTGCTGAAGTAGGGTTGTTCAGACTGAAAGGACTTGCAGCTGTTTTTAATCAGCACTGGTGGGCGAGATGACTTTAAATGGCGGAGCACAAGTTTCCCACGCATAAACTTTGCTCGGATTCCGGAGAGTCTGCAATTTTGTGCGCTGTGAAATTGGTGTGAGTAATGGGCTGAAATTGCAGACAAACCACCCGTTACACTAAAACGAAGTCTAGTCTCACTAAAATAGCGAAATCTTCCGGGCATTCTCGGGGTACATATTACATGATCAAAACGTGGTAACCAGCTTGAAAGATTACCATCTCAGATCCCAGTTGAGATCACCAAGATAAAGCTTGAGTAGTTATCTTAAAGGGCAGGTGCAAAAGCTGCATTATCCAGCGCTTACATTTTGTCATCTTTTAGGGTTCATTCGTGTGATAATCATTTGATGCTGTGCTGTCCTTCCTATACAGAGCCGCAACGCTGCGCGGTATTTCCACGCGCATGAAAGCTAGGAAATTTTCAAAAGCTTGAACAAAAAGTCGGTTGCAGTTAAGCCTCACGGCACTTATGATGCGACGATCATTATCATATAAGTTATATTAAAAAGTTGTTAAAAAGACCTGCGTCTTAAAGCTAAAAAAGTTAAAATGATATCTGTTAAAAAGGGCTACTGATCTGTTCTTGACAGATAATGATTATCATACTGCCTTCTGCCCGGCATATAGCTATAATTTTATGGTTCTGGGAGAACATCTTATATAATCACACAAAAAAGTCATGTGTGATGGAAACGCTTTCTAAAGCAGGGACATGCCTGAATTTGTGCTGTCCATCCGACATTCGAAATTCACGCGCATTGTAACTTGAATACGTGCGCTCCTCTCTGTGTTTTAGGCATTCGAATTGAAGGCGTGCTGCTGCGTGCCAGGGCCGTTATCGTGCTCCTGCTATACGGATGACTGTGACATATCAAATGTTCGTTCCTGCTTCAACATGAAGCATTTGAATTTACTTAAGAAATGCGCAGTATCACACATACTCTGTCTAGTAAATGATACCTGTGCTACACGCGACATTTACAACAGATGCTTTAAGTTTTTTGGCAAATAATGTGAGGTGGTTTATCCATCAATTTGAAGTGCGGCACAGTGAGACCTAATGAATGTCAAATGACGGCTGTCAGCATTTTTGCAATGCAGAAGTGTGGCGACGCAATGTTTCATTCTGAAGTCTTAGTAGAAATACCAAAGCATGACAACGACAACCTCATCGAAACAAGGTTTTGGAGTACGGAATTGATGAAACGAAACCTTGCGAAGCAACTTGTGTCTCATATGCAATTTGTCATTCATGTGTCTGCCGCTGTTTGTCGAGAGTAGAACGCAGCAGCTGACCCGGGGAACTTCAAGCCACTAATCCCTAAACTCCTCAATCGCTTATCATTGTTATCTTTGCCTACATCCTAATCTTTCACGTATACACTACCCAGCATGCCCGAAATGGCACTGATCACCCACTTCTCGCGATTAATGTAAAAACAGCCGCGTATATGTTGCGATGCGTATGGAAGTAAAACAAAACAATAGCAAGCACATATCTAGTTGTGAGGTAAACGGAAAGCGCTTATCTCAAACCGTACGCGGCGTTCAAACCTCACCAAAACAGACGAAGAAACACAACTAAAATTATATTCTTTGACCTTCGCAGCATCAGCTCAAGGATTTCACTTTCCTTCAACGGACAGCGAACATTTCTCACTTCACCATCATACGCCGACCAAGGCCACAATTTTGCTCGCGATCCTCGCTTTCAAACACAAGGCCGAGACATAGAACTTCTAACGATCCGATAATCACGGCCTTGCCAGGAAGTGCGTAAACCGTGCCTTTCTTCACAGAATGGCGAGATTAATTCTGAGCGGCGTCAGACGCACCTGCAGCTCTGATGCAGCCATTTCTCGGGGTCCGCTGCGGAGGGACGCAGCAGCCGGGGGACGACCTTGCCGGCAGCGTCGCCTCGGGGCGTCGTTCATCCCGCCGTGCTACTGATGAATGGTGCCGGTGCGTCTGCGTCTGCGTCTGCAACCGCCCGCGGGCGCTGGCCCGTCCATGCTGCGTGAGTGATTGATGGTACACTGGGGGAGGGGCGGGGGGCTGCACCTGCAGGGGAGCGGACGCTGCCGGCCGGGTGTCCCACATCACATGCGGTGCAACTCGAGGTGGACCTGCGTAAGAAGCACTTCGTTGTGCCTGACTCGGCCGGGTAGATCGGTGTACATCAGCGTTTGTCGAGGTTTAGACAGTGTCCAGTTGTTGGTGTGCAGGGTACGCGTTTCTCGCATGCACATAAGAACTTAAGAGCGTGTACGGCATCAATGACCTTGAAAGATACAGGCTGTTACCGAACGTTAAAAGTTTAACCCGTTTAGCGTAAATGTGATAATGCATTTTAATAAGTGAGCGTCGATGCGTAGATTAGGGATAATGCGTGTGTGGACTGCCAGTGGTAAACCTTGAGGACTAAAAACTATCGGGGCCAAATAGTTCCTGTAAGAACAAGATGTGCTTGAAGAGAATAAAGCACCACTTTATTTTTGAGGCACATCTCATCTAGCATCTCAAAATATTTGTGCACGGTAAAGCTTAAACCTCAGTTCTGATCCATGCCTGCCATCTGTCGGCGATAGGTTCAGTGCAGTGAATCATATCTGAAGTGATCACGCAAATCAAAATATCTTCGAACTTTCCTTTTAAAACGAGAAAGCATCGTGACTAAAACAACAGTTCTTTAACCTACGTTGCATGCATAGCAACAAAAATATGTTGACAGTTGCATTTTTCGATTCGAGCAACCCGCCGTAAGGCGGGTTGCTCGAATTGAACCGTTGCATTGCCGTTGTATTGCATTGAACCGTTGCCCGAATTGCTCGATTGAACCGTTGCAGAAGTGTGGGTACCGACGTAATGTAAGGGGATTCAGTGTGCTCCACGTTAGCACCAAAGCTATGCAAAAACGTTGAAACGTGAAGAGCGAACAGCTGACAAAAAGAAGCACAACATGAATGACCACTACATTCCGCTGCTTTCCGAGTATGTAACTGAACGAACATGCTTCGTTGGGCCCAAATCCTTTACATAAGTGTGAGTTGCTTTTTTACTGCAAGTGACCATTTTACTTGGGCGAGTTACGGACATCATTTCATATTGACGTCAATAACAGCCACAGCCGTATGGAAAGAAACACATCCTTATGGACTATCCTTGGCAGCTTCCCCCCCCCCCCCCCCCCCGTCTACAAAGGGCGCTGTGAGCGGCTGTCTGAAAGCCTGCGCATGGAAAGTATAGAAAAATATTTTAGTAATGCATCATGGACCCATACAAATACATTCATATTCACATGCATAGGGTCACAAAAAGTCATGAGAAAAGTGTGCACGCAAAGCCTGATAGTTGTACTGTCAAAAACAGGCCTAAAAAATAACTCCTGACTTAAGGGCCTCAACAAAAAATACAAAATGGCACTAACAGTGACCAAAGGCCATCCCCAAAGATGCTTTTAACAACCTTAAAGAAATAATGCAAGCTTTGATGAAAAACGCTCAGTAAACTAATGATCCAAGGTGTTCGCAAGAACCTATCACATGAACCGGCCCAACATCCCAGCTCTACAATTATTTCATCTGGCACAATCTGCTGCGTAAGCGTGAAGCGGTGGTACAGGGGAGCCGGGCACGAGCCAAAACGCCGTTACGAAACCAATCGCACACTGCTAATGAGCGCTAGCACCTGCCAGTGCTGGAGGCCGGGAAGTGAAGTGCAACCGAAGTGATTCATGGAGTTAAAAATATCGCTTTTATCTATCCCACCTCATCACTATGCATTATTTTGCACCTGTACTTCGAGTCTCACAGATGGAGAATGTGGCACCACAGGTGTAACACGGCCACACCAACTCTCATTGAAATCCATGGCGTAGCCTGGAGGTCTCTGGAGGTGGTGGGGCCACCTCACCTGGTGGGGCCAGCCCACTATTTTTTGGCAACTTAGGACGCCTGCGGCGCTCTAAAACATCAATCAACATGCATGGCAACGGGATCTCGAGCTTGCAAAGGTCCTCTTTTGAAACACGGAGCCACTGTGACGACGAGGAGTGCCCCTTGGCTGAAAGGGCTCCAGCCGCCGGACCCCCTACGCCTCGATTTAGCCCACACCTGGGCGAAATTCTGGCCACGCCACCGATCAAATCGCCACATTTCTCCTTTTGCCACCGAGAGGCCCTCGTTTTATTGTGAATAAGTCACCACGACCCTTTCTTGACTTGAACTATCTTCGCCAAGCACCTAGAATGATGTAAAGCGTGGGACGCCAACCGGGTCCTGTTGAGCGTCATGGTAGCGGGCAAGGGTGGGGGTAACCGCGCCGCTTAAATCGGATTATACACCTCTGCAGGTAAATGCCGGCGCAAACCATCGCTGTCTGCCATTCAAACGGAACAAGACAATTGGGACGGGCATTGATAATCACAGCCACTGGCTGCCGGCGCTGTGTCGGCCTTGAAGGCCCGCCCAGTCCCCATCACTACCAGCCCCGTCCGTGTCACGGAGCCACTCATCGGCACGGGGCGCGACAAAGAGTGAGCCGCGGGCGTCGGCGGAGCCCCTCCCCCGCCAGCCGGGGCCTGGTTATTCCGGCGGCCAGGCGCCGTGACAGGTCGTGTGCAGCAAGCGTGTCGAGTCATTCCAGCGGGGCCGGCGGCGGCGCCGGCGGCGCGGCGGCGCGCCGTGACCGCCGGCCGCGAGAGCGTGAGAACGCGCCGCCGCCGCCGCGCGCCGCGCGCTCATTGGCCGCCGCCGGGCACCGCGGCCGGCTCGTGGCTGCGATTTGCTACTCCAATTGTTGACTTCCTGCGGCCGGGCGCGAGCGTGCCGGCGTGGATAATCGGCCGGCCGCGCGGCCGTCGGCGCGGCCGCCGCGCGCGAGCTGCACGTGCGTGCCGCGCGCATGCGCGGTGCGCGCGGCCGCCGTCAGGCTCGGCCGCGCCGGAAGAATCCCGGCGACAAACAGGTGCGCGTGACGCTGGCCGAGGCGCACCCGGCAAACAATGACGAATGGCCGTCGCCGCCGCCGCGCCGCCAGAATCACGCCGCTAAGATAACGACGCCATGGCGGTATGCTTCGCGCGGGCATTGACGCGTCGCGGAGGAATTTTCACGGGGCTGGTCCCGGCTGGTCGCTTTAACGCATCGCCTGGTATTTAAGGATGTGAACTTTGGCTCCGGGGCTGCCTCCTTTTGAGGCTGTGAGGGACGCTTGGCGGTTGTGGTGGGCGCGTATTTCAGGGAGGTCATCCGTACAGGCGTGGGTCGTGGGCCATGACATATGGGCTACGGGTCAGCTCAGCATTCACCATGAATGGAGCAGGAGCGCCAGAACAGACACGCCAGTTTTTCGGGAAGACAAGGCGGCTTAGGCTTGGACATTCACACTGGACTCGAGGGTTCCGTGTGTACACTGTTCCTCGATGTTGTTAAAGTTAGATAAAGAACGGTTTTAAATAAGGATCACTCGAAATCACATCGACAAACGAGAATGGCTACCGGAAAATGGCACAAGACAAAAGTCTGTTCATCTGTTGTCCACATATGCTCAGTGTCGAGCGCAAAATATGATGGTATCGAGTGTCAGTTGTCTCCAATGTCGACTGCCAACTGTCGCCAATCCCAGCAGCTGGTCATCAAATGAAAGGTGCGTTATTACGGACAACGCCAAATGACGACATGCACACATACATGTAGACCGGAAATTTCATTATCAGGTAGTTAAACCAATGCTTTAGTAAACATTTCATTTACGTTTTAAACGTCCATGCTTATGTAATCTACGCAATATGTTTGCGTCATTGGGGCTTTACGACGCGCTCAGGTGCTGGGGCTACGTGCCGTCGCCTGCCTCTCATCCTGGCAGAAAGAGTGGCCACCGCGGGGCATCGAACTCAGTACCCCTGGTTCCATCCCATGTATGTTAAGCATGCGTATGTAATGGATACAATACAATAAGCACTCTGGTGTAAATAAACGTAACGGTAATACGTAATAAGTATCAATGCGCGCTCGTGAGGGATTACATTCAAGAGGTTCATTACATTTCGTATTTTAAAAAAAGGAAACGAGTTTTGATGCATACAAATCGCTTTACTTTTGAAGACTACCTCTGCTTAGCTCTTAAGATGCTGCCACTCCTCCTAGTTTTATGTGAGTTGATCAGTGACATTACGCCCTTTCACATTAACCGAAGCCCTTAACGGAACGCTAGTTAGTTTAAGCAATACGCCTGTGTCGCATGCATTCAGGTTTGCAGTGACGCAGTCACAAAACAACCCTGCCATCTCATTTAGAATCTAACTTCAACATCAATCTCAAGCGCTTCTTTTACCAGTGCGTGATTGGATGCAGACGCTACCTTCTAAGCGGGATCATTTCACGTCTCTTGATGCTCGTAACCTGTTTATCCCAGCATGTCTGCAATACATAACGTCTGAAATGGCTGAAGCGCTCCCTAGCTGCCCGCCCGGGTTTCCTCGCACCGCTCCGCTTCGGCAGGATTGCGGGGCGCTGACATGCCGGACATTCACACCGCTTTTTTGCCACCGTTTTAGCCGACAGCTGTTCAACCGACCTCGTCTCAGATCAGCACTTTTAAGTTCTCAGTATTCAGCCAACACTCTTTTCACTGGGCTGAACCACGTTTCCGGTTAAACCGATCAGACAATGTTTTGGTTTGCATGGCAAAGTGCGATCTTCAGTTAAATGAAATGCTGCTGTACCAATTACGACGATGGTACACAGACCTGCTCCGACCCCGTTCCAACGGAAACGTAAAGACGAGTCGCTCTGAAGTGGAGCTCATCTGAGCACAATTGCCGGGATGAGCTTCGGGACGAAAAATCAGCCTACTTTCAGCATGCTAATTTTAGCACGCTCCCACACTGAGATCAGCACCTGAACCGACCCCAGCTGCGCTCCTCTGAGCACGCTTCCACGCTGACTTTAGTGGCTGGGCTGGTCCCCAGCTGCGCTCCTCTGAGCATGCCTCCACGCTGAGTTCAGCAGCTGAGCCGGCCCCAGCTGCGCCCCTCTGAGCACGTCCCCACGCTGAGTTCAGCAGCTGAGCCGGCCCCAGCTGCGCCCCTCTGAGCACGTCCCCACGCTGAGTTCAGCACCTGAACCGACCCCAGCTGCGCTCCTCTGAGCACGCTTCCACGCTGACTTTAGTGGCTGGGCTGGCCCTCAGCTGCGCTCCTCTGAGCGCGCCCCCACGCTGAGTTCAGCAGCTGAGCCGGCCCCAGCTGCGCTCCTCTGAGCACGTCCCCACGCTGGGTTCAGCAGCTGAGCCGGCCCCAGCCGCGCTCCTCTGAGCAGGCTCCTGTGGCTGGACTCGGAAAAGCCCGTCGGTCGCGCCGCTAATCTCCTGCCTGATTACGTTCGGGGGTCAATTAGAGCTGACCGGCGTCGGGCCAGTGGCCGCCGGGTCAGCCGGGTCAAATTCCGCCGGTCTCCGCCGCCTGCCGCCGCGCCGCCGGCGGCGAGCAACGGCGCACGCTCCGACCGCCCGCCGCCGCTGCCGCGCCGCCATCGGCGCACGCTCCCTCAGCGGCAGGGTGGGCACACGGTGCGCACACTTTTGGATCGACATTAGGTCAGCAAACCGCCAGCCCCCGCGCGGTTCGGTTTGCGCCGAGCGACGCGGTGTTCCAGCGTCGTAAACTTGATGTGAGGTGGGCCGCGGTGGCGGTGGCGGTAGGTGGCGCCACCGCCGCGCTAATCGGCCGCTCTCCCGCCGGATAATTGCGACGCGGCAAAGACGGGACCGCCCGCGTCATCATCATTACCGGCGATTATGCTAATTGGCGGCAGTCAGGTGCAGGATAGGCCGGTGACATTCGTCGGCCTCCCGCCCCATCTGGGCCGACGGGCGCGTGGGAACCGTCTGGAGGCGGGCTGGGGCCGGAGAAAATTTGCATCTTTAGGCGGCGAGAATGCGGTCATCCACCTGCCTGATGCGGAATGAGACGGCGCGTTTACACTTGGCAGCCCTGCGAACAAGATACAATGTAAGGGGTTATCGACGACATCAATCAAATGCAAACTGTATTGCGGGCTGTTTGTGTAGGGTGTAATTAGGTATGCACTAAGCCGCCTATCCGGTGTCTAATTCATTCATGGTAATGCGTCATAGTCGGGAACTGATGTCCACCAGCGGATTGAATAATGATTTATGTTGATTGATAAATAACTTGCATGAATGGGAACTAAAGCAATTATAGCTGGTCTTGAAAAGTGTGGCTGGCCAGCAAAGCGCGGCATGGCAGAGCAGTAACCAAGCAAACTTGGATGGCATGACAAAGAGGCAATGTTGCAAGAAACTAACAAACATTGCCAACGATTTATTACGCGTTGTATAGTCGTTACATGAATGGCACTTAGTATGAAGTAGGTACGTAGGTAAGTAGGTACGTAGAACGTAGGTAAGTAGGTGAAGTGGTAGGTGAAGTAGAAGAAGTAGGCTCTACTCCATTTTGGCAATGGGTGCACAAATCTACACCACCGCCCTCCAGATGCAACTGACATTCACTCTGAATGTCACTCGCTGCATTATTTCCACCTATAACTAGATTGTAACTAGACAAGTGGGTATGTTTTCAACATGCAACGTACAATGCATCACCAGTATTGTGGAAGCGCATCAATGCAGTGCTTTGCTCTGTCAGTTGTATTTTGTCTTTCTAATCTATTTAGCAAGCAACTCCAAGAAATAATCACCAAGAACGGCTCCACGGAATAAGCACTACAACAAAGACACCTACCGACAGGAGTGCCACGACAATACTTTCACTACCAATACTGATATGCACGATATAAGTGCTACCGGACGAAACTTATGCTACCAGCATGCATATCCGTGAATCTTCCACTGCAAAAACTCACACAGTCACTAATTATATACATCACTTCTACTGCAAATACTTATACGGAACATTTGTGCTTCGCGACAACTTATGCTTCAAAAACTTTATAACCTGCATTAACTCTACTGCAAACACTTCCACAGCCATTGCTTATACACGAAATTACCTCTACAAAAAGACAAAATTTATACTTGGAAAATGTACGAATGCCATTACTTTTACTGCAAAAACGTAATCATCTTTACGTGTACGCAAAATTACTGCTACTGCAAAAGCTTGCTGTGCAGTGCAAAATGTGTGGACACCTAGCATGGGTGCAGGGACAACGTTTATTTTGCTCTGGAAGTCTAATCCGCTAATTTCAAAGTTATCGTATGTGTACCCGTCTGTGAGCACTCCTTCTGCCAAGCGCACAGGCACACGGCTGTACGAGAGAGGCGAAACTTGCACAGCGATGGGTGTAAATTTCATGATTACGGCGACAAATATTTCCGATCTGACCATGATGTTGGTCACAGCGCGTGAGTGAGGAATTTTCTTCCAGCTAGCAAGTAGTAACTTTTGGCGCACCTGTAAGGAAGCAAGGTGCGTAAAGCCAATCCGTTGAACACCTATCGCGATAGCTTGAGTGGTGATGAAGTGAAATTTTAATTTTGAAGGAACAGCCGGCTTACGCATTTGATGACACTTATCCGATACCCCGAATATGTGAGATGCTGAAAATAGTCAAAGCTTTGCATGTGCAAAACTTTGCACAGACGAGTCTATGTAATAAATGCATGCCAATGGTTAAAACATCTTAATTGCGAGGTATTTTCCGATATTGAAGAACAGAGTTACGCTGGTAATGGTTTCGAACTCGAGAGCAATCATCAGTGTGAACGCTGAGCACGAAGTGAGCGTGAGCTTCACTTCACTTCACATTGCTGAGATACGAGCCGATGCTACAGCGTTGCAGTGACGGCGCTGCCTTTTGGCGCAGTGAAACAAGCGGCAACCATTTGTTTGGGTCCTACAGTGATGCAGTTATAGGTTATAGCTCTGCTACCGTTGTGGAAAACCAGATATCAACAGCTTCTTTTGTTAGCTAATGTGCGATCAGCTCAGTTAAAACAACAGATAAAAGTGAGCTTATCCAGCCACGGCAGAGCAAACCAGTAGGTATATTCAGTTACGATCAAGGGAGGTATGAGATAGCTTACCAGTTCAAAGCGGTTAACATTCCCCCGCATGAAGTGAAAGGCAGAGTACGTGACACTGTCCACCGTTACGCATTGTAAATGATCCTTTGTCCGTGCGTGGAAATGTATTTCCCATATCGTGCATTCCAATTTCTACTTTGCTAAAAACTTGCATCAATTTCACAGCAGAGGGACGCCTTCGCATGTATACGCACAAGGATGACAGCGTTTATGTGATGGACTCGTTATTGAGATATGTCTGCCGTCATAATAACTGAGGGGGGCCTATCGAGTTTTGTTTTATTATGATGATTTATTCATGTCTGTCGGGTCGTAAAGTGTACGGTCAGAATCCACTGCTTCGCGGGACCCATTGCTCCACCATTAGTCAGATGCCGCTAAGTGACGAAAGGTCTAACTGGTGGACCAAATCAAACCTTGACTGAGAGTGTCATGCGATATTGGAAAGATTTCTTGCTTGTCGGAGTGCATTTTTGAATAGAGGCAACCCAACATATCAGCGTCTCGTGTCTGGCTGAAATCGACTCTGTGCGTGAGCACCTTCGTGGCAGAGGACCCGGATCAAGCCAAATCAAGCCAAATCTTACATACAAACAAATCCTACATACATGTGTGGCCTCTGGTCGGTGAGATCCCTCTGGCCCTGTGGCCCTCTGGCTCTTATCCTAAATTTTACGCATCTTTGGCAACTTGGCATTCGACCTCGTAACCAAGATTAAAAAAGTGAAAAACAGTATCGTACACGGGCATCAGTTTGTGATGTGTTTTCTCATATCGTGAAAATTGTCGCCCGTCCAAATCTATATACCTTGGGTGCGGCTTAGCAGGTGGAAAGAAGGTTTTTCCTGGGCGTGGTGTGGCTTGGGTGAGGCGTAACCACGAGGACGCAGCACGCCTCCGTCATACAACCGTTTACATTTACCAATAAAACTGAAATTGGGATGCCCCAAATACGAAATACCTATCTCAATTCCGGCCTTGACTCACCAGAAATTTACAAGAATCAATTGCACCTTGACACCACAGACGTTTGGTGAATTCCGGCGTCAACTCAGACTCTACCTGGAGTAAAACGCAGTTGCACAGATGATATATAACAGGAGCCGACGGACACGAGATGAATAACGCAACGGCGAAGGTGGACGACACTTACGGAGACACAAAGGGTTAACTTAAGCAGGACGAAAGTAACAAAGGTTGTGGCGATGAAACGCATGATAAAGCGCGCACGTCTAGTTTTGGTTTATATTGGCGTATGGCCATTAATTTGGACACTTTTGGCCCAGCCTCACCATGGCAACTACGCCAAATTTGAAGCGTTTGTTGCAGGAAAGATACGGGCTATGGGGTACTTTTCAGCATGCGATCACCGTCAGAAGTTCCAAAAGCCCTGTTTTCCGCGCTCCGGCAATGTTCGTTATGCACGTCTGCGGCCTGCCGTATTGCCCCACCAGTACCGGTAAGCCCCTTACTGGAACACAAATGGCGCGGCGGCCTGCAGGTGGCGTTGAGCGTCTTCGCCTGTTCACCAGGCGTGTGACGCCTGGCAGGCATCACAGGCGCGGTTGCTCCCGGGCACAGGGAGGGCCACAAGTTGGCGAGACAAACCGCCGTTTTCAGCGCCCATCCACTTTAAGAAACGACTGGAACGGGGAAGCCCGATGGACGTGTCTTTGAGCTGGCCGTTTTAGTGAAGTTAGCATTCACGAAGGGTAGCGATATGAACATCCTGTCGTTCGATTCCTCTGGGTTGACGTTGTCTGTGCCTCTCACGTGGGTGTGACATGTCACCCGTTTAATCATGCACGGGATGACCTTTTCAGTCGAAAACATTTCTTACTATTGCTGTACCTCTTTCACACCTTGCGACTCGCGGTGTTTCGCTCGCTGGAGTCGTGAATAAAATACTGGACGCTTTGCTTGGATGGGCTTACGAATTGACGGTGGACTACGATCGGTTCAACCCTGGGATTGAAGCTGAGCTCTGTGGTGAACTGACCTAATGTTTTTGCTGCCGTGAACGGGTGAAGTGGTGTCGTGCTGTGGTGTATGAGCGATCAGGTGTGTTGTCAAGAGATGGCTGAAAGGAATTGACGTGTCTGGAGAATGTGTCAGGAATTGTCGTTTTTGTGTTCATGAATCTAAACTGGTCTTTGTATGTACCCTTCTAAGAGGGCAGATTCCAGCCCTTGTATGTGAGAGATGAGAAACGTAGGTTTTACAACATTCGTGAAAACGATGACGAGTGTTACTAACTAGCACTCTGTTTGTCATTTTGGTGGTCTGTTCCAAGACGCATGATGAAAAGCATCTTTTGAACCAAATTCACAACGTGCCATGAGTTCTATTCGTTGTCCTACTCATTGTCATGAATAAATTTTCTGTCATGTGGCAAGCTCAGTCCCTTCCCCATATGTCACCTCTACGGATTACTCATTACAATAGCCCACGGACAAGGGAAAGGCAGCAGTGATACAAAAAAACATCTGAGCTCCCCAATCACAGACTCGCCCACATACGCGGCTTGTATGAAGGTTTCTTTGCAGAACACACGCATTTTTGTGTGCTCCGCTATTCCGGTAGCTGTGAGATCATAGAGACCTGTTGTCTGTCATCCCAAACAATACTTGGGACTAGGTGCGGGAACAATAGCATGCGAACACTCCTAGCACACTATGTTTGTTGATTAGAACATCTTTTCACAATATGAGACCCTAATAAGCTTCAAGAATGTCCTTAAACCGGTGATGCTGATGCCCCAGAAACGCGAAGAATGCCTCCCGGAAAATGTAAAGAAACAAGCAGCTAAATCTGGATTTCCATAACAGCCAATAAATACTAAACGAATTCGATCTGCCATGAAGATTCATAGGCCGAGGATGTCTCATTTTCCCTGAGAACAAATTTCTTTCAAGCGAACAGGCCTCAAAGAGATCGTCTTTGATCTGCGCCGGGACACCGCCGGACGCATTCAGCCCAGCCGGTTGGGAGAGCTCGCACGCGGAAGAGCAATCGGGCAGCTCAATGGCGCATCCCCTTCGGCGGCTTGCGTCCAGTCGGCCAGAACGCGGGCACAACAAACAGTTCCCACGGCTGGGCACGGGTGAGCCCGGCGGGCGCGGCCGCGCGCGCGCCGCCGCGTCCGTCAAAGCGCGCCAAGAATTCCGCGCCAGGCCAGCCGGAAAGCGCGCGCCGGCCGCGTTCATGCTCGAGGGGCGCGGCAGAAAGGCGCGAGCGACGGCGCCGGGAGAGAGCGCCGGCCGCGGACGCTGGCGCCGACGGATGTTTGATCGGGCCGGCCGAGCGGGACGGAGGCGGCCGCCGGCCCGCCGCCGGTGACACGGTGCCGGACGCTGCGCTCCGGCGGTGGCGCGCCGGACCGTGGCGCCCCGTGACCCGGGCGGGGCGAGCGGGGCACCCAACGGGACGCCCGCCGACGCGCGCTGCTGAACAGCGATCGCGTCACAGACGGGAGCGATTCCGCGGCGTGGCGTGCTACAGGGCAAGACGGCGATTCGGTGCTGTTACAACGGCAGGGTGTCGTGTTTGAGATAACGGGGCGTGATATAAGACGGTTGGGGCGGAGCTTCATCTCACATCAAAGGTTTGACATGAAACCGAGCTGTCACATCCACAATGCAATAACAGGACGTCTGCAATCTACATGATATGACGGCCAGGGGTGGTGACGTACGTAACGAGGCCACAGATGGCAGGCTGCCAACTGCGTGCATCTGACATGCGGGCGTCACAACGGACTAATCACGTGTCTTGTATGCATGTTCGTGTTGGTTTGTCACCGACATTGAAAACACTATGCAACTGTGGCGTTTTGGTCATTTCCAATTACGGATTGCAATATCTCGCAGCTCACTATCTTGTTCGGAAAATGGACTTAAATACTCAAATTTTCCACCTTTGAAGATATTGAGCCAAGCATCAGGTGTGATGAAATAAATTCACTTGCAGTTATTGGTACGCATTGAAGTAGAAAATACCACTCTATACAACACAATTTCAAGCTTTATTCCTCGGAAGAAAGCCAGGAGAATGGGGACATAGATTGATTGATACTTTGGCAACATGCCACTTCTGCTATGGTTTTGATAAAGGCATGCTGCTGAAATATCAACCCATCTATGTCTCCATTCTCCTGGTTTTTCTCCGAGGAATAAGGCTATTACTTCTGTCTGATTCATGTGAATGATGTTCCTCTCAAATCCTTTGAGTAGTTTACGCAATTTCCCTATTTATGAAGTGGGCTGTTCAATGCCTCATTGTTTGATTACGTCATCGTACTTTGCACAACATTGATTGAGAGCCAATTGATGTCCGTTATATCTTAAATTGTGCTCACGAACGCTACAGATGAACGAATAGACCATCACATTGCTCTCGCCATTGATCGCCGCATGGCTTATGGAATGGCAAATTTGAGTGACGTTATTATGACGTCATGAATGCCGTGGTGACTTTTAGATACTCTTCCAAAAATATTCGCCCCATTTTCTCACGCCTGTAGCTCAGAAACTGGTGGGGCTTAGGTCTTAAGAAGGGCAGAACTGTTAACTGCACCGAAAAGTCTTCAAGATGCTATTTCATTCCAAAACCCTGTACAAATGCGGAACGCTCCCTTTAAGCTGTGTTCGTTCGTTCCCATTAATGATAATCTATTCTCCCACAAGCTGGGTTCTGAATGTGGCCAGGCATCATTGTTTGTTGAAATCATTATGCGACACTGGCTGGTCGCATGATGACATTTTTGAGGTTTGCCTGACCTCAAAACATCGCTTTTGAATCAATCATTTGAAAACAAGATATATGAGCTATCGCTTGACCATGGGTGCCGAACGGAACTGATTTCATTCAGTTGCGCTACGGCCCGCATGGAATCATTTTCAACTAATCACTGACCAGTAGCGGGTGTTGGCGGCAGTTTGATAGCCGTTGGGTTGTCTTGTGGTCAAGTGACTCTTCGATGTCACGTGGCAGTGTCAGGATATTAGATGTTCCGTAGATTTATTGTTTGTAGCTCGGATTCAGCTGCCGAAATGTTTCAGGCCTTTGTAAAGTTTCGGCTGCGCACATCTTTTTGTGGATTTTAAGCTATCTCCTTTTAAAGCTCATGCAAATGTGAACCATGTTCTTCAAGAGAGGTTTTTCATGCACATCTTACCACGGATAGACATGCAAGGCATCCCTCCACGGATGCCCTGCATTCCAATAAGAGGTCCGTTTATGAACGTCTTGTATGGAAGAAGGCGTTCTTTTTCAGAACCCTACAAAAAAGTTTCCCAGTAACATATCTTGAGTTTGTTTAACTAAATATGTCCGGAGTAATATCAGCAAGCACCCATCATTTCAAAAAAGTACGTCAATTTACCGACCCGTTCTTGATCCACATGGGTTCTAACGTGAAGTTACCAACGGTCTAAGTCTAAGCTTGAGTCTCTTTTGAGAGTGACGAGTCTCAGGTGCAATTGCACTAATCCCCGGTGAGATAGTTTGTGTTCCTCCGTAGCCTTTTTTCAGTTGGCGTGCGCGGTGTCTGCTGTCTTAGATCGCAGTACACTGCTGTCTCATCCCGCCTACCGGGCTGCATGAAGCCAATCAGTGGTGAGCCAGTCGACACCCGACAGCCCGAGGGGGTCTCGCGGGATCTCGAGCCAGCAAGCCACCGCCCTGCCGGACCCCGAGGCGTCCGCCGGCGGCCGCGGCGGCGCCGGGCGCCTCTCCGCAACGCCACGGGACGAGCCGGACCATCGCAGCGAGGGGCGGCCGAGCCTGATCACAATCTCGGCCGCACCTGGTCAGCAGCGATCGCCCGCCGGCCGGCGGCGTCTCCTGAAAACAGCGCTAATCCGCGCCCACAATGCGCCGGCTCGCTGGCGCTGGCGGGCCGCGCGCCGGCCGCTGATGGGCGGAGGTGATGACAGGGCGATGCGTCCTCAAGCCCGGCCGGCGAGGCGTCACGCGCCGCGAGATCTGTGACGCCGCGCCGCGAACGCCGCGTAATGGCATAGGCGGTCGACCGGGCAGAAAATTGAACGGCGCGGGCGGTTATCCCTTTTTATGCACCGCCGCGCAGGGAGATGCGTTTCACGCGCGCCCGCGCGCCGCGCGGCCGGGCACCGTCAGGGGTCACGAGAGTGTCGCGGAGGCGGAGGGGGGGGGGGCGGGAGACATGGGGAGGGGGCAGAGGAATATAGCAGGCCGGTGGAAGAAGCGCACGATTCTGCTTTTCTGTGGCTTGGTCATACTTTGTTTTTTTCACCCACGCCATTCTTTTGAGGGGTGCTGAGGATACTGCTGCTACGTCGCAAACTGGCCTTGAAGTGTGCTGATGATTATTTTGGAAGACACCTGGCACACAGTTGGAGCTTTCCAGGCGTCGGCAATAGCCCCATTTGCTAAGCAGTTCCACTCCCTTCCTGTTTTTGCCGACGTGGGAGCACATGGGCGGGCCGGGCTTTATCCTCCCTGAAAATTTGCGGCAATAAATTCGGATTCCTCCATCCCACTCTCTGTAATCACAGCGCTTTGCCAATTTAAGCCTGAGCTGACGCTGGAGAAAAACGCGCTGAGACCGGCGCTTTCTTCAAATATCTACCATTACGCACGCTGATAGACGGCCACCTCAAAGACATGATGGCCGGTGCCGCACGACCAAATGACCGTTTGGGCCTTCTAATGATCACGTCTCGGGCATGTCACCTGGGCGCGACGGCCCCCTTTGGCTGTAATTACAGCCGGCTTCCCGCCGCTCTGAGCCCGCATCAATTAGCGCCGATAACACGACCCGACCGCGGGCCGGCGCGGCCGGCGCGGCCGGCCGCGGCGGGCGCGCGCGCTCAAGAGGCACGGGGCGGGCAGGCGGCCGTCTGTGAGGGGTGAGGCACCCAGGAGCGGTCACGTGACGGACAGGCCGGCGGAAACACAGCGGCGGCAGCAGGCGGAGGCGGACTGGAGGCGGCCGCAGAAGCACACGACGTTGCCGGAAGGAATGCTTGCAGTCGTGTGCGGCCAAAACGTGTCAGGTGACGATGTCCTGTAGTTTACTCATACGTAAATAAGTTCCGTTTGGAAATGGGATGTCTTAGCGGTTGCGATAGACAAGGGCTATGGCTGCTAAAACGTTATCGTTAAGCGATATACGTGGAATTTTTTTAGGTACTCTACCGATTAATTGGGTACTTTTTTGCATTATGAGCCGAAGCTCTTATGTCGAGTTAACGACCTTTAATATACCACGAGATACTGCTAAAACGACATTGTAGTGCTAGATGGCAATCACCTTGACTGCAATGAATACTTAAAGATGATCTTATGATATTTGTGAGCATAATATTTATGAGCACGACTAGGAGCATTGGGTTCCGTGAATGCGATTTATCGCTATAACGTCATTAAACCAGTGGTACACCTGCCTACGGGTATACTGAAGGTAGAACGACATAGGCACATAACTTACAACATATAGTGCCGAAAAACCAAGAGCTTGAGTGTCTTTTTCTTGCATCAAGTAGCTTGCCAGAGATGATGCTTCGCGATAATTTTGCGAGGCGTTAGCTCCAAGATGGTCACGATGGAAGCAGAATACTACATGTGACGCCCTTTTGGAACCGTTTAGATTCATGGCACGAAAACTGCAGGCAAGATGCATTAGAATTCATTATCATGTTATTGGCTTGTTTGAGTAAAAAACTGCTTTTCGGAATCGAAATATGTTCGTGTTTCAGACACAAGAGGGCCAAAAGGCTTGTTTTGGTGGGCCCAGTTCGGGAATGCTCTGTTCAGGAATAATCCACATCTGAAAATATTAAAGCAAACATCAGATGTGATAACATAAGCTCACTTTTTAATTTCACTCATTGATACACTTTATGGGGAAAAGGCCGCTCGAGACAACTAATTTGTCTGTAATATAAATATCTTCCTCAATACGTCGTTATATCTGGAAATTGTGCTCACAAAAGCCTAATATGAACAGCTTGAGTCATAGTTTCATTTGTCTTTATCACCGCATGGTCAACGGAATGACTGGATTTGAATAATCGTATTATAGCTTCATGAATGCCGGATGAACTTGAAATAGTCTCCCCGAAATAGCCCGCCCATGATCGGGGGCGTGTGGCTCAGAAACTAAAATGGCTTAGTTTTAAATACGGCAGAGATGTGAACTGCACCGAATAATCTTTGGGATGGCTATCTTAGCTCAAAATCGCATACAAACGTGGAACACGTCCTTTAAATGGAATTGAAGCCGTAGTATATACGTAGGAACTCGTCATAACGCATAAGCACCTGATATACACAACAATTCAAAATAAGACGTAAGGAGAACGCCATCAGATTTACTCAGCAACACAGTGCTAGGGATTCTCATGATCATAAATGCTGTGATGGAAGGACATGCTAGAGGACTAGGCAGTTGATGTGCCAAATAAACAGACGACTCTTGGAGACGGTAAAATTGACGAAACCGGACCGAAAGCACCTGAGAAAAAAGTGAAAATAGGAGAGACAGGCAGAGCCAAAGAAAACCCAGCATAAAAAATCAGAGCGTGGCGAGAAAACGCGGAAGCAAAACAGCGAGAGGGCTAGGAGCACAACACAAAAAAACGGAAGGAGAAGGAGAGGAGTTTAGAGAGCAACATGAGAGAAGACCAGGCGAGCGACAAGTGGGAGGGAGGGCGAGAGGACGGGGCGCGAGCGGCGGCGGGCCGCGGCCGGCGAACGCGTGCCAGGCGGCCGGTTCCGGCACGCGGACGCCGGCCGCATTCTAACGAGCCGCGCCGGCCGACCGACGATAATCCAATCTCTATTAGCCCGACATCAGGCGGGCCGAGCTGCACTCTCCAGCCGGCCAGGGCAGCTATAAAGCCGGCCGTTCGACCTGTAGCACCTGCGACCGACGGCCGCCGCCGGCGCCGGCGCCCCGCAGCCGCGCACTCGCTGATTATAAGTCTGCACGGAATTAGCACGTAATTGTGCGGCATGTATTCAGCAGTCCCTTTGTTTTCTTTGTTGGTTTGAGATAAAAATGTTCTTCTCTGCTTTAAAAATAAATTTATTGGGCCGTCACGCGAGGGAGCATGATCTAATTATGGGTTCTGTCCTTAGTGATGTGAACGATGGGCTCGTTGAAGGCGGCTGGTGTGAAAAGGTGCACGGAAGTCCCTGCAGCGTTATTGGTCTATTTAACATACCCGTTGCGTTATTTCAAATTCGCAGACGCCCATGATCTAATTTTGTACCGTTTTCCTGTCTTCCATGAAGTGTAGACTCGTATCTGTGCGCGCGACGGATGGTGAGAAACGAAGTGGCTGCCCGATGCACATCGACTAAGTTCGTCTGCACGCTGTACGATACTCGCTTGCAATGTCATTCATGCTTTAATATTTTTGTCGCATTTTACGACCTGTGGTGGCCGTGAAATGTGAGATCACAATCCAACGCAGATTGGGTTGATAGCCTACTTGACCTTTCGACTTTTCGATGCCGGATAGGATAACCTGAAATTGTTCATGAACTGATGCGAAAATAGCCGAAAATGTGAGTAATGTTAGCAAAAAAATTGTGCTTACTTGACGCACCTACCAAAAGGACGTTGTGAATGACATTAGCTATCACCATTTAATTACACTCCAATGCATGCAGTTACCTTCGGCTACGGCTAGTTTACCTCGCCCTATGATGACTGGTAGCCACAGACTCTACCAAATGCTTTAGAACCAGATTCCCCAAATTACCTTCCAGAGCGTAAAACGTGTAATGCACTACAAAAATGAGCACACTCTTTTGTGCGGGCTAACGATGCATGCGCATGCTTCACTTCCGTTAAAATGTTTCGAAATTGCACTACGCTTGGTGCAATGCCAAGTGTGATTGACTTAACCTTAAACGCGACCAAGATGAGTGGAAAGGCCGCCAAGGTGCGATGCAGGTCCTCAAAGGCTTTGTTTGGTTTGGTTAATGCTCTCCTTCCCGTATAAACCGCTACGGAGGCACGGAATGAAGGACAGAGAGGCAGAGGGCGAGGCTCTGCAGCTGCAGCAGCCGCCACGTCTTGATGGCAGACCACAAGGCTCATTTATTTTATTTATATATTTATATTGTATATTTGTGCTTGTATTGGTTTATTTATAAATTTATCGCGTACCTACTATCGCTGTACCGCTGGCCGCAGCGTGCTGGTGACCAGCCGCGACCACAAGAGTCGGGGCAGCTCGAGACTGTTCTCCCAGTCAGGGGACTGCGTACAATCCCGCTCTCACAGGACGTCCGGAGTACACGAGACTGCGTGAGCAGCTTGGGACGCCGACGCGGCCCTGAGATGGGTTCCGGGGCCGAGCGGGATGAGTCGAGAGGGTGCCCGGTGAAGAGGCGAGTGGCTCCCGAGATCACTGTCGGGGGCTTGTGTCCCGCCAACCTGCTTTGACAAAGACGCACTTCTGTAGGCCTCTCTCCGTTGAGACTGCCTTCATGGCGCCATCAAACCCCGGCATGTTCACTGCCTGAGACAGAGGCAATGTGGCCCACAATCGCACCCAGACGTTGGTGAACATCTGAGGTAGGGTCCACCGTCCCTGGACCCAATACCCGGATCACAAAAATTCAACCAGCCGATGGGTCTGGCCTTCATCGCCCTGAATCAGACACCATGACACCATTTATGTTATCTATGAAGCGTGAAAAATGATCAAAACTAATATGGATCGGATAGTACTAGAGTACCGTACCAAACGCTCTGTTGCTCAGACGGGACTGCAGTAGAATCCATGCAGCAGCTACGATTTTTTCATAAATTTTTAAAGCGGTCGTAAATCGCTAATAGTTCGGAATTAAACTGGCGCCGTATCATTCAACGCAAGTTAGGGTCGGCTTAAATTGTGGACTTAGCGTCATGAGTCCTGAAAGATAAATTGTGATTGTCTAATTACCAGATTGCATCAACTAATTGCCTTACGGCCCAATAAAACCTGCAACTAACAGGACGAGCGCATGACGTGTCAGCATCGGTGATGTGACCTTGTCTGACCTTTTGCGATGGCTTGGTTTGCGCTCAGTCAGACCAGGCCGGTTGTGAAGTTGAAACAGTTGAGCTCACGTCAACACCCATCACATAATTACGTCAAGCTTCGGCTGGGGCGAGAAAACACACAAACCGAAGTGAAGATGTTTATAAACGGCTTTTGACTCACCTGCCCTGACGAAACCATGCTCTTTCTGCCCGGTCTTAATGTGCAGCATCGGTTCGTCAACATGGTGCCAAGCCTAGCTGTCATCACGCGTGCTACTTGGCAAACATGTACAGTTGCATTTTTACCTAAAAGGTAACACCTGCCACTCAACCCTGTCGAAATTGGCTCTGATGTGCGGAAAGGGCTAAAGTGTTACCAAATTAGGAGTGGGCCTTTTCCCGATTATTTGAAGCAATATGCATTTCAATGGGACGTCAAAAGAACACATGCTTTTTGGACCATTATTGCATTTTTGCTTTGCAGTGATGGGAGCACGAGAAAAACCTCAAGTTCAGAGTGGTGCCAGGGTTTCGGGCTTATTTCTACCAATAGGGGTGTCTGGGTCCGAATCTCCCCTCCCCATTGTTAAATGCTTCATTTACAGCCAAGTTAATACGGTGCGAAATTAGCGTTTCGAGTTTAAGATATAGGTCAAGTATCATGGATACTGCGAATGTTAACAAGCTGCGAGGCAGAAAAGAAACAAAATAAAAACTTTGCGTTTTAAGAACCAACGGAAAAAGAATATTGGCGTGCAAGAGCAGCGCACCCCAATCTGTGAATCGAGTGTTGACCACGATTTTGAGTGCACCATGGTCTGGTCATACGCACGACTGAGCGTTTCACGCATTGACGCTGTGGAATCAGGTGCAGCCTGAATACCCATCTAGCAATCTGTTCTAACTCCTAAGCTTGCTCTATGATTGCCTGTTATCACTTAAACCGGCACTGCTAATAATTTTTACTGCTTTCGCTTGACGTAATACTATTACGCAGGCCTTACGTATGCACACATAAATTATTACAATGCCTCTGGATGAAATGAGTACCGCACTTAAATGCGCATGCCACGAACAGAAATGAGATGCAAAGGAGAAAACCATGAGTCAGATTGCCAGAACAATGCATCATACATAGAACTTGAGAAGTTTAGTAACTTTTTGCTGCAAAATACTGCTTCCTCAGCGCACCCAGCCACCTAGATGTCTACCACCACCAGCGACGCCCAGGAAAGCGGCGGAAGCCGAGCCCACGCACCGGAAGCACAGATTGGCTCGCGCCATCGCCGCGCGATAAATCATCCGAGTAATCGTGATACATGGGCGGCCGATCGCGGCGGCGGCGGCCGACAGGCGGCGTCGACAGTCGCCGGCCGGCTAATGACGGTAACTGCCGGCGAGTGGCGCGGCGGCGCCGATTACCGTGCCGCGCTAATGACGACAAAGTGGCGCCGGTCGGCCGGCGGGAGATCGCATGGGTCCGCGACCCGCCGGGTCACCGGCGGCCCGGCCCGGCCCGGCCCGTCACGGCCCGGCACGCCCTCGTTACGCGCCGACGCCGGCTGGCGGCGGCCAGCTGGGTCGCGTTGAAGCGCTGGTTGGACGGGCTGGGGATCGTGTGTCCGCTGGTGTAGTTGGAGCTGCGTCGTTCAGTCCGGCGAATAATGTGTGTTCGTGTATTTCTGGTATGTCATGGCATGCGATGACACAGGCCTCTGGTTCAGTGGCAATAAGATGATGTCTTCAAAGGAGTATGATCAGCAGCAGGAACAGCGATGAACTCGCTTAGCCGCATCCCTTACTCGCGACGAACAGTGATATTGACGCAGATGACGGAACGAAACACTGCGGTCATCCCTCGTCATCACTCCCTCACTCTATCTGTCCTCGTTTCCGAGACGGTATCAAGTCAATCTGGCCGAGAACATTGCGTAGGATTTACTACAAGGCCATCACAGGCATTTGGAACACGCAAAATACCTTCTGGCGGCAAGTACTGTTGCTCCATTTGCTAACTGTAAACGTCCGCTCCCCCGAGATCGCCTGCAATCCCTGACATATGCGCGACAGCGGCCTGGCGCCGTCTCAGTCGGCCGTGCCGTGCCCCGGGGCGGGGACAGCCAGTCACCGCCACTGGGCGGGGCGCCCACTGCGGCCAAGCCTGCGCACCTCGCCGCCAAATCGGCGCAGTTAGCGCGCCGCCGGCCGCGGCGCCGCCCCGGCCGCTGACGCCCTGACGGAATCACCGTCTTTGTGGCGGTAATGGCGTCCGTCGTTGACAGCGCGGCGTGGCGGAGCGCGCGCGCACGAGCGGCGTCGACCAATGGGCGCGGGGCGCGCCGGCGCGGTCCCACGGTGGCCGCCGCCGCCGGCACCGGCCGCAAACGAGCGCCCGCCAACTTCTCACCGTATTAACAACAATTATGCGGTTGCAGATGGGAATTAGCATTATGCAGTGTGCGGTGATTTGGGGATAAGTTTTATGGAGGGCCGGCGGCGGCGGCGCGGCGGCAGGGTTCGGCGGTGGCGCGGCGGCCGCAGTCGGCGTGATAACGGCGCGTTTGTCTTTTACGGCGCGGTCAGACGTGCCACTATCTGATGAGCCCGCGAAGCGCAGGTGAAATTGATTCTACGCTAATTGTGGAGGAAGACGTCTGGTGGCGGCGGCTCCGATCTCACCGCGCCTGGCTATCGACGAGTTCGTCTGGGTCGTATCGAAGGCGTAGGCATGTTCGCGTTCCGAAGCGGGATCTGCAGTGCCGAGCAAAAGCAGGCAGCATTGCCATGGGGGACAGGCTAAACGCCACAAGAAGCTGGCTCTTACCTCTAGGCTCGGTAGCTCAGCGGGGGTTTATGTGACAGCTAAGCCTCCCATGCTCCGCAGTCAGCCTTCCAGGTAGGGCGTCCTGTCGAAGGCCACGCATCAACGAGAAAACTACCAGCATTCTCCGTGGGAACATGGCCAGGAGCGGTGTTATGTTCGCTCGAACTTTCGCAGAAGCTGCAAGATGCTGCAATCTGCTGCAATATATCACGTTACATTATATTTTGCGGTGGATTTCAGGCATGTTAACCGGCAAGTACATCACATGTGTAGACTTGGATGCTGCTATACCGCGGCGGGATGGGAACCATGATGACGGCATTTAAGTCAGCAGCAACAACACAGCCGATACTGGCGGCGATAAACTCAGCTGTTGCTATGGACGGCTCTGTTCTTACCCAGCCCCGCATTTATCTGAGTGACTGGGCCCAGGCAGGTCCAAGCCGGTCCATAATCATTCACTTTTTCAGTTCGGAAAGCTTATCGAGATCACCGAACTGTCAAAGTATTTTTGTAGCATGATTATCCTTACTGCCAATTTTCTGTCCACTAATGTAGTCCTATTCCACGTGAATCTGCATGTTCTTGTGCAACCTACAGTTCTAAAAAAATGTGATCCACTTCACCCAAGATCATATGCGTAGCGACTAATTGGTGCTCCTGAATTTGTGCAGTCGCAGTTTCCGGTTCTGCTCTTGTAAAGCACTGCAGTCTCCGACACCGTGATATGGCTTAGCTGTCGTAGGCGAGAATCTCGGGCAACAGAGGGAAGGTTTATACTTAAGAGGGATACTCATTTTATTTCAGCACATCGCCCACACACGCTATCGTTCTGTAACGCAGAACTGTGACCGACTTCAACCCCAGAGGGCTATGTACACAGTGGCCACCTGGAATTCCCGTCTCTGTCTGGTCAAGGCTTCCGGTTGCGCTCTTGTGGTGCGCTGCGGTCTCCGATGTTATGAAATTCGGCAGTTACGGCAAGAGAAAATCTAGCGTAAGGGAGCGAAAATGTGCGCGATCGTTACAGACGAGGTTTGTTTGGTACGAGAGGTCGTTAACCCTGAACCTGCGAGACTCTGAACCGAGAGACTGGTCATGGATACCGAATGCGAGGATAGTAGATAAATGAGAAACCAATCCTAGTTGATTTTAGCATCTAACCGCCTCTTCGGCCGCTCTCCGAAGCAAAATGGTTCGCATCGTTTGTGTGCCGTGCACGTGAGGCTATAGCACTGCAGAATCTCGTCGTGCTCTGATTAGCTCATGTTAAGTTCATCGGCTAACAAGCATAAGCTAATCGGCAGCACTGAAATATTCGCTTGTGCGACAAACTGATGAACGGCGATTTGTGAAAGCACATTTATGAAAACAATGCCTCGGAGAAAGTTATGACGCGAGTTTATAAGCTGTAGCCGCGAGACATACTGAGTTGCGCAACTTTTTCTGCAATGAGGCAGACTTGCATGCACTATCTTCACCAGAAAATATTTCGTTCATCGTAAATAAGCGAATGGGATTGGATTTTCGGTATCAAGTCGTAAATTTGGGTCCGTGATGGAAGTTGTCGTGATCTTTGCAGCTACCCTCTGAAGGTATCATGCAAGATCTCCAGTTGTGTGCCCTAAAACTTCCAAGGATTCTGTAGTGTTTACCAAACACACTGAGGTACGTACGGCCATCGGGCGCGTGTTTCGCACGGCTTCGATTTGCCCAACAGGATTTGCATCAGGAGTAATATTTAGACTCTCCACACCATCGCAGCCATGAAACGGTTTTCACTCTAAGAAGAAATAAAATGTACTGCAACGCAATACCCATGCAATTCGAAGAGACTGAAATAGTACCTGGTGCCTGCGCCGCTTCCCCTCATATTACCCTCAAAACAAAAGTGGCAGGCACATGTCGACTTCTCGCATTCCTCTTTTTACGTACTATTTCCCCTCTCAATAATGCCCATCCTTCGGTACCGCCTGCTCGTGATACTCTGCATGCACGCCGTTTGGTGCGCCCCGCCATGCACTTGGCCCAGGCGCGGGAGGGGCCGCTGGTCCCCGGTCGCCGCCTGCCGTCATTAAAACGCCGCCGTGACTGGGGGCGGGAGGGGGCGAGCGGCGGTCGGGGCGGCCAGGCGGATCGGACCGCTCCGCCGACGGCCTCCGGTGGCGCGAATAACGGGCAACCGCACTCCTGGTCGCTGCTGAACTGATGTCCACGGAGGAAGGGGAGGGGGGGTAAGAGATGGTAGGGTTTGGGCGGAATTGGCCTATTATACAAGCGGACGACTTTGCCTAGTTCGCGAGCTGATATGCTTACGCGGCAGGCTGCTTCGCCGAGTTCTCGAAAAGGGCTGAAGCGATTCTCCACCCGAACAGAGCAGCTAAATGTGTCGAGTGTCAGCTGTGTCAGGCCTTTTATGCATTGCGCTACCACCTGATATATTGGGTTCCGTGGGCTGCGGCTGCTCGATTCTATAGTGCATGACCGATTCGTAAGTCTGTCGCCAATTGACAACAGTCTTCAAATAAACATGGCACAATCCATAAGCAATGGAAGTCTCCCGAAGTTGGAAGGGGGGTGGGGAGGAAGGAGTAAACAGGTTCGTTGTTTCTTCCCATCAAGGACCATGGGCTAAATGCTGAAGTCTAAGAAAGTTGGGTATCAGCACCTCCAGAGCTCCTAGTTCCTGCGCCGCTGCTTGGCACGCCTGGCAACGCCTATTTGCTTAAACCTTACAACCAGAAGGACGGGATACGGCTTCGGCTACGGCGTCCATGATCGACCAAAAAATTGGTGTCATGTGCTCATTGTTGGGAAAGAACTTAAGCTTCCCCGGTATACACCCGGGTTAAGAAGGCCGATTCATTACCAACCCATTAATTTAAGTGGTTCACTGTCCCAGCTCTCGGGATTCGAGATCACACATTCAACCAAGTTCGCCACCCAGCCGAAGGAAATCCATTCAGATTGGATCCAACTCTTGCTGTATTGCGTGCCCTGCCAGTGCCGTCATGCAGAATCACCTAACAAGTAGCAAGACATTATAAAATCTACCAACGATCTCCCAGTCACTGGTGGACAGGGTGCTAGAGCATCGAGTTATCATAAAAGGCGCTCATAATCTACTTTTGATATTTTATGTTGCTGCAAGACTCACGGCGCACTTTGCAACTGCAGTAACTCAAGATAGCAGCATTTTCCACAAAACCAGATTCGAAGATTTGGCATGCCTCATTTCATTAGTTTTAGGAACAACAGCGGCGCTTTAGAAATGAGTAGACGGCTGAATGATCTGCGCAAACGCCGAACTGGATGTTCAGGTCAGTAGCAAATGGGACTTTTGCAAGACCTGCTGGGCACAGATGGGCGCTACATCCATAGCGTCGTTGCTAGAGCATTTATCGATACAACGGTTCACAGTGCTGTCATCACACTTCCTCTCCTCCCGGACCACAGCACCGTCCATCCCTCTCCTCCCGGGCTACACCGCCGTCCGTCCGTCCTTCTCCCGGGCTACACCGCCGTCCGTCCCTCCGCTCCCGGACTACACCACCGTCCGTCCCTCTCCTCCCGGACTACACCACAGCCGTCCGTTCCTCTCCTCCCGGGTTACACTGCCGTTCGTCCCTCTCCTCCCGGATAACACCGTCGTCCGTCCCTCCCCTCCCGGATAACACTGCCGCCCGACCCTCTCCTCCTGGGCTACATCGCCGTCCGTCCCTCTTCTCCCGGGCTACACTGTCGTTCGTTCCTCTCCTCCCGGGCTACACCACCGTCCGTCCCTCGCCTCCCGGGCTACATCGCCGTCCGTCCCTCTCCTCCCGGACTACACCGCCGTCCGTCCCTCTCCCCCCAGACTATACCACAGCCGTCCGTCCATGTCCTCCCGGGCTACACCGCCGTCCGTCCCTCTCTTCCCCGCCTATATCGCCGTCCGTCCCTCTCCTCCCGGGCTACACCACCGTCCGGCCGTCCTTCTCCCTCGGGCGCCGCCGCGGGCGACGGCCACTCCCGCGTGCCAGCCCCATTAACAGGCCCGTAAAAGGCGGCCGGGCGGCGCGCCGACCGGACGCTGGTCACGTGACCGATCTGACCCCTGACCCAGTCGTTGCGTGCGTCGGCCGGCGGGGTAATTGGCTCGAGCCGCTCTTCTGAATGAACTTGTTTTTGCGGGGCCGTCGCCGCCGCCGGTGCGGCTCCTGGAGCCGCCCGTGATTATCTCAGCCAGATGAATGAATACGTGGTATTAGAGGCGGCGAAGGGTTATTAAAGTATAACGAATGACGCAATGAATTTGCGGTCCCTGCAGGCTGTGGAGTAATTCCTGCCGCGGTCTGTCCAGCAAGACGACTTTCCGGGAGAAAATGAATTGGAGAAGAATTAGGCAGTGCATCTCGGACAATTGCCTCCAGAGCTCTCACTCCGCCTTTGATATTGGGCTCTTATGTGCGTTTAATTTGAAAATAACAGCCCCCGTGCCACTAATGCCAAACCTTTGCATTTCATTGCTGCTGAGATCTAGTTCCCTGCAGGACACGTACCTACGCAACGAGACCCTTTTCCGCCGAATGGATACTCTTGGCCGCTAGAATGCATTTTTTGCATTGCTGATGGAACTTTAGAATAACAGGCAGAGAGAGAACTGCTTTAAGATAAAATGCCTTATGCTCTCCACGTCGGGGCCGGAGTTGGTCCGCAGTCTTTTTACTTTTATTTCATATTCGGATATCGATTTCACCAGGATGGCAAGCGCGCGTGCCAGCACGCGAGCGGGAAAGTGAAACGTGGCTGCCACCGGGCTTTTCCCAATGCGAAAACAACACGGCGGCGAGGCAGGGCGTTTCTTCCGGGGCTCTTCCTGAGAGGAACGCTGCATGGGCTGCTGAGAGCCCATGCTAAAATTTTAAGAAATAAGAGCCCATGCCCAAGTAGCCTTCAGCCCAATTTTGTATTCGATTCAAACTGCAAGTGTCGCTGTTTGTTTTAACGAAATTGCCGACAGCCGATTTGTCCGGGTACATTCCCAACCTTGGAGTGTACTTTCAGTGCTATATTTTCCCTAGAGATTGTGGGTGGCCCAGCCAAGTCCGGGGTGGCGGCGGTGGCGGCGGTGGCGGCGGTGGCTGCGGCAACAAGAGAAGACCGGATGTTAGCGGTGGCGGAGGGATGGCGGCGGCGGCGGTGGTGGCGGAGAGGTTTGGGCGACAGTGGTGACGGGGGATGGCGGCGACGGTGGCGGCGGGGGTGGTGGGGGCGGTGGCGGCGGCAGAAGGGGCGGAAAGGTCACTGATCAACCGCGACTCAGTTTCATTTAAATCCCCATTGTTTACTTCCTAACAACACAGAGCAATTTTATTTCTCAGAGCTCTCCGATGCAATTAGCTTTCCGGCAACACTTTAGTATGTTATGATGAAGTATTACGCTTTCTTTCATTATTTACCTGACAGCGCACTGCAACTAATATTGGCAGTTTTCAATGATTTGGGGTCCTGTTATGTTTTCCCAGCGCTCACGAAAGGCACAATACTAATTCCGATCCCAAAAACCAGGCACGGACGCACACGATCAGTCCACTATCGTCCCATTGCGCTCAGCGGCTCGCTGGGAAAATTTTGGAATGCATGGTTGGCAAACGCCTTGCCTGGATAACAAATCGCAACAAACTCATATCGGACCAGTGATGTGGATTTCAACACAACCGTATCACCTATGATCATATGATCCGTCTCCAAACAGACATTCGTCGAGCATTTCGCCTAAAACGCCCGGTCACTGCCGTGTTTCTAGATATTGCTCGTGCGTTTGATATGATATACGAATCTGCACTAATTTTTCACCTTTATAATGTCGAATTTAAGGGAAATTGGGCATACTTCATGGTGGGACTTCTCTCGGGAACGTGGCGCACCGTGTGATGTGCCGATCAGTTGTTTCTGATGCTCACTTCCAAGAGTATTCCGCACACTAGCTGTATGTCTCCAATGCCCTTCTACCTGATGGTTGTGATTCATTTCATGACCTCCCTTCGGGTATATCATTGTCACTTTTTGTCCATATCAGCACAATCTGGCGCTCAGATGTAAGATATGACCACCCGGTACCGCGCTTCCAAGGCGCACTTCAATGCTGCGAGCATTGCTGCGCTCAAGGCACAGCAATGGTCAAGACGTTATTAATTCCATTTTCCACCCAACAATCGGCCGTGGTGATGTTAAGTAAAAGGCGACGAGATACACCGGCATATCATCCTCTCAAACTCGACTGTGACCACATCCCGTTTGTTTTATCGTTCAAATTCCTAGGTATTGTTTTCATCCCGAACCCACTGTGATCCTACAACCCAACGACTCGGTCACGGGAGCAGAACATGCAGACAACCTTTGATTGCTGTTTTTGACCAGCCGCCTCAATATGAGGTGCTGATGTTTTTGTGCTGTAGGAAGTGGCCAATTTTGGGGGAAACCAGCCATAAACTCTTAAGAAGAACATCGCTAACATCTTGGTAAACATCCTATGCAATTTACACTCTCCAGCTTTTGCTCAAATACACTGGTAATTAATCAGTACAGTACAGTACAATCAATCTCATCTTCTGGCTGCCGTCTTCGAGCAGATCATTTGACGTAAGCTGCAGTATCGTTCGGCGATGTATCTATGCAATATTTTGGGAAAACAAGCCAACGCAGGTTGAACAGGGCCGTTTAAGCACCTTGAAATCCTTCATTCACAATTAACATATGGTGTGCGAAATCCGACAATTGTCCAACAGGACCATGAACTTAATCATGGTGAGCGCCGTCCTGCGTGCACTAGAATCGTTTAAGGCGAAGAAATACCAATTGTCTAGGCATGGCATGGCAAATGGGAACACGAAAAGAAGAAACAAGTCTGAAATTGAGCTTACAGGGTACTTGGACTCGGAAATGAATGAAATCAATTTGCACATAATATCCTATATGGGTGCTGCAGTTCCACCCTCCAGTGGTATCTATATTAATGACAGGTTCTGACAGTCTCAACAAAACACGCACAGACAGCAAAAGTCCGGGCAACAACGTATTACACACGGACTGTTTCTGTTCCCCAGCTTCCTCCCTGAAGATTCTCGCCCCCCGCAACTCTGTTTCAACTGTGGCGCCCACATAGACCCAGTCAATAAGTACCGTCGAGTCACCCTTGGTCCGACGTTCGGGTGCATAGACGCCTGGACACACCAGTCCACAGGTTGACCAGCGTCCCAGCCCTCGGGCAACAAATGGTCCGCAGGCCTCTCAACCCGCCCTCAAACCCAGCCTTCGGGCTACAAAGGTCGACAACTGCCCTCGTGCGGCCGGACTACGAACAATCCACCCCTTCCCCCTGCACGTCTGCCGCATCACGCGCGGCTGAGGACCGTCGGCCCCGCCCGCCAGTGAGGGTGGCTGTGGGCCGACCACGGTCCGTCTCGCTGGGCCGATACGCGCCAGCTGGCGAGGACCGCTCAATATTCGGTAAATGTCTTATCGTCATTCAATGGAATTGCTGTGGGGCTATATCAAAATGGTTTGAAATATTTTGTATTTGTATTATTCCCCATTTGCATTATTTGTATCATTTGTATCATTTGTATTATTCCCCACGCTACTTGTCATTGCAATACAACAAACATTGTTTCCGCCTACTGACCCCACGCTCAACGTTCAATGATCTATGAGCTCAACATATTATTTCTGAAGCATGAAAGGACGCAGTTTTAGTACCCTCGCCAAAACCGGAAAAAAAGACTTAAGGTCCAGCTAACTATCGTCCAAAACATTTGCCAACTGCCTCCGGAGAATCTTCCACGAACATTTCTTAATCAAGATTTTTGGAGGACAAAGAAATGCTTTTGAAAGTTGATTATGGCACTCACAAAACAAAACAACACAAAACAATATTCTATTCTATAGACCACCTAGTTGGATTTGAGTCTGATTTCGCATAGAATTGTAAAGTAAACAAAGCAGCACCGTTGTCTTCCTAGACATAAGCCGAGCATATGACATGGTATGTAAGCTGTCACTCATATTCGAACTACACGTACAAGAGATCAAAGGACATGTGGCCTGCTATATTGCGGTTTTTCTTACTGGTCTACGATCTTTCCGGGTATGGCGACGCTCACCATTATCTAATCGACATCCACAAAACGGTCTTCCACAGGGGAGTGGCGTATCACCAGCCCTTTTCAACATCAAGATAATGATCTCCTCTGATGTGATGCTGATCATCTCATCCCTCAGGTCACCCAATTCAAGTTCCTCGGAGTGGAATCAAACCACAGACTTGCAATGCAAAAGCACATAGAATGCACCTGTTTCAGGACCAATAAGCGTTTCAACCTTTTCCCTTGCATGCCTCGAGCCGTTTATGGTGCTGACCGACTTTCACCTTTCCTTATGTATAAAAACCTGATATTGTCAGTAATGGAATATGGTTCACTCAATTATGTCGGTGTCAGCGACTCTTCGTTGAAAGTACTGGCCACTATATAAAGCTCCTTCCTTCGTATTGCCCTAGGAACGAAGAAAATGTCATCAATATCTTCATTGCAAGTTAAAGCCTTCATTTCACCACTACAATGCCGATGCGTAGAAGAAGCATCACGTTATGTCACTAAAACAAAATCCTATTCAGCTCACTCCACATTCAAAGCCATGCGCATGTTTGCCTGCAATTCATTGCAATCACCGCGGGCAATCAGAGAAACGCTCCGGATTAGCAGTTGCATCCAGAGTTCAAAAATTTCGCAACGAAATCAGTTCTCATGTTTCCAAAATAACACGTTTGCCAAGATTTGCAGCATCGCCGTGACATTTGGCACAGGTAGACATTGAAACACTTCTGACTATACCATAGCATTAACCACGGCCGAGCACATTCAGCATAATTTGAAGAATTAGATGCCAACCATCCTCAGTGTCATTTTCCCTACGCTGACGATTCCAAAGGCAGCTTACATTCTGTGAATGCAGTGGTCTATCAAACTCATACATTCCAAAGTCGTCTCCCACATAAAACCTCATTTTTCATTGCTAAATGCATCCAATTTTTCAAGCCCTACACCTTTTCCAAATGAAGAGATCTCCCTACGCCATAATCGTTCCGATCCACGTCATTCTGCACAGTCACTACGTGCTACCTTCTCTTTGCCTTCAATGGTCATTAATATTATGAAAAAGCATCAACATCTACATGACATCGGCATCAACGTCTGTATAACATTGGCATCAAAACATCTTTGTTGTGGATTCCAGGAATCATCAGAAATGAACGCACTGATCGAGCTGCCAAGGGCGCCCCCTCTCTCTCTCTCTCCCATTACGAATCTTCCTTCGGACATTAAATCCTTTGAAATATGTCTGATACGCTCTTTCTCAAAACATCGGCTAGACAAATGTTTCAATGCAACAGCAATGACACAAATGAAACTTATTAAACATTGCATGCAAATATGAACGACTTTAAACATATCGCAGGGTGAAAAAGTGTTAGCCAGAGTGCACATAGAGCGTACTTTCCTCACACAGTTTTGTTTTTGCACGATGTTCGACCGCACTGCGTGCCCTGTAAGAGTTTTATTACTGCAAAATGTCTCATCACCACATGGCCACAGTTTTTTTAACCATAAACTTGTATTAATACGCTTCTGTGAAAAAGAGGGTCTGGATTTAACTTAACTATTCTGCTTGGTGATGACCACCCCGATCAACTTTACCTTATCGTTCCCTTTCTTACACTAAGCTTTTTGAAAAGCTGGAAAATAATTGATTTGTTGATCATGATGATTGTAATTTAAGGGCGCGCCGACCGCGATGGTCATTTTGCGCCACAACTGTTAAGTGCCTGACACGACGTATACATGGCTGAAAATCCTAAATCAGCTAGAAGCACAAGCCGTTCACCTGTAGCCACCAAATGAGAGTCGTTGTCAAGCATATCAGAACAGGCCTGGACACACCTGGTAAACTGATACTCCTCGCAAACTGATGCCACTCGCTCGGCATTGCTGTTTCATTCGCACGCCGAATGGAAGCGTGAACGCCTTTTTGGTCCGCTTTTGCACAAGTTTTCGATATGACGTGAAAACCACTTCATGAGCGGGGCGGTTTGATAACTGGGCTAGCATACATG
>NW_023596872.1:160316-281649 GCF_011947565.3 Pollicipes pollicipes
CATGTTTGCTTGCCCTGACCCTGCGCTTTGGCTTGGACGCCCGATTTCAAAGTGCTTTAGTTTTTCATGAACAAATAACAGCAAATCTGGTAACCTACTACGGTGGTGATAAAACATTCCAACAACACGGATGCTTGAGCACCACAGTATTTACATACTCCTTCCAGGCCTACACCGGCACCGGTTGTGGTCCGGCACTAAGCGCAGCCAAACGTGCTCTGACGTGACCGTTTAGACTGCCAAAGCGACTGCGGCGTGAGCTGGATCCGTTCGATCCAGGCGAAGGCGATGGACTTGACACACTGCTGTTGCGTTGCCCCTCCCCTGCGTCGTCATTCAACGAAACAAGTTTGAAGCCTCTACCACGGGCTGAAATTGTACTAAACTGTGACTGAACTGGCGGGCAGGGTCATGATAAGACAATCAAGTTTAACGATTTCGGGGGTGGGTTTCCGCGCATTGAACCAAGCATGCGGAGAACGGACAGGGAAGCGGCTATAGTTGCTTCCTTAGCAACTGGCAAGAGGATACTTGACCCCTCGCTTCTCTGGTGGCACTGCGCCTAGGCTTCTCCACGGGGTTGGCATACGCAGTTCTGCGCGGTCAGGAATAAAAATATTATGAGTTGGAGAGGAGGAAAGCAGAGAATGAGGGGGATTTCTTCAGGCTATATGAGTGACATGTTACAACGTAACGACCTTAAAGCACACGTTTCATCATCATTATCAGCAATCATTAAATCATCGTCGTAAAACACTATTCACCTAAAGTTATATGCTTTCATAAATAGTTCGGGTTGAAACCCGTGTCCGACTGATGGGAACACTTTTGGCCCTTGAAAGATCGTCCAGCGCACCGTGAAAAGGAAACCAAAAACAAGAGAAAAATTCACATGACGTTTCTGCAGTATTTTTTGGGCACTTAGCCAAAATTCTGCTTGCGGGTCAGACTACAAATTTCCTACAAAATGCAGAGAAATTGGACCAGGCTCCTACGAAGCTGCCTCGTGCCAAGTGTAATCCTTCCGGCTCAGGGTGTCATATTCCGCTTGGCATCATTATTGGCTACGTTCCAGAATTCCGGGACATCTGTTTGCATATGGTCCGTAATTCTGAACGGCTTTGCAGATCTGGCCATTCACATTATTTTATGTATGCATTGGACCAAAACACATCTGTATTTTAATCAGGTTATTCAACTACCTAAATCTATCATTCAGAAAACAAGTTTTTGAACTTCAAACAACAAACCGTTTTGCGAATGCGTTTGATTGGGAATTATGCAGACAACACGGTCCCAGTCACTTAGGTGCTCGTGTCATTCCGGCCAGCTACAGCTGGATTGCTGGCTGAAAGCCATTCCGCAACAAGGTATAAGACCATACCAGGCTAAAAACTAAACAAAACCAGAAAACAAACATGCAACGCATAACGAGACGCGCCTCCAATATTTACCAGATCTGTTCCATGCCAAAACAACTTATGAGGGTCCTACGGTTTTGGACTCTAACCTCAGATTGGCCTTGTCCAGCGCATTGACCTGATTGGAACTTCAATATTTCCGGGTACCAAATGAGTGTATAAAACGCACTAAAAATAAGGCGTCGCCTTCTTCTGCCGTTTTGAGTGTGCGTTGTTGTTCTTTTTCCTTCCTTTTTTTGCTAACCCCGAAAAAATTAATGGGACAGACTTCCACCACCGGCGGAGCCTGGCTCAGAGCTTGTCTTCATTTCAAGCAGAAACTTAATGGAACCGAAACCGAACCGAATCGAATCGAACCGAAGCTGTCGAAAATATGATCGCTCAAGGTTATAATGACGCTGCGTTTAGAATATAGTATAACTGCACAAGTCACCAAAATTGCCCCTCAGATGTCAGTCAAAATTGACATTTCTAAAGTACAGTAATGGGTAAGGAATATATCATAGCATGACACTATCATGCAAGATAACTGTATATCAACGTTTATGGGGCGCGATGACCAGAAACGCACGCAGACTGCAGGGGCGTAAATAAATTGCGTTCTAAAGCTACTGCAAAACAGGATGACGAAAGTGGTAATAACACGTGATGGCCATTGACCGGAAGCATACGAAATAACAGTCGTGCCTAGGGGATCAAGGATAAAGCATTGTAGTACACATACTACAATCAATATCAACTTCCACTTTCCTCTTAGCAATGTTTTATATTCTCAGGTCTCAGGTATGTGATGATCTATTCACTTGCCAATGCAGCTTTAAACTCTGGGCACGAAAGGCATTGAATTTGCTCAGCCTGTATAGGCGAAGGCAACTGAGTGGTCTTTTGAAATCCTAGTAGCATCGTTCTAGCAGGGGAAGCGATGCAAACCTTCCGATGTGGAGGAACTTCCTTGCGGCAAAAATTTAACATAGGGGCTCTAGTGAACATCTGTGCGAAGCATGTATTGTCTCCTGCAAGAAGGCTGCTGGGATACGAGGGGGGGGGGAGGCTGTACCCTCCTATCCAACCATAGAGGAGGACCCGCCCCTCTCTCCCTGTGGCGCCGCCCCTGACTGCAAAGCTCGTGCATAGCCAGCTCGTCGATGCGTCTGTCATTCATACGGCAGTGCAGCAGACGTAGATCTCATCGCACGCATAGATGCCTGGGTGCTTACTGCTCTAGAGGCCTGCGGAGCACGCCAGCTTGCCGTTCTCGCCGTGAATGACGCGTTCTGGAGCCTGGGTTTGTCTTCTTCTGCAGGATAGAGTCAAATTAGCATTTTGCTCCTCAAGACCGCTGAGTGGCTCGCTTTTGCGCGGTACCCGTTGTGCCAGCCTGTAAGCCAGCGGCCACTCCCGTAAGCGGCATCAGAAACTACTTGGTCCCATGTCGTCCCGTTACCGCATCCGGTATTGATGCTGGGGATCAGGGAGGGCTAGGCCCTTTGACCTCCACGCTTGTCACCTCAAAGACGCCCAACCTCGAATGCTAAATCGCTTGTAAACGACGCGAACTTTGCCTAAGCCGTTTCCAACGCGCGGTAAATGGGCGTCCACCGGCGCCGCAGCTCTCACCTTGACGCTCCGTGCGGCCCGGCCGGCCCCGCGCGCCCCCGCCCCCAGCAGCCGACAGGAGGCGTGTCCCTGTGTACACAGGCCCGGCTGGACGAGGTCGGGCGCGCGTCAGGACCGGCGCATTCCGCCGACCGACCCGCGACAGAGTCGGGGCCGGAAATACACGGCCAACAGTGGGCGTTGGGCCGCGCCGGCCTGCTCCAAAGGCGGCCGGCGCGCGGCGACCGGCGCGGTTGGGGCCCGCGCCGCCCTGCTTTGTGCGTCGACCACTCAAGAAGAAATCCTGTTTCGGTTTTCTTTTTACGCAAAGAAACTGGCGGGCTGAAAGCGCGGGTAATGGATAGCCGGCCTGAATGGCCCGGTATGCTTGGCGGTTGGGCTTTGGGAGCGGGCAGGCCGCGGCGCCGCGCCGAAAATTCAAACTGCGGCCAAAGCGGCGCGCGGGTCAAGTTTCACGCGGCCGCGACGCAGTGGGGCACGGGACCACGAGAGACGCCGCCGCAGGGCGACCGTAGTTGACCGTCAGTTGAGGTCAGAATTAATCTGTTGGCAGGGGTGATGAAACAGCCGGCGCAACTCAAATGAGAGTGCAGAGTGACATGCAGCCTCTGACGGCTTGCGGACTGGTTTTGAAATAAGCTCCTGTCTTACTGCTCATGATGGAGCTTGTCTTAAATTAGACCGCAATTGCCATCTTTAAGTTCCCCGCCCTCAACCCCCTCCAGCGAGTTCAAATAGATAACAAGCCGTAGATTTCTGACCAACATCGAATGCTTCAGAAGAAGAAGCATGACCTCCCACTAAGTCTGCCTTCACACATTCCTGCATTTCATCCTTGAACGTCCCTCACTGCGCCAGCATCTGCTCCTGCGGGGAGGCCCTTTAAACCCCGATCTCGAGGTCTGGCAGGTGAGCAGAACAAGCCTCGCCCTGCAGGTGCCTGCCAGCTGGCTGCGATGTCACAGGTGCCCGCCAGCTGGCTGTGACGTCACAGGTGTCGGCCGCGCGCCCTGGGAAAATCTCGCAGCGGGTCTGGCCCCTACGGGAGCCGGTGCTGCAAGTGGCTGCGTGAGAATTGCGCCGAGAGAGGCGGGACGCAGGCGCTCTGTTAGGGCAGAGGTTCGTGCGCTCAATACAAGTCATTGTGAGACTATTAATGACAACGTTAGCTGGCAGTGCACCATTGCGTCTCGTTTATAGTGGACTATAATTGACTGTGCCTTACGGCTCACAGGTGTGCTGACTAGCCGTTCCCTCACACCAGCAGGATATATGTCTGGTTGTGCCATGTCGTGCTCGGATGCTAACAGTGGTCGTCACGCACCTGGCAGGAAACGTCGGCATACGTCCTTGGTTTCCTTATTTGCAAGAATACGTGCGTTGTTCTTGAAAAGTGTGGCCACCGTTCGGCACATGCTGAATGTCGCCGCCTGGACGAGAAAATTACCTCGGCACTTCACCAACAGCTGACTGCACGACAGCATGCACGTCCTATTCAAGCGACGACTGTACAGAACTGACATAGCGTGTACCAACTCCCGGCCGTGCACACCTCCACACCCCCGCCGCCGCCCACACACCAGACCACGCGGCCCGTTCAGACCAGGCTCAGCGGCCGGTTCAAACGAGTGCAGCCGTTGGTCGGCATTCAGCGTCTCGCGCCGGCGGCGTCCCGGCACTGTCCCGGAACCGTCCCAATATCGTCCCGTCCCGGGACGCGAGGCGCGGACCGCCCGCCCGCCGGGAGCGGCGAGCGCGGCGAAACGCGATCCCGGGCTGCGGCGGGGCGATTAGGAGTGGGTCTGTCCGGCGATGATGCCGCCAGCTGGTGCCAGATGGACGCGCCATCAGTCACGCTCACGCGCGGCTGCTGTTTGTTCGGCGCGCACCGGTCCCGCGCGAGCCGGCCCGTGCCCACCCACAGACCGCGCGAACTTCACAGGGAAGCGTGGTGGCGCCGCCGCCGCCGCAAACGGCACGCATCCGCGCGGTGTTGACATTCTCGGCACGGCAGCGCACACGGGATCGTCGCTTTCTCAGCAGGCTGTGAGAGCTGTCACCCGCACGCGCGGCGGCGGGCGACGCCCACGACATGACGTCATCAGCGATGTTTTGAGCTCCGGACGGACCCACCGTTTGGGCTGCTCTGAGCGTTGCGCTCGCCAGAAGAGCAGGGTCCGCCTCCGCCCAGCTCCGGCGGTGTGCCATAAGAGCAGAATTGCAGAGGGTGTTGTGTAATTAATTTGTGTTTGGATTTCCGAAAGGGACACAGGATGTATATGCATGCAACTAAACAGTGAAAATCAAACACCCCTCAGACTTGGGCTTGGCGCGATTTAATCCCGCCACTTTTTGACATGGAAAATGCGTTTGACATGATCTGCGTCAATGCCGCATCTTAATCGAATAGGTGTAGGCGCGGAGCAGCGCTTGTGAGGAACACGTGACGAAAACATGCTTTTGGTAGTGCATGGAAAACCATCCGTAAGTGTCAGCACCCACGGCTGCCGGTTTATGAAACTGCAGATTTTCAAAAATTTTGGCTCAGCGTCTTGTATCCTGATATAGCTCACTGTGATTAAAGTAACACATTCGCCGCACGTGCTGTACTTCTCACTCCCCCCTCCGCAAAAACACTATCGCCGTTGTCAGTTGGACGCAAGACAATACATTCAGCGCTAACGATTGGCTTTATCTCGTGCTCCACACGGTATGCACATGGCGAACTCCCGTCAGCTCAGTTCTGAGGCCGGTTGGAGCTTTCCTCACAGGTCCCATCGCTGTCAGCTTCACCCGTGGCATGCTGTCGGGCCTCGTAACACGACCGACGCTCCATCTCAGATGCCGAGCGGCACCCTGCGAGCGTCAGATGGCGGGCATTCTTTAGGGCAAACCAGGCCGTTTTTCATTCACACCCTCGGGCAGTATGCATTCAATTTCCATTTCCAGCGCTGCACTTTTAAAGTGATTCCTATGTGCTTGGATGCGCGCCAACCCCGACTGTTCGGCTCTTACGGCATGGAGAAGGTTGTTGCAGTGGCGATAGCTGGAAGTGACATCCCACTTTACTTGCCATTTGTGGCAAGCAAAGTTGGATGCCAATCTCCTAACTTGTAGGTGCCCCAAGAAATTGTAACATCTACAAATTTGGTGTCCCAATCTGTTGAGAATATACGGTTTAGGACAAAGAAGGTATGCCATTAGCGTTGGGGGATGGGAGGAATCCTGTGACGCTAATCTGCGCGTCCAGGAAACCTGAGGTGGTGGGTTCGATTCCCCACGGTGTCCACCTTTCCTGCGAGGGCGGGAGGCAGGCGACGCCTTAAAGTTTTAGAAGCTGAGGGCGTCGTAAGGCCCCAGTAACAACGATAACAAAATCCTGTGACGGTCGCGAAGCCTAGCAAGCCACCGTGCCATCGGCGTGGAGGCCGCTGAATGTTACACGCACGCGTACTTGCGCAAGGAAAATGTCGTCGAAAGTACCCGCGTTTACGCACATAATGCCTGAGCCGACCTTTCACAGTGGGCGCCAGCTTTCTGTCTCGCACGCATGAGAGGATGACCAAGGCCTTCCAATGAATACAATCACTGGAAGCCAATGGACCACGAGGCCTCACAACATCTCTCGCTGGCGCCGTCGTCCGAGCCCGAACAGACGCGCGTTGCGTCCAATTGCTGGCCGGCTTGTCTCCGTGATTGCCGACCGGCCTCGCTCGGTTGGTCCGCAGTTTGGAGGCCGAAGTTTCACCTGCCCCGCAAAGCCGCGTAAACACCATCGTTCACGAGCGCGAGCGGGACCCATTAGTCCAGCAGGAGCGCCCTCAGACGCTTCGGCGCACACGCGTCACCAACGGCGTCGTGTTGAAAAGTTCAAATGCTTGAAAACACTGAATGGACATAAATGGTGTGCTCGTGCGCGCAAGACAGAAGAGATTGCGTTTATTTATAGATGGATAAAACGGAGGCTGGATTCTTTTACGCCGCTTCTGGTGCGAGGCACGGCAGGCGTTTTGACTTTCACAAGATTCAGGGATGCAAGGTCAATGCGACTGCGTCGGTGTGGCGCAATGTGTATGGTGCCTGTGAAAGAGAAAGGGTTAAAGCCTCCATAATGAGAGCAAACAGCGTTTTTACGGAGCCGCAGCTGAATGGGACATGACGTTATGGCTGAGGGCTATTGGCCACTTCGGAAGTATAGTTTATGCATTCTAAATACAAGTTGCGGCGAGTTAGTTGAAAATTGCATTCATCTGAGTTCGGGCCCTTTCCGTGGACCTAAACATGCTGTCAATATTCATAAAGTCACTAATTGTAAGCCATCCTCTTTTTTCATAATTGCGAACACACACACACACACACACACACACACACACACACACACACACACACACACACACACACACACACACACACACACACACACACACACACACACACACACACACACACACACACACACACACACACACACACACACACACAAATATATATATATATATATATATATATATATATAACGGTGGTGCGTCACTCCCGTTTTGGACGGGGAATGCCGTCAATGTAATATGCAGCACCAAAATGATTGGAAAGGGACGCAACAAACCTTGCACAGATGTCGAGACCATGAGCAACTAACTTTCCCGAAAATATTAAATTGCGTGGTGCAAATCATCCAAGGCACCTTTACTCATAATCCACAAACAAGACGAAATGCTGTCGGAGAAGTGTATCAACCATGCTCGGTACGGTTTCCCTCAGACAAGTCTCGCGAGGGGAGCAGAGGACCAGCCTCGTCCCGGCCGCATCTCCTGGCCTGGAAGAGGCCGTATCTCCTGGCCGTATCTCCTGGCCGTACCTCCTGGCCGCATCTCCTGGCACGCTTTATGAGCGCCGGAGCAAATGAGCGCCTGATTTACGACCCGGATAATTGAGAGCGGCAATGTCATAACGGTTATCAGCTCCGTGTAATCATGATCAGATACCCCAGCAGAAGAGCTGACTGCATGCCGCGAGCGCGGAGCTATGGCCGTAAACCGGCAGGAGCCGATGACTATCTGCATTCAAATCTCGAACGGGCGAGACGAAGGTTCGTTCTTGCGCGGACTGTCATTTGGGTACACGAATGAAAGTAGCATGAGAGCAGCATCTGGCATAGCACTGCGTGGAAATTTCGTTAAAGGGTGCGTCACCTGTAAAACTTCTTGTTCTAAGATTTGCCCTCAAAAGCATGACTTTCTTTTCATGTACCAGTCCTGTGTCGCTGACGCCTATCACTCCCAAGCGTATCCGTCTTGCTCTTGTCCTCGCACCCCATCTCCGTCCGTTGGCAGCGTCTTCCATTTGTCTCCCAGACGCCAGGCCGGGCCCCCACGCGCCATCCTCAACCACAACGCCGACGCCCGCCGCGGCTGCGACGCGCGCCGGCCGGGCCAGCGCTGCCTCCCACGCGCCAGCGCCGCCGCCGCCACGGGCCGGCGGCCGGCACACTCCCCCGCTGGCTCCGCCCCCGCCGATGCCGCCCCGCCAATGGGCGCGCGGCAGCGGCGGCCCATTGATGCGCCGCGCGTGCGCGCTGGGGCCCACGCGTCAACTGGCCGGCCGCCGCAGCCGCAGTCCGACCGGAGACACGCGACGTGGGAGACGTATCGACGAACGCGCAGCGAGCCAGCGCAGCGGCACGCAAGCATGGAACGCGCTCAGCGCCCCACGAAGCCGATGAGTGAGGTCCGCAAGATCAGGAAGCCGATCATGGAGAAGAAGAGGCGAGAGCGCATCAACAGCTGCCTGCAGGAGCTGAAGGACATGCTGATCGACGAGAACGCCGTTCAGAGACAGGTAAGCACGCATTGAATGGTCGTTAAACTTCGACTTCAATATATTAGACTGACAGCTCATGAAATGTTCGCCAAGTGTTTTGTGTCTTGTTTCCTTTCGCTGACTCGTCACCCGACCACTGCGGATCGCCACTAACCCCTGCGTTCTCCTCCTCAGGGCCCGAAACCGTCCAAGCTGGAGAAGGCCGACATACTGGAGCAGACCGTCAAGCACATGCGGGAGCTGCACGGCCTGCTCCGGCGCGGCGCCGCCGCCGCCGCCGTCGCCGCCGACTCGGCCGACACGTACCGCCGCGGCTACCAGCAGTGCCTGCAGGTGGTGCGCTCGTTCACGGCGCAGGGGGACGGCGGCACGGCGCTGCCGCGGCTCGTCACCAACCTCGAGCAGCGCTACGACCTGCTGCACGGCGGCGACGAGCCGTACCGGCCGCCGAGCCCGCGCAGCCTGGCGTCCGGCTCGCCGCTCAGCCTTGCCTCGGGCGGGCTGCTGTCGCCGGCGGCGGCGGCCGGCGCGCCGGCCGAGCGTCACTGGAGCGGCGGCGTGCCGTCCGGCAGCCCCGGCTCCGCGGCCGGCCCCTGGAGCAGCGGCGACGGCGACACGTCCGAGAGCTGCTCCTCCGAGGAGATGGCGTTCGTGATGAACCTCAGCAAGGACGGGCCGGAGGCAGCGCCCGGCGCCGCTGGCGAACGGCCGCCGGCGCCCGCGTCCCCGCCCGTCTGGCGGCCCTGGTCGGTGGACCCCTGCTGGCATCCCTGCCCAGGGATGACCCCGTCTGGCGTCCCTGAGGAGCGGAGAGGTGCTGCCGACGGTCCCCAGGCGAAGAGTCGGCTTGGACGTCCCTGCAGGGAGTCGGGGTTCGCAGGGACACCCTATCAGCATCCCCTCCGAGACGGACAAGTCGACGTCGACGCAGAAGCCAGCCAAAGCCTTTAGAAACAGCATCAACCATCAGACGCATCTGTCATAAAGACCACCCAACTCCCACGCCGTTCTGTTGTTAGCGGGACCCGCCAGAACCCCATCACTGCTCCCGAGAGACCGACAGACTGACCACGAGACGGCGACCGACCAAAGCGTTCAGACACGTCATCAATCATCCAGACAATCATACAGTGCCGGCGCTAAATGCTTACGTGTGCGAGCCGCTTATTTTCACAGTGGAGGGTGCGAATAACGTGTTTTGTTTTTCATGAATTCATTAGAAGTGTACATTTTTATGCTCGTTAGTCAATGAGAGCGGTGTCTTATTTGAGATGTGTTGACGTGTTGGTGAGGTGTTTTAGCAGATAACGTGAGCTCCGATGGGACAAGTTTGCTGTATACTTCATTCCTGTTACTCCCAATCGTCTAGTCGATGACAAATCATACTTTGGCATTCAAGCTAGGTTGTCTTTTTGCTGAAAAGTCGCAGTATTGGGCCTGCGATCATGGCTGAAGAATGCCAATGGGTGTCAGATGCGGCAGTGGCCACACAAACTGCCGTAGAGGTTTGCCGAGTTTCCGTGTTTGTGATTATACACGTGACATGATATGATAATACACGATGCCACGCAAACAGCACGAGTTTCTCGATGTACGGAGATAATCGAGATGGTGATGAGGGAAGGGAAGATTCCCTGGCCGAACGCATTTTACTCCGATCCTGCATTCCAAACGTTTACACCGAAAGCCGTTGAGACAACGGCTTCTTTGATGTCGGCGATAAAAACTCCGCCGTAACATCGCTAAATGGTATCGACATGACCAAAGTGAGTCGCTAACCGCCAGCAGACTTACAGTCATCCAGCAGACATTAACCAAGCGGCCGTCGTACTTTCTAGAAACTATTGTCCATAGCAACGCATTTTCATGGTAGCCCCAAATACACTGCGTTCCATGTGGCAAAATGTGAGCTGGCTGCGCTAGCTGCCCAGCAGTTCTGCACTGTGAGCGGACCAAAGTAAGCGGGCGGGGTAAGGTGAGAAGTTGTGCGACTGCGTGCAAAGCATAATGCACAACAAACCGTATTCAGATATTCCAATTGTACCAAAGAGACAACCACGTCGTAGACGTCGTCAGTCAGGCGAGCGATGCCGCGGGATGAGTGAGACTTTTTTTGGGCTAGGAGAAGTTTTTAATTTGAGCAGACTAGCCCAGGCTGTTAAAAAACAGCCTAGCCCAGGCAGTTCTGTTATCGCGCTGCATATAATTAATTCACTTGCAACAACTATCACAATTTCATGCGGCTTTCAACATCCAGAAGCTCAATGTTTGAAAAAGTGTGCCGTATGAAGCGCTAGGCATTTCCATGTAAGCTGTTTGATCACGCCGATTTTTCTCAGTGTCTCAACGTCACCACGATTCCACTTCCACACTCCAGTACCCTGGAAAGCGCAGAATTGCCAAACTGCCGAGAGACCAAAAGCCACAGTCTGGGCTCGGACCTCGACGAGCCTCCGTGGCACCAACCCGAGACTAACAAATACCAATCAGAATTATAACGGACAATTGCATTGCCAAACTGCCGGTCGAAGCAAGCATGCAGCCACGCGTGCTCGCGCGCAAATCGGAGTTTCCTCTTTCTGGTCATTTTAAAAGCTGTCGGTAGAACCTAGCAACCAGAGTAGACGAAGGCCTAGGAAAACTGTACGGCACGGAAAAATCACGCTTAAACCGTCCGACTATCTATGTGTGACAGGAGTTGACCAGAAACCGGCCAAGGCCCTGCGGCGATACCGGAAGGGGTCAGCCCACGAACACTCCATAGGTAGGTAGAAGTACACTCCATAGGTGCGTTGGCCTGTCCGATGTGACCAAAGTTTGCAACTGCGTCAGTTTCGCCTGTCGATGTCAATATTGACGACCTGAATAGATGCAAAGCAAGCCAATTGCAAGTCAAGCGAGCAAGGAAGTCGGGCAAAGTGATCTGTGAGTAGGCGCCCTAGTGCTACCATCATGAATCCCCTCCTATTAAATACTTTTGACTCCTCGAAACAAAACGCCCGCATGCATGTCTAGACCGTTGTCTTTTGACGTTCGTAAACGGCAAGAGCTATAACCATGGTTTGCAATACTGTGTCATCCTCATGCGAACTGCAAACTTTTGTATGTTTCGGAGCATGTGTAACTTTCGAGACGCCCGAGAGGGCACGATATAGAATCGCGGCCATCTCTGCGACAGGAGTACGTGCGTTGGCAGAGCCGAAGAATTTTGATCGATTTTCGATCTCAGGAAATGTTTCCGAAGCGGGAATGCCAAACGTCATTACGCGTGCATAACTTGAGAATAAAAATATATAATTTGCATGGCGTTGGCAAGGGGGAATAATGTGAGCACAATCAAACTGGGCTCGAGGACTTTTAATGACACGTTGATCAGCATTTAGTAATTGCCGGACGGTGGTTCGCACACCTTCCTTTAGATTCCCCGGTACCTGAGCTCTGCGCTGGCGCCGCCCTCCCTAACGGTGTATGAGGTGCCGCCGACCAGGGGCACCCGTGGCTTTTCGCTATGCGTGGTTATTCAGGGATGCTTACACCAGCGACTGGGAGTCGTGCAGGCGCACACTGACCAGGTGGCGACATTTGCACGAGCATTTGCCAGCGGCTCGCAGTCTGGCGACCCGGACGCCGTAGCAGCCAGCCGGCTGGGCGAGGCGCGCCGGGCGGCAGTGACGCCCGGCGCCGCACCGCGCCGGCTGCTGGCTCTGCTCTGGACCAGGCGCGCCGGGCGGCAGTGACGCCCGGCGCCGCACAGCGCCGGCTGCTGACTCTGCTCTGGACCAGGCGCGCCGGCCGGCAATGACGCCCGCCGCCGCACAGTGCCGGCTGCTGACTCTGCTCTGGACCAGGCGCGCCGGGCGGCAGTGACGCCCGCCGCCGCACAGCGCCGGCTGCTGGCTCTGCTCTGGACCAGGCGCGCTAGCCGGCAGTGACGCCCGGCGCCGCACAGCGCCGGCTGCTGACTCTGCTCCCGAACAGGCGCGCCAGCCGGCAGTGACGCCCGCCGCCGCACAGCACCGGCTGCTGGCTCCGCTCTGGACCAGGCGCGCTAGCCGGCAGTGGCGCCCACCGCCGCACAGCGCCGGCCGCTGGCTCTGCTCTGGACCAGGCGCGCTAGCCGGCAGTGACGCCCGCCGCCGCACAGCGCCGGCTGCTGGCTCTAGCTGTTGGCACGGCTGGCGGCGCCGCCATACAGAGCCGGCTGTTGGCTCCGCTCTGGACCAGGCACGCCGGCCGGCAGTGACGCCCGCCGCCGCACAGCGCCGGCTGCACAGCTGGGCGGCCCACTCCGCCTCTCAGGTAGAGGTGTAATTGCGAACGCATCGGTTGGGTCACCAAAAGGTATCTTCCTCCGTTTGTTTACTTTTTGGCGTCATAGTTATGTTGGCCACTAACAGCTCTCGCGTCTCATAACGCTAGTTTGTCTCACGCATTACAGAGCGTCATCCTGGTGTAATGAATAAGTATGTGTCAGAGCTTGTTTGGCACCAGCGTGAATATGCAGGATAGAAGTGCATGTGCGCTCTCGCTTATTTAAAGTATTCTTCTTTGCTTTTCCGGAAAAGCCTCTGGGGCTTGGGCTGGTATCTGTGAGGGAAATTGTGCCGTTGCTTAGTAGTGAATCCCAGATACTGACTGTTTCTGCCCTTCAGCCCGTGTGCCTCCATTCCCTCTCCATCCAATTTGCTTCCATTATTCTAAGACCATGGTGATAGTTGTCACAACATGCACGACCCCCGGATTTCAAGATATCCAAACCTCCCACCACCTTCGCTCGTTTTCAGCGCCGGGGCTCCCCACAGTGCCATAACTCACGCGGGTCGTAATCAAGCCCAGGATCGGCATGCCACTCGCGCCGGCTGTCAGCAGCCCGCTCGGGCGCGACACCCGCCCGGGTCCGACGCCCCGCCCTGCCCCGGCTGGACACGCCGCGCCCGGCCGCACCATGAGCCCCAGCTAACGACCGGCGCCAGCCAGTTTGCGTGTCGGGCGCAGATGAAAGAGTTGCCGCGCGGCCGGCGCCGGCGCCCGTCACGACCCCGCGGCGTAATGATGACAAATCGAGCAGGTCCCGGCCGGCGCGGAGCACGTGGCTGGCCTTCTCCCAGCGGGCGCTGCCGCGGCGCCGCCGCGCCCGGCCGGCCGCCCCTCCCACGGCTCCCAGATCCTATCGCACCGGCGGCGGCGGGCACCCGTCTCGGCCGCAGCACCCGTAATTACCCCACTTGACTGACAGATCCGTGCAAGCGAGACCGCTGGACTTTCCGGCGGTGGGTGGAGGATGGAATGCGGCACCCACGTTGAGCGCAACATCCGGTGGGAGGCGCCCAGCGCATCGCCGACACTAGCGGCATGCTGCGCGCCTTGGTCCCGCGTAAATCACCGCTACCTGCGCCATTCACGAACTATCGTCACGCGCAGCATGTGATCACTAATTGGTCTGAGCGACGTCGCTCTGCATTGGGCGTTGACTTTTTGCTGGGATCACTCGTTTTGTCGCTGGTCATATTCATGCACGTTATGTGCGCGAAATTCAATTGTCTGCAATGCATGTCCGATCACTTCTCTTGATTTCAGCATCAGGAGCACATCGCTGAGCTCGAAAAGACGACGAATATGGTGATTCTCTGCATTCGAAATCATCCAATCCTTCGGGCACAAATGAGCACGAACACGAGAAGCTTAGGCGGTCGCACGCGTTCCTCCAAACCGTCGCAAAACGCGCTGTTACAAATTGCCAGGAAATCTATGAGTACAGCGCGCGTCCCCACAAGAGACTGCACCATGAAAATCACTGCAATTACGTCAGCAAAAGGCAGCGCAGCAGGTCCATTAACGGATGACCCCGCATGAAAACGATGGACTTCGCGGTCAACAATTTCAAACCGCAGAAGACGAACAATTGCGGAGCCGGCGTCGCTCTCAAAGCGACAAACGGTATCCACGTCTCTGGAAACGGTCCCGGACTCACCAGGTGCTCGTAGCTCATCAGATGAGGTTTGCCGCTCATCAGACGAGGCTTGATGCTCAGCAGATGAGGTTCGCTGCTCATCAAATGGGACTTGCTGCTCATCAGGTGAGGTTTGCTGCCCATCAGACGAGGTTTGCCGCTCATCAGATGGGGTTTGCTACTCATTTTATGATACGAAATCCAATAGATCGATAGTTGTTAGTCGCTGTGCTTGCCCTGAGCCAAACCATACAGGAAACGTTTGCTCCTAGTGTTCGTTGAGCCATTCTTTTATTTTAGGTGTGTGGGAAACTGATCAGCAGGCACCAGCAAAGCCAATCCAGACTGGTGTCACGACATTGGTGCTGCAGCAAAAACTCATGCCAACAGGAGTGCTACGATATTTGTTGCACGTGATGCTACACTTTTTGTGCAAAAACTTATGCCGATTCCTACGCGATATTGCATCTTATACACGACGTTAACGTTGCATGGCAACATGCATACTACAAAAACATGTACCCGTCAATACCTCTAGAGCAAATGTTTATACAGCCTTTACCTATACGCGGGATTATTTCTACTGCAAAAACTCACACACGATAAAATTTATGCTGCAAAGAAATATCCTTGTCATTTCTTCCACAACAGACATAAACAGCCTCTGCTTGAACGTGACACAATTTCCTCTGCAGCAAGTTATATGTGATGTAAGTGCTACACGAGTCACAACACGACAAGGCTTGGAAAAGTAGTGAAAAACGTATTTTTGAGAAAAAGCAACATGTCCGTCATTACGTCTACTGCAAAACCTATATACTGTTTGCCTATCAGCAATATTGCTTCTTCGTCCAACACTTATATGCGATATGTATGCAACATGATAAAGGCAACGTTCTATAAATCATAACCATTTGAACTCCAAGCCATAGGTCAAGCCTCACCAAAACCCCAGAGGAAACGAACGCATCGGACACTTAAACGTGCGAAATCAGACATTACAATCGACAGAACCACAACGGCAATAGTTCTACGCGACATTTCTCCTATAAGAAAACAAACGCATGCGCACTGCCGAAGTGTTACAACACAAGTTCGAGGGCTAAGCGGGGAGAAAACGGTCAAACCTGCTTCAAAATACATAAAACACAGCGTTTGCCCCGGAAGTGATATACCCATCTCAGATGAGGGATGAATAGGGACTCTGGATATGAAACTACACCCGTGGCCTGGTGTTCACTGAAACACGATATCTCTTTTATGAACATGAATAAAAAATTTCAGTGTTGCACGACAAAACTAATGTTTCAAGAAATGTTATTCCTTATTGAGATTTTGCTGCCAAAACTGCAACATACGTTTGTCGTGCTTGGCTCGTACGCCAAGCACGACAAAGCAACAAAATAGCGTAACAGTACAAATAATGTCTTGTGTCGACACCATTAGCCTTTAATCGCAGCATTGCCCAGTTTCGGTTTCCTCCTATCCTGCCAATGGTTCCTGCATCCCTGGTAGGTGTCCACTCCTTTCGCCCCCCACGGCAAGTATTGGCAGTAGAAGTAATGCTACAGATTCGTAAAGACTCTAAGTTTTAGCAATAAAGGTAATGACAGGTGTGTATCCTAAAATATCATGTTTTGTCGTGAAGCACTAATGTCACGTGTAGGTGTTCGCAGTAAAGGAATATCGTCTAGAAGCAATGACTGCTACGTTTTTGCAGTAGAAGTAATGGCGTGTTAAGTTTTTAAGCATAAGTTTTGCTGCGTACCACTTCCATCGCGCATAAGTGTTTGCGGTGTAAATTATGATATGTATAAGCAATACCTACATGCTTTAGAAAAAAATTTCGTGGGCACAAGTTTTTGAACTACCTACAAGCCTTGTTGTGTAGTACCAATGTCGCGCAAAGGTCTTTGCAATAGAGGTTATGTCGTATATACGTACTAGAGGTATCCATGTTTGCAGTAGACGTAATGACGGGTATGAATTGTTCCGGTAGAAGTTTTGTCGCGTAGCACTCATGGCGGGCATAAGATTTGGCAGCACAAGTCATGTCATAGCACTTCTGTCAGTAGGAATTTTTGTTGCGGCACTAACATCGTGAAACCATCCAAACTGCCGCAGACACGCTTCAACGCCCTGGATCTTGCCGAGGTTCATAGGCGGGCTCGGCCTGTTTCTCTCACCGTTCGTTACAGAACGGAACTACTTTTTCGAGTAACGCGGTGACGGACTCATTGCTTTTAGAAATATTACGCATTGAGTCACTTGCAATACTTTTTCGGTGCGCTACCGCGTTACAGTTTGCGTCTGTTTCTTTTGTTTCAAAGGGAGTGTTCCGCATTATTACCGGGTTTTGAGCTCTAGTAACCATATTGAAGATCAGCCGGTGTAGAGCACAGCCCTGCCCTTCTTAAGATTTAAACCCCTCTATTTTCTTAGCTACACACCCGCGAAAATGTGCAGACTTTTTCAAGGCCACTCAGACATGCATGACGACACAGAAACATCATTCAAATGTTGCCACCCCATTGGCCTTGTGGCGATCAGGTCCAAGAATGATAACATTGTCGGGTCGTTCATGTCTGGTGTTCGTAAGCACGGCTCCCACACATAACGGACTTCGATGGACTCCTAATCAAGGGTGAGCATACAGCTCAATTTTCGAATACGGCGTTAAATTTATTTAGGTTGAGATGCGTTGGTCTAAGTGGGCCATTTACACATGGTGTGTCGATTCGACATTTTGTTTCATCAGCGAATTTTAATGGAGTTCACCTTGTTTCACACCGCTCCGCTTCATAAACCCAGTAAGTGTGGAACTGACCCCGCTCCGCGGTGACGTCATCGAAGTGGAAGTTGACTGAACGAATGATAGAAGTCCGATTGTGTTTAGAACGAGACAACATTCTCACCAATGCACGATGGGGTTTCAGGAAAAACCGCGGCACGATTAACCATGAAGTAACTATTGATACGATTGTCCGCATTGGCTTTAAAGAAAACCGACGCGTCGGTGCCATATTCTTCGATGTGGAAAAGGCGCATGATACTCTGTGGCGTTAGGTCTTTTGGCGAGACGCAGCGACACTTTTAATTACGGCATCCGTGGGTCTAGGCACATGACCAACTTCGTGATTGATCACACTTTCAGAGTACTTGAAGGCTCACATTGTTCGGACGCATACCACCAGGAAAATGGCGTACCTCAAGATAGCGTACTGGGCGTTGCCTTGCTTGCTGTTATGATTAACGATATTGGAGGCTTCCTTCCACAGTCTGTCAGCCGCTTGTTTTTGTAGACCATGTCGCAGTTCGGTAACCTGTGTCTACAAAATCCCTAAAGCGGTGGCTGCAGCTTGCCGTGACAAACCTGGAAAGGTGGAGCCTTAGCAATGGTCTCAACGTCCAAAACCGTTGTTATGCATTTTTGCAGATGCCGTCGTCAATGCCGCCGCAATGGCACTTAGCACCTCTCCAAACGAAGCTGTTGTCCGTTCCTTGAGGATAATTTTGGACAAACGCTTGACATGTCGCTTGCATATGAAGACCATACGTAAGAAGTGTTTTTTACATTACTCGTAATGCGGAACACTCCCTTTGGAACAAAAGAAACAGACGTAAACTGCAACGCGGTATTGCACCGAAAAAGTATTGCAAGTGACTCAATGCGTAACATTTCTAAAATCAATGTGTCCGTCACCGCGTTACTCGAAAAAGTAGTGTTTCATCAAACAACACGGGAGTGTGTTGCTCGAACATCGAATGGTGCAGACAGAAAGTCGCTTTTACTTCTGTCCCATTCATTGATACGTTCAAAACTAGGATGTGGATGCTTCGTTTACGATCTTGAGATGAAAACAAGTTCAATCTTACTTACACAATACACAACACCGCATCACGCAATGCCACAGCAGCGTTTAGGACAGCCCCAGTTGCCAGACTCGTGATGAAAGCAAATGAGCCGCTCCCCCCCCCCCCCCCCCCCCCTCCTGGCACTAAGAAGGCAAGTGTTCGGGACGCGATACGCATGTATGCTAGCCCAGTTATCAAACCGCCCCGCTCATGAAGTGGTTTTCACGTCATATCGAAAACTTGTGCAAAAGCGGACCAAAAAGGCGTTCACGCTTCCATTCGGCGTGCGAATGAAACAGCAATGCCGAGCGAGTGGCATCAGTTTGCGAGGAGTATCAGTTTACCAGGTGTGTCCAGGCCTGTTCTGATATGCTTGACAACGACTCTCATTTGGTGGCTACAGGTGAACGGCTTGTGCTTCTAGCTGATTTAGGATTTTCAGCCATGTATACGTCGTGTCAGGCACTTAACAGTTGTGGCGCAAAATGACCATCGCGGTCGGCGCGCCCTTAAATTACAATCATCATGATCAACAAATCAATTATTTTCCAGCTTTTCAAAAAGCTTAGTGTAAGAAAGGGAACGATAAGGTAAAGTTGATCGGGGTGGTCATCACCAAGCAGAATAGTTAAGTTAAATCCAGACCCTCTTTTTCACAGAAGCGTATTAATACAAGTTTATGGTTAAAAAAACTGTGGCCATGTGGTGATGAGACATTTTGCAGTAATAAAACTCTTACAGGGCACGCAGTGCGGTCGAACATCGTGCAAAAACAAAACTGTGTGAGGAAAGTACGCTCTATGTGCACTCTGGCTAACACTTTTTCACCCTGCGATATGTTTAAAGTCGTTCATATTTGCATGCAATGTTTAATAAGTTTCATTTGTGTCATTGCTGTTGCATTGAAACATTTGTCTAGCCGATGTTTTGAGAAAGAGCGTATCAGACATATTTCAAAGGATTTAATGTCCGAAGGAAGATTCGTAATGGGAGAGAGAGAGAGAGGGGGCGCCCTTGGCAGCTCGATCAGTGCGTTCATTTCTGATGATTCCTGGAATCCACAACAAAGATGTTTTGATGCCAATGTTATACAGACGTTGATGCCGATGTCATGTAGATGTTGATGCTTTTTCATAATATTAATGACCATTGAAGGCAAAGAGAAGGTAGCACGTAGTGACTGTGCAGAATGACGTGGATCTGAGCATTTATGGTGTAATAAGACCTCTTCATTCGGAAAAGGTGTAGGGCTTAAAAATTAGACGCATCCATCGATGAAAACTGGGGTTTTATATAGGAGACGGCTGTGGGATGTATGAGTTTTATAGATCACTGCATTCACAGAATGTAAGCTGCATTTGGAGTCGCCAGTGTAGGGAAAATGACATTGTGGATGTTTGGCACCTAATTCGTTAAAATATGTTGAATGTGCTCGGCCGTGGTTAATGTTATCGCACAGTCAGGAGTGTTTGAATGTCTACCTTTGCCAAATGTCTTGGAGGCGCTGCAAGCCTTGGCAAAGGTGTTATTTTGAAAACGAGGAAAATGATTCCGTTGGAGATTTTTGTAACTTTGGATGCAACTGCTAATCCGGAACGTTTCGCTGATTGCCATATATGATTGCGATGAATTGCAGGCAATCGTGCGCATGGCTTTGAATGTGGAGTGAGCTGAATAGGATTTAATTTTAGTGACATAATGTGATGCTCTTCTACGCATCGCCATTGTAGTGGTGAAATGAAGGCCTTAACTTGTAATGAAGATATTGATGACATTTTCTTCGTTCCTAGGGCAATACGAAGGAAGGAGCTTTATATAGTGGCCAGTACTTTCAACGAAGAGTCGCTGACACCGACATAATTGAGTGAACCATATTCCATTACTGACAATATCAGGTTTTTATACATATGGAAAGGTGAAAGTCGGTCAGCACCTATAAACGGCTCGAGGCATGCAAGGGAAAAGGTTGAAACGCTTATTGGTCCTGAAACAGGTGCATTCTATGTGCTTTTGCACTGCAAGTCTGTGGTTTGATTCCACTCCGAGGAACTTGAATTAGGGTGACCTGAGGGATGAGATGATCAGGCATCACATCAGAGGAGATCATTTATCATGATGTTGAAAAGGGCTGGTGATAAACCGCTCCCCTGTGGAAGACCATTTTGGTGGATGTCGATTAGATAATGGTGAGCGTCGCCATACTCGGAAAGATCGTAGACCAGTAAGAAAAACTGTAATATAGTAGGTAGGCCACATGTCCTTTGATTCCTTGTACGTGTAGTTCGAACATGAGTGCCATCTTACATACCATGTCATATGCTCGACTATGTCTAGGAAGACAACCGTGCTGCTTTGCTTACTTTACAATTCTATTGCGGAAATCAGTCTGAAGTCCAACTAGGTGGTCTACATTGTTTTATGTTGTTTTGTTTTGTGAAAGCCATCATCGACTTTCAAAAGCATTTCTTTGTCCTCCAAAAACCTTGATTAAGAAATGTTCGTTGAGGTTTTTCCGGAGGCAGCTAACAAATGTTTGGACGATAGCTGCATCTTAATGGTCTTTTCCCGGTCTTGGGGAGGTTACTAAAACTGCCTCCTTCCATGCTTCAGGAATAATATGTTAAGTCCATAGATCATTGAACGTTGAGCGTGGGGTCAGTAGGCAGAAACAATGTTTGTTGTATTGCAATGACGAGTAGAGTGGGGAATAATACAAATGTTTTTGCTTCAAACCATTGCGATATAGCCCCACAGCAATTCCACTGAAAGCCGATAAGACATTTACCGAATATTGTACCGCCCTCGCCAGCTGGCGCGTATCGGCCCAGCGAGACGGACCGTCGTCGGCCCACAGCCACCCTCACTGGCGGGCGGGGCCGGCGGTCCTCAGCCGCGCGTGATGCGGCAGACGTGCAGGGGGAAGGGGTGGACTGTTCGTAGTCCGGCCGCACGAGGGCAGTTGTTGACCTTTTGTAGCCCGAAGGCTAGGATTGAGGGCGGCTTGGGAGGCCTGCGGACCATTTGTTGCCCGAGGACCGGGACGCCGGTCAGCCTGTGGACGGGTGCGTGCAGGCGTCTGTGCACCCGAACGTCGGATCAAGAGTGACTCGACGGCGCTTGTTGACTGGGTCTATGTGGGCGCCACAGTTGAAACGGAGTTGCGGGGTGGGGCGAGAATCTTCAGGGAGGAAGCTGGGGAACAGAAACAGTCTGTGTGCAACACGTTGTTATCCGGACTTTTGCTGTCTGCGCGTAAGTTTTGTTGGGACTCTCAGAACCTGCCATTAAAATAGATTCCACTGGAGGGTGGTACTGCAGCACCCATAGGATATTATGCGCAAATTGATTTCATTCATTTCCGAGTCCAAAGTACGCGGTAAGCTCAATTTCAGACTTGTTTCTTCTTTTCGTGTTCCCATTTGCCATGCCATGCATAGACAATTTTCTTCGGCCTTAAGCGATTCTAGTGCACGCAGGACGGCACGCACCATTATCAAGTTCATGGTCCTATTGGACAACTGTCGGATTTCCCACACCATATGTTTATTGCGAATGAAGTATTTCAAGGTGCTTAAACAGCCCTGTTCAACATGCGTTGGCTTGTTTTCCCAAAATTTTGCATAGATACATTGCCGAACGATATTGCAGCTTGCGTCAAATGACCTGCTCGAAGACGGCAGCAAAAAGATGCGATTGTTCATTGATATACGCCATTAGTGGCTTGTTAACGGTGAGAAAACGAAATGTGTTTGCTCTATACCTGTTCTGTCTAGTTGTACTAATAGAATGTTCAATGCCTGCTCTTCAATGTGTTTTTTGTGGAAACTGCAAAGCGAAAAGTCTGGGAGAGATGTAGCGGAAGTGATAGATAACTAAGGCTGTAAATAATGTGTAAGGGAATTCAAAATCATTGTGCCGTGCTCTTCCCATCAGAGCAAAGGAACATGGCGTGTTGGAATAACCTTTGTGAACTAATGCTAATATTTCCACTTTTTATCACAGGTAAATATGACTAAATGCGTCAACAATTGTACTGGTTGATTACCAGTGTACTTAGCAAAAGCTGGAGAGTGTGAATTGTATAGGATGTTACAAGATGTTAATGATGTTCTTCTTAAGAGTTTGTGGCTGGTTTCCCCCCCAAAATTGGCCACTTCCTACAGCACAAAAACATCAGCACCTCATATTGAGACGGCTGGTCAAAAACAAGCAATTAAAGGTTGTCTGCATGTTCTGCTCCCGTGACCGAGTCGTTGGGTTCGTAGGATCACAGTGGGTTCGGGATGAAAACAATGCGTGGGAATATGAACGACGAAACAAACGGAATGTGATCACAGTTGAGTTGGAGAGGATGATGTGCCAGGTGTATCTCGTCGCCTTTTACTTAACATACCACGGCCGATTGTTGGGTGGAATATGGAATTAATAACGTCTTGACCATTGCTGTGCCTAGTGCGCAGCAATGCTCGCAGCATTGAAGTGCGCATTGGAAGCACGGTACCGAGTGGTCATATCTTATATCTGAGCGCCAGATTGTGCTGATGTGGACAAAAAGTGACAATGATATGCCCGAAGGGAGGTCATGAAATGAGTCACAACCATCAGGTAGAAGGGCATTGGAGACATACAGCTAGTGTGCGGAATACTCTTGGAAGTGAGCATCAGAAACAACTGATCGGCACATCACACGGTGCACCACGCTCCCGAGAGAAGTCCCACCATGAAGTATGCCCAATTTCCCTTAAATTCGACATTATAAAGGTGAAAAATTAGTGCAGATCCATATATCATATCAAACGCACGAGCAATATCTAGAAACACGGCAGTGACCAGGCGTTTTAGGCGAAATGTTCGACAAATGTCTGTTTGGAGGCGGATCATATGATCATAGGTGATACGGTTGTGTTGAAATCCACATCACTGGTCCGATATGAGTTTGCTACGATTTGTTATCCAGGCAAAGCGTTTGCCAACCATACATTCCAAAATTTTCCCAGCGAGCCGCTGAGCGCAATGGGACGATAGTGGACTGATCGTGTGCGTCCTTGCCTGGTTTTTGGGATCGGAATTAGTATTGTGCCTTTCGTGAGCGCTGGGAAAACATAACAGGACCCCAAATCATTGAAAACTGCCAATATCAGTTGCAGTGCGCTGTCAGGTAAATAATGAAAGAAAGCGTAATACTTCATCATAACATACTAAAGTGTTGCCGGAAAGCTAATTGCATCGGAGAGCTCTGAGAAATAAAATTGCTCTGTGTTGTTAGGAAGTAAACAATGGGGATTTGAATGAAAACTGAGTCGCGGTTGATCAGTGACCTTTCCGCCCTTCTGCCGCCGCCACCGCCCCCCACCACCCCCGCCGCCACCGTCGCCGCCATCCCCCGTCACCACTGTCGCCCAAACCTCTCCGCCACCACCGCCGCCGCCGCCATCCCTCCGCCACCGCTAACATCCGGTCTTCTCTTGTTGCCGCAGCCACCGCCGCCACCGCCGCCACCGCCGCCACCCCCGGACTTGGCTGGGCCACCCACAATCTCTAGGGAAAATATAGCACTGAAAGTACACTCCAAGGTTGGGAATGTACCCGGACAAATCGGCTGTCGGCAATTTCGTTAAAACAAACAGCGACACTTGCAGTTTGAATCGAATACAAATTGGGCTGAAGGCTACTTGGGCATGGGCTCTTATTTCTTAAAATTTTAGCATGGGCTCTCAGCAGCCCATGCAGCGTTCCTCTCAGGAAGAGCCCGGGCAGAACGCCCTGCCTCGCCGCCGTGTTGTTTTCGCATTGGGAAAAGCCCGGTGGCAGCCACGTTTCACTTTCCCGCTCGCGTGCTGGCACGCGCGCTTGCCGTCCTGGTGAAATCGATATCCGAATATGAAATAAAAGTAAAAAGACTGCCGACCAACTCCGGCCCCGACGTGGGGAGCATAAGGCATTTTATCTTAAAGCATTTCTCTCTCTGCCTGTTATTCTAAAGTTCCATCAGCAATGCAAAAAATGCATTCTAGCGGCCAAGAGTATCCATTCGGCGGAAAAGGGTCTCGTTGCGTAGGTACGTGTCCTGCAGGGAACTAGATCTCAGCAGCAATGAAATGCAAAGGTTTGGCATTAGTGGCACAGGGGCTGTTATTTCCAAATTAAACGCACATAAGAGCCTAATATCAAAGGCGGAGTGAGAGCTCTGGAGGGCAATTGTCCGAGATGCACTGCCTAATTCTTCTCCAATTCATTTTCTCCCGGAAAGTCGTCTTGCTGGACAGACCGCGGCAGGAATTACTCCACAGCCGCAGGGACCGCAAATTCATTGCGTCATTCGTTATACTTTAATAACCCTTCGCCGCCTCTAATACCACGTATTCATTCATCTGGCTGAGATAATCACGGGCGGCTCCAGGAGCCGCACCGGCGGCGGCGACGGCCCCGCAAAAACAAGTTCATTCAGAAGAGCGGCTCGAGCCAATTACCCCGCCGGCCGACGCACGCAACGACTGGGTCAGGGGTCAGATCGGTCACGTGACCAGCGTCCGGTCGGCGCGCCGCCCGGCCGCCTTTTACGGGCCTGTTAATGGGGCTGGCACGCGGGAGCGGCCGTCGCCCGCGGCGGCGCCCGAGGGAGAAGGACGGACGGACGGCGGTGTAGCCCGGGAGGAGAGGGACGGACGGCGGTATGTAGCCGAGAGGAGAGGGACGGACGGCGGTGTAGCCCGGGAGAGATGGACGGACGGCGGTGTAGCCCGGGAGATGGACGGACGGCTGTGGTATAGTCTGGGAGGAGAGGGACGGACGGCGTGTAGCCCGGGAGGAGAGGACGGACGACGTAGCCCGGGAGGAGAGGGACGGACGGTGGTGCCGGGAGGAGAGGGACGGATGGCGGTAGCCCAGGAGGGAGGGACGTACGGCTGTGGTATAGTCGGGAGGAGAGCGACGGACGGTGTGTATCCGGGAGGAGAGGGACGGACGGCGTGTAGCCCGGGAGGAGAGGACGGACGGCTGTGTATAGTCCGGGAGGAGAGGACGGACGACAGTGTAGTCCGGGAGGAGAGGGACGGACGGCGGTGTAGCCGGGAGGAGGGACGGACGACTGTAGCCCGGGAGGAGGGGACGGACGGCGGTGTAGCCCGGGAGGAGAGGGACGAACGGCAGTGTAACCGGGAGGAGGGGATCGGACGGCTGTGGTGTAGTCCGGGAGGAGAGGGACGGACGGTGGTGTAGTCCGGGAGGAGAGGAAGTGTAATGACAGCACTGTGAACCGTTGTGAGTGTCGATAAATGCTCTAGCAACGACGCTATGGATGTGTAACGCCCATCTGTGCCCAGCAGGTCTTGCAAAAGTCCCATTTGCTACTGACCTGAACATCCAGTTCAGGCGTTTGCGCGATCATTCAGCCGTCTACTCATTTCTAAAGCGCCGCTGTTGTCCCTAAACTAATAAAATGAGGCATGCCAAATCTCCGGATCTGGTTTTGTGGACAATGCTGCTGTCTTGAGTTGCTGCAGTTGCAAAGCACACCGTGAGCCTTGCAGCAACATCAAATATCAAAAGTAGATTATCAACGCCTTTTATGATAGCACTATGCTCTAGCACCCTGTCCACCAGTGACTGGAAGATCGTTAGTAGATCTTATAATGTATTGCTACTTGTTAGATGGTTCTATGTGGAGCTGGCAGGGCACCACATACAGCAAGAGTTGGATCTAATCTGACTGGATTTCCGTTGGCTGAGTGGTGAACTTGGTTGGATGTGTGATCTCGAATCTCGAGAGCTGGGATAGTGAACCACTTAAATTAATGGGTTTGTAATGCATCGGCCTTCTTAACCCTGGTGTACACCGGGTAAGCTTAATTTCTTTCCCAACGATGAGTACATGACGTCAATTTTTCGATCAATCATGGACGCATGCAATTGTCTAAATCTTTCGAGCCGCATCCCGTCCTCCTGGTTGTGAGGTTTAAGCAAATAGGCGTTGCCAGACGTATCAAGCGGAGGCGCAGGAACTTTGAGCACTGGAGGTGCTGATACCCAACTTTCCGAGACTTCAACATTTAGCCCATGGTCCTTGACGGGAAGAAACAGCGAGCCTGTTTGCCCCTTCCCCTCCCAATTTTGGAAGACTTCCATTGTTTATGGATTGTGCCATGTTTATTTGTAGACTGCTGTCAATTGGCGACAGACTTACGAATCGGTCATGCACTATAGCGTCGAGCAGCCGCAGCCCCCGGAACCCGATAGATCAGTTGGTAGCGCAATCCATAAAAGGCCTGACACAACTGACACTCGACACATTTAGCTGCGCTGTTCGGGTGGAAAATCGCTTCAGCCCTTTTCGAGAACTCGGCGAAGCAGCCTGCCGCGTAAGCATATCAGCTCGCGAACTAGGCAACGTCGTCCGCTTGTATAATAAGCCAATTCCGCCCAAACCCTACCATCTCTTACCCCCCCCCCCCCTTCCTCCGTGAACATCAGTTCAGGAGCGACCAGGAGTGCGATTGCCCGTTATTCGCGCCACCGGAGGCCGTCGGCGGAGCGGTCCGATCCGCCTGGCCGCCCCCGACCGCCGCTCGCCCCCTCCCGCCCCCAGTCACGGCGGCGTTTTAATGACGGCAGGCGGCGACCGGGGACCAGCGGCCCCTCCCGCGCCTGGGCCAAGTGCATGGCGGGGCGCACCAAACGGCGTGCATGCAGAGTATCACGAGCAGGCGGTACCGAAGGATGGGCATTATTGAGAGGGGAAATAGTACGTAAAAAGAGGAATGCGAGGAGTCGACATGTGCCTGCCACTTTTGGTTTGAGGGTAATATGAGGGGAAGCGGCGCAGGCACCAGGTACTATTTCAGTCTCTTCGAATTGCATGGGTATTGCGTTGCAGTACATTTTATTTTTCTTAGAGTGAAAACCTTTTCATGGCTGCGATGGTATGGAGAGTCTAAATATTACTCCTGATGCAAATCCTGTTGGGCAAATCGAAGCCGTGCGAAACACGCGCCTGATGGCCGTACGTACCTCAGTGTGTTTGGTAAACACTACAGAATCCTTGGAAGTTTTGGGGCACACAACTGGAGATCTTGCATGATACCTTCAGAGGGTAGCTGCAAAGATCACGACAACTTCCATCACGGACCCAAATTTACGACTTGATACCGAAAATCCGATCCCATTCGCTTATTTACGATGAACGAAATATTTTCTGGTGAAGATAGTGCATGCAAGTCTGCCTCATTGCAGAAAAAGTTGCGCAACTCAGTATGTCTCGCGGCTACAGCTTATAAACTCGCGTCATAACTTTCTCCGAGGCATTGTTTTCATAAATGTGCTTTCACAAATCGCCGTTCATCAGTTTTGCCGCACAAGCGAATACTTCAGTGCTGCCGATTAGCTTATGCTTGTTAGCCGATGAACTTAACATGAGCTAATCAGAGCACGACGAGATTCTGCAGTGCTATAGCCTCACGTGCGCGGCACACAAACGATGCGAACCATTTTGCTTCGGAAAGCGGCCGAAGAGGCGGTTATGTGCTAAAATCAACTAGGATTGGTTTCTCATTTATCTACTATCCTCGCATTCGGTATCCACGACCAAGAGAGTCTCGCAGGTTCAGGGTTAACGACCTCTCGTACCAAACAAACCTCGTCTGTAACGATCGCGCACATTTTCGCTCCCTTACGCTAGATTTTCTCTTACCGTAACTGCCGAATTTCCTAACATCGGAGACCGCAGCGCACCACAAGAGCGCAACCGGAAGCCTTGACCAGACAGAGACGGGAATTCCAGGCGGCCACTGTGTACATAGCCCTCTGGGGTTGAAGTCGATCACAGTTCTGCGTTACAGAACGATAGCGTGTGTGGGCGATGTGCTCAAATAAAATGAGTATCCCTCTTAAGTATAAACCTTCCCTCTGTTGCCCGAGATTCTCGCTTACGATAGCTAAGCCATATCACGGTGTCGGAGACTGCAGTGCTTTACAAGAGCAGAACCGGAAACTGCGACTGCACAAATTCAGGAGCACCAATTAGTCGCTACGCATATGATCTTGGGTGAAGTGGATCACATTTTTTTAGAACTGTAGGTTGCACAAGAACATGCAGATTCACGTGGAATAGGACTACATTAGTGGACAGAAAATTGGCAGTAAGGATAATCATGCTACAAAAATACTTTGACAGTTCGGTGACCTCGATAAGCTTTCCGAACTCAAAAAGTGAATGATTATGGACCGGCTTGGACCTGCCTGGGCCCAGTCACTCAGATAAATGCGGGGCTGGGTAAGAACAGAGCCGTCCATAGCAACAGCTGAGTTTATCGCCGCCAGTATCGGCTGTGTTGTTGCTGCTGACTTAAATGCCGTCATCATGGTTCCCATCCCGCCGCGGTATAGCAGCATCCAAGTCTACACATGTGATGTACTTGCCGGTTAACATGCCTGAAATCCACTGCAAAATATAATGTAACGTGATATATTGCAGCAGATTGCAGCATCTTGCAGCTTCTGCGAAAGTTCGAGCGAACATAACACCGCTCCTGGCCATGTTCCCACGGAGAATGCTGGTAGTTTTCTCGTTGATGCGTGGCCTTCGACAGGACGCCCTACCTGGAAGGCTGACTGCGGAGCATGGGAGGCTTAGCTGTCACATAAACCCCCGCTGAGCTACCGAGCCTAGAGGTAAGAGCCAGCTTCTTGTGGCGTTTAGCCTGTCCCCCATGGCAATGCTGCCTGCTTTTGCTCGGCACTGCAGATCCCGCTTCGGAACGCGAACATGCCTACGCCTTCGATACGACCCAGACGAACTCGTCGATAGCCAGGCGCGGTGAGATCGGAGCCGCCGCCACCAGACGTCTTCCTCCACAATTAGCGTAGAATCAATTTCACCTGCGCTTCGCGGGCTCATCAGATAGTGGCACGTCTGACCGCGCCGTAAAAGACAAACGCGCCGTTATCACGCCGACTGCGGCCGCCGCGCCGCCGCCGAACCCTGCCGCCGCGCCGCCGCCGCCGGCCCTCCATAAAACTTATCCCCAAATCACCGCACACTGCATAATGCTAATTCCCATCTGCAACCGCATAATTGTTGTTAATACGGTGAGAAGTTGGCGGGCGCTCGTTTGCGGCCGGTGCCGGCGGCGGCGGCCACCGTGGGACCGCGCCGGCGCGCCCCGCGCCCATTGGTCGACGCCGCTCGTGCGCGCGCGCTCCGCCACGCCGCGCTGTCAACGACGGACGCCATTACCGCCACAAAGACGGTGATTCCGTCAGGGCGTCAGCGGCCGGGGCGGCGCCGCGGCCGGCGGCGCGCTAACTGCGCCGATTTGGCGGCGAGGTGCGCAGGCTTGGCCGCAGTGGGCGCCCCGCCCAGTGGCGGTGACTGTGGCTGTCCCCGCCCCGGGGCACGGCACGGCCGACTGAGGCGGCGCCAGGCCGCTGTCACGCATATGTCAGGGACGGCAAGCGATCTCGGGGGAGGGGGCATTTACGGTTAGCAAATGGAGTAACAGTACTTGCCACCAGAAGGTATTTTGCGTGTTGCACATGCCTGTGATGGCCTTGTAGTGAAGCCTACGCAATGTTCTCGGCCAGATTGACTTGATACCGTCTCGAAAACGAAGACAGATAAAGGGAGAGAGTGATGACGAGGGATGACCACAGTGTTTCGTTCCGTCATCTGCGTCAATATCACCGTTCGTCGCGAGTAAGGGACGCGGCTATGCGAGTTCATCGCCGTTCCTACTGCTGATCATATTCCTTTGAAGACATCATCTTATTGCCACTGAACCAGAGGCCTGTGTCATCGCATGCCATGACATACCAGAAAGACACGAACACACATTATTCGCCGGACTGAACAACGCAGCTCCAACTACACCTGCGGACACACGATCCCCAGCCCGTCCAACCAGCGCTTCAACGTCGACCCAGCTGGCCGCCGCCAGCCGGCGTCGGCGCGTAACGAGGGCGTGCCGGGCCGTGACGGGCCGGGCCGGGCCGGGCCGCCGGTGACCCGGCGGGTCGCGGACCCATGCGATCTCCCGCCGGCCGACCGGCGCCACTTTGTCGTCATTAGCGCGGCACGGTAATCGGCGCCGCCGCGCCACTCGCCGGCAGTTACCGTCATTAGCCGGCCGGCGACTGTCGACGCCGCCTGCCGGCCGCCGCCGCCGCGATCGGCCGCCCATGTATCACGATTACTCGGATGATTTATCGCGCGGCGATGGCGCGAGCCAATCTGTGCTTCCGGTGCGTGGGCTCGGCTTCCGCTGCTTTCCTGGGCGTCGCTGGTGGTGGTAGACATCTAAGTGGCTGGGTGCGCTGAGGAAGCAGTATTTTGCAGCAAAAAGTTACTCAAGTTCTCAAGTTCTATGTATGATGCATTGTTCTGGCAATCTGACTTATGGTTTTCTCCTTTGCATCTCATTTCTCTTCGTCGCATGCGCATTTAAGTGCGGTACTCGTTTCATCCAGATGCATTGTAATAATTTATGTGTGCATACGTAAGGCCTGCGTAATAGTATTACGCCAAGCGAAAGCAGTAAAAATTGTTAGTAGTGCCGGTTTAAGTGATAACAGGCAATCATAGAGCAAGCTTAGGAGTTAGAACAGATTGCTAGATGGGTATACAGGCTGCATCTGATTCCACAGCGTTAATGCGTGAAACGCTCAGTCGTGCGTATGACCAGACCACGGTGCACTCAAAATCGTGGTCAACACTCGATTCACAGATTGGGGTGCGCTGCTCTTGCACGCCAATATTCTTTTTCCGTTGGTTCTTAAAACGCAAAGTTTTTCTTTTGTTTCTTTTCTGCCTCGTAGTTTGTTAACATTCGCAGCACCCATGATACTTGACCTATATCTTAAACTCGAAACGCTAATTTCGCACCGTATTAACTTGGCTGTAAATAAAGCATTAAACAATGGGGAGGGGAGATTCGGACCCATACAACCCCTATTGATAGAAATAAGCCCGAAACCCTGGTACCACTCTGAACTTAAGGTTTTTCTCGTGCTCCCATCACTGCAAAGCAAAAATGCAATAATGGTCCAAAAAACATGTGTTCTTTTGACGTCCCATTGAAATGCATATTGCTTCAAATAATCGGGAATAAGCCCACTCCTAATTTGGTAACACTCTAGCCCTTTCCGCACATCAGAGCCAATTTCGACAGGGTTGAGCGGCAGGTGTTACCTTTTAGGTAAAAATGCAACTGTATATGTTTGCCAAGTAGCACGCGTGATGACAGCTAGGCTTGACACCATGTTGACGAACCGATGCTGCACATTAAGACCGGGCAGAAAGAGCATGGTTTCGTCAGGGCAGGTGAGTCAAAAGCCGTTTATAAACACCTTCGCTTCGGTTTGTGTGTTTCTCGCCCCAGCCGAAGCTTGACTTAATTATGTGATGGGTGTTGATGTGAGCTCAACTGTTTCAACTTTACAACCGGCCCGGTCTGACTGAGCACAAACCAAGCCATCGCAAAAGGTCAGACAAGGTCACATCACCGATGCTGACACGTCATGCGCTCGTCCTGTTAGTTGCAGGTTTTATTGGGCCGTAAAGCAATTAGTTGATGCAATCTGGTAATTAGACAATCACAATTTATCTTTCAGGACTCATGACGCTAAGTCCACAATTTAAGCCGACCCTAACTTGCGTTGAATGATACGGCGCCAGTTTAATTCCGAACTATTAGCGATTTACGACCCGCTTTAAAAATTTATGAAAAAATCGTAGCTGCTGCATGGATTCTACAGCAGTGCCGTCTGAGCAACAGAGCGTTTGGTACGGTGCACTGGTACTATCCGATCCACATTAGTTTTGATGATTTTTCACGCTTCACAGGTAACATAAATGGTGTCATGGTGTCTGATTCAGGGCGATGAAGGCCAGATCCATCGGCTGGTTGAATTTTTGTGATCCGGGTATTGGGTCCAGGGACGATGGACCCTACCTCAGATGTTCACCAACGTCTGGGTGCGATTGTGGGCCACATTGCCTCTGTCTCAGGCAGTGAACATGTCGGGGTTTGATGGCGCCATGAAGGCAGTCTCAACGGAGAGAGCCCTATAGAAGTGCGTCTTTGTCAAAGCAGCTTGGCGGGATACAAGCCCCCGACAGTGATCTCGGGAGCCACTCGGCCTCTTCACCGGGCACCCTCTCGACTCATCCCGCTCGGTCCCGGAACCCATTTCAGGGCCTCTTCGGCATCCCAAGCTGCTCACGCAGTCTCGTGTACTCCGGACGTCCTGTGAGAGCGGGATTGTACGCAGTCCCCTGACTGGGAGAACAGTCTCGAGCTGCCCCGACTCTTGTGGTCGCGGCTGGTCACCAGCACGCTGCGGCCAGCGGTACAGCGATAGTAGGTACGCGATAGATTTATAAATAAACCAATACAAGCATAAATATACAATACAAATATATAAATAAAAGAAATGAGCCTTGTGGTCTGCCATCAAGACGTGGCGGCTGCGGCAGCTGCAGAGCCTCGCCCTCTGCCTCTCTGTCCTTCATTCCGTGCCTCCGTAGCGGTTTATACGGGAAGGAGAGCATTAACCAAACCAAACAAAGCCTTTGAGGACCTGCACCGCACCTTGGCGGCCTTTCCACTCATCTTGGTCGCGTTTGAGGTTAAGTCAATCACACTTGGCATTGCACCAAGCGTAGTGCAATTTCGAAACATTTTAACGGAAGTAAAGCATGCGCATGCATCGTTAGCCCGCACAAAAGAGTGTGCTCATTTTTGTAGTGCATTACACGTTTTACGCTCTGGAAGGTAATTTGGGGAATCTGGTTCTAAAGCATTTGGTAGAGTCTGTGGCTACCAGTCATCATAGGGCGAGGTAAACTAGCCGTAGCCGAAGGTAACTGCATGCATTGGAGTGGAATTAAATGGTGATAGCTAATGTCATTCACAACGTCCTTTTGGTAGGTGCAAGTAAGCACAATTTTTTTGCTAACATTACTCACATTTTCGGCTATTTTCGCATCAGTTCATGAACAATTTCAGGTTATCCTATCCGGCATCGAAAAGTCGAAAGGTCAAGTAGGCTATCAACCCAATCTGCGTTGGATTGTGATCTCACATTTCACGGCCACCACAGGTCGTAAAATGCGACAAAAAATATTAAAGCATGAATGACATTGCAAGCGAGTATCGTACAGCGTGCAGACGAACTTAGTCGATGTGCATCGGGCAGCCACTTCGTTTCTCACCATCCGTCGCGCGCACAGATACGAGTCTACACTTCATGGAAGACAGGAAACGGCACAAAATTAGATCATGGGCGTCTGCGAATTTGAAATAACGCAACGGGTATGTTAAATAGACCAATAACGCTGCAGGGACTTCCGTGCACCTTTTCACACCAGCCGCCTTCAACGAGCCCATCGTTCACATCACTAAGGACAGAACCCATAATTAGATCATGCTCCCTCGCGTGACGGCCCAATAAATTTATTTTTAAAGCAGAGAAGAACATTTTTATCTCAAACCAACAAAGAAAACAAAGGGACTGCTGAATACATGCCGCACAATTACGTGCTAATTCCGTGCAGACTTATAATCAGCGAGTGCGCGGCTGCGGGGCGCCGGCGCCGGCGGCGGCCGTCGGTCGCAGGTGCTACAGGTCGAACGGCCGGCTTTATAGCTGCCCTGGCCGGCTGGAGAGTGCAGCTCGGCCCGCCTGATGTCGGGCTAATAGAGATTGGATTATCGTCGGTCGGCCGGCGCGGCTCGTTAGAATGCGGCCGGCGTCCGCGTGCCGGAACCGGCCGCCTGGCACGCGTTCGCCGGCCGCGGCCCGCCGCCGCTCGCGCCCCGTCCTCTCGCCCTCCCTCCCACTTGTCGCTCGCCTGGTCTTCTCCCATGTTGCTCTCTAAACTCCTCTCCTTCTCCTTCCGTTTTTTTTGTGTTGTGCTCCTAGCCCTCTCGCTGTTTTGCTTCCGCGTTTTCTCGCCACGCTCTGATTTTTATGCTGGGTTTTCTTTGGCTCTACCTGTCTCTCTTCTATTTTCACTTTTTCTTAGGTGCTTTCGGTCCGGTTTCGTCAATTTTGCTGTCTCCAAGAGTCGTCTGTTTATTTGGCATATCAACTGCCCAGTCGTCTAGCATATCCTTTCAACCCAGCATTTATGATCATGAGAATCCCTAGTACTGTGTTGCCGAGCAAATCTGATGGCGTTCTCCTTACGTCTTATCGTACATTGTTGTGTGTATCAGGTGATTATGCGCTATGACGAGTTCCTACATTTATACTACGACTTCAGCTTTATTTAAAGGATGTGTTCCACGCTTGTATGCGATTTTGAACTAAGATAGCCATCTTAAAGATCATTCGGTGCAGTTCACATCTCTGCCGTATTTAAAACCCAAACCATTTTAGTTTCTGAGCCACACGCCCGCGAGCATGGGCAGGCTATTTCGGGGAGACTATACGTCATACAAATTATTCAAATCCAGTCATACCGTTGACCATGCGGCGGTCAAGCCAAATAAAACTATGACTGTCAAGCCGTTCATGTCAGGCGTTCTTGAGCACAATTTCCAGAAATAGTGACGTATTGATGAACATATTTAGGTAGCAAATTGTGTTGTCTCGAGCAGCTTTTTCTCCTTAAAATGGGCCGATAGTTGTAAATTGAGGTAAGTCATCACATCTGATGCCTGCCTCAAATGTGGAACGTTCCTGAACTGGGCATTCCCGAACTGGGCCCACCAAAACAAGCTTTTTGGTCCTCTTGTGTCTGGAACACGAACATGTTTTGATTACAAAAATTAGTTTTTAACTCAAACAAGCCCAGACCGGAAGAATGAATTCTAATGCATCTTGCCTGCATTTTCGTGCTATGGACCTAAACGGTTCCAAAAGGGCGTCACAGGTAGTTTTCGTGTTTCGTCGTAACCGTCTTGAAGCTAACACCTCGCAAAATAATTGCGAAGCATCATCTTTGGCAAGCTACTTGATACAAGAGAAAAACACTCAAGCTCCTGGTTTTTCGGCACTATGTGTTGTAAGTTATGTGCTTATGTCGTTCGACCTTCAGTATACCCGGAGGGAGGTGTACCGCTGATTTAATGACGCTATAGCGATAAACTGCAGTCACGGAACCCGGTGTTTCTAGTTGCGCTCATAAACATTATGCTCATAAATATCATAAGGCCAGTTCGAAATATTCATTGCCGTCAAGGTGATTGTCATTTAGCATTACAACGTCGTTTAAACGGCATCTCCTGGAATATAAGGTCGTGAACTCGACATCAGAGCTTCGGCTCATAATGCAAAAAAGATGCCCAAATAATCGGTGGAGTACGTCAAAATATTCCACGTATATCGCTTAACGATAGCGTTTTAGCAGTCATAGCCCTTGTGTATCGCAACCGCTAAGACATCCCATTTCCAACCGTAACTTATTAGCGCATGAGTAAACTACAGGACTCCACCACCTGACACGTTTTGACCGCACACGACTGCAAGCATTCCTTCCGGCAATGTCGTGTGCTTCTGCGGCCGCCTCCAGTCCGCCTCCGCCTGCTGCCGCCGCTGTGTTTCCGCCGGCCTGTCCGTCACGTGACCACTCCTGGGTGCCTCACCCCTCACAGACGGCCGCCTGCCGGCCCCCGTGCCTCTCGAGCGCGCGCCAGCCGCGGCCGGCCGCGCCGGCCGGCGGTCGGGTCGTGTTATCGGCGCTAATTGATGCGGGCTCAGAGCGGCGGGGAGCCGGCTGTAATTACAGCCAAAGGGGGCCGTCGCGCCCAGGTGACATGCCCGAGACGTGATCATTAGAAGGCCCAAACGGTCATTTGGTCGTGCGGCACCGGCCATCATGTCTTTGAGGTGGCCGTCTATCAGCGTGCGTAATGGTAGATATTTGAAGAAAGCGCCGGTCTCAGCGCGTTTTTCTCCAGCGTCAGCTCAGGCTTAAATTGGCAAAGCGCTGTGATTACAGAGAGTGGGATGGAGGAATCCGAATTTATTGCCGCAAATTTTCAGGGAGGATAAAGCCCGGCCCGCCCATGTGCTCCCACGTCGGCAAAAACAGGAAGGGAGTGGAACTGCTTAGCAAATGGGGCTATTGCCGACGCCTGGAAAGCTCCAACTGTGTGCCAGGTGTCTTCCAAAATAATCATCAGCACACTTCAAGGCCAGTTTGCGACGTAACAGCAGTATCCTCAGCACCCCTCAAAAGAATGGCGTGGGTGAAAAAAGCAAAGTATGACCAAGCCACAGAAAAGCAGAATCGTGCGCTTCTTCCACCGGCCAGCTATGTTCCTCTGCCCCCTCCCCATGTCTCCCGCCCCCCCCCCCCCCCTCCGCGACACTCTCATGACCCCTGACGGTGCCCGGCCCGCGCGGCGCGCGGGCGTGCGTGAAACGCATCTCCCTGCGCGGCGGTGCATAAAAAGGGATAACCGCCCGCGCCGTTCAATTTTCTGCCCGGTCGACCGCCTATGCCATTACGCGGCGTTCGCGGCGCGGCGTCACAGATCTCGCGGCGCGTGACGCCTCGCCGGCCGGGCTTGAGGACGCATCGCCCTGTCATCACCTCCGCCCATCAGCGGCCGGCGCGCGGCCCGCCAGCGCCAGCGAGCCGGCGCATTGTGGGCGCGGATTAGCGCTGTTTTCAGGAGGACGCCGCCGGCCGGCGGGCGATCGCTGCTGACCAGGTGCGGCCGAGATTGTGATCAGGCTCGGCCGCCCCTCGCTGCGATGGTCCGGCTCGTCCCGTGGCGTTGCGGAGAGGCGCCCGGCGCCGCCGCGGTCGCCGGCGGACGCCTCGGGGTCCGGCAGGGCGGTGGCTTGCTGGCTCGAGATCCCGCGAGACCCCCTCGGGCTGTCGGGTGTCGACTGGCTCACCACTGATTGGCTTCATGCAGCCCGGTAGGCGGGATGAGACAGCAGTGTACTGCGATCTAAGACAGCAGACACCGCGCACGCCAACTGAAAAAAGGCTACGGAGGAACACAAGCTATCTCACCGGGGATTAGTGCAATTGCACCTGAGACTCGTCACTCTCAAAAGAGACTCAAGCTTAGACTTAGACCGTTGGTAACTTCACGTTAGAACCCATGTGGATCAAGAACGGGTCGGTAAATTGACGTACTTTTTTGAAATGATGGGTGCTTGCTGATATTACTCCGGACATATTTAGTTAAACAAACTCAAGATATGTTACTGGGAAACTTTTTTGTAGGGTTCTGAAAAAGAACGCCTTCTTCCATACAAGACGTTCATAAACGGACCTCTTATTGGAATGCAGGGCATCCGTGGAGGGATGCCTTGCATGTCTATCCGTGGTAAGATGTGCATGAAAAACCTCTCTTGAAGAACATGGTTCACATTTGCATGAGCTTTAAAAGGAGATAGCTTAAAATCCACAAAAAGATGTGCGCAGCCGAAACTTTACAAAGGCCTGAAACATTTCGGCAGCTGAATCCGAGCTACAAACAAAAAATCTACGGAACATCTAATATCCTGACACTGCCACGTGACATCGAAGAGTCACTTGACCACAAGACAACCCAACGGCTATCAAACTGCCGCCAACACCCGCTACTGGTCAGTGATTAGTTGAAAATGATTCCATGCGGGGCGTAGCGCAACTGAATGAAATCAGTTCCGTTCGGCACCCATGGTCAAGCGATAGCTCATATATCTTGTTTTCAAATGATTGATTCAAAAGCGATGTTTTGAGGTCAGGCAAACCTCAAAAATGTCATCATGCGACCAGCCAGTGTCGCATAATGATTTCAACAAACAATGATGCCTGGCCACATTCAGAACCCAGCTTGTGGGAGAATAGATTATCATTAATGGGAACGAACGAACACAGCTTAAAGGGAGCGTTCCGCATTTGTACAGGGTTTTGGAATGAAATAGCATCTTGAAGACTTTTCGGTGCAGTTAACAGTTCTGCCCTTCTTAAGACCTAAGCCCCACCAGTTTCTGAGCTACAGGCGTGAGAAAATGGGGCGAATATTTTTGGAAGAGTATCTAAAAGTCACCACGGCATTCATGACGTCATAATAACGTCACTCAAATTTGCCATTCCATAAGCCATGCGGCGATCAATGGCGAGAGCAATGTGATGGTCTATTCGTTCATCTGTAGCGTTCGTGAGCACAATTTAAGATATAACGGACATCAATTGGCTCTCAATCAATGTTGTGCAAAGTACGATGACGTAATCAAACAATGAGGCATTGAACAGCCCACTTCATAAATAGGGAAATTGCGTAAACTACTCAAAGGATTTGAGAGGAACATCATTCACATGAATCAGACAGTAGTAATAGCCTTATTCCTCGGAGAAAAACCAGGAGAATGGAGACATAGATGGGTTGATATTTCAGGCAGCATGCCTTTATCAAAACCATAGCAGAAGTGGCATGTTGCCAAAGTATCAATCAATCTATGTCCCCATTCTCCTGGCTTTCTTCCGAGGAATAAAGCTTGAAATTGTGTTGTATAGAGTGGTATTTTCTACTTCAATGCGTACCAATAACTGCAAGTGAATTTATTTCATCACACCTGATGCTTGGCTCAATATCTTCAAAGGTGGAAAATTTGAGTATTTAAGTCCATTTTCCGAACAAGATAGTGAGCTGCGAGATATTGCAATCCGTAATTGGAAATGACCAAAACGCCACAGTTGCATAGTGTTTTCAATGTCGGTGACAAACCAACACGAACATGCATACAAGACACGTGATTAGTCCGTTGTGACGCCCGCATGTCAGATGCACGCAGTTGGCAGCCTGCCATCTGTGGCCTCGTTACGTACGTCACCACCCCTGGCCGTCATATCATGTAGATTGCAGACGTCCTGTTATCGCATTGTGGATGTGACAGCTCGGTTTCATGTCAAACCTTTGATGTGAGATGAAGCTCCGCCCCAACCGTCTTATATCACGCCCCGTTATCTCAAACACGACACCCTGCCGTTGTAACAGCACCGAATCGCCGTCTTGCCCTGTAGCACGCCACGCCGCGGAATCGCTCCCGTCTGTGACGCGATCGCTGTTCAGCAGCGCGCGTCGGCGGGCGTCCCGTTGGGTGCCCCGCTCGCCCCGCCCGGGTCACGGGGCGCCACGGTCCGGCGCGCCACCGCCGGAGCGCAGCGTCCGGCACCGTGTCACCGGCGGCGGGCCGGCGGCCGCCTCCGTCCCGCTCGGCCGGCCCGATCAAACATCCGTCGGCGCCAGCGTCCGCGGCCGGCGCTCTCTCCCGGCGCCGTCGCTCGCGCCTTTCTGCCGCGCCCCTCGAGCATGAACGCGGCCGGCGCGCGCTTTCCGGCTGGCCTGGCGCGGAATTCTTGGCGCGCTTTGACGGACGCGGCGGCGCGCGCGCGGCCGCGCCCGCCGGGCTCACCCGTGCCCAGCCGTGGGAACTGTTTGTTGTGCCCGCGTTCTGGCCGACTGGACGCAAGCCGCCGAAGGGGATGCGCCATTGAGCTGCCCGATTGCTCTTCCGCGTGCGAGCTCTCCCAACCGGCTGGGCTGAATGCGTCCGGCGGTGTCCCGGCGCAGATCAAAGACGATCTCTTTGAGGCCTGTTCGCTTGAAAGAAATTTGTTCTCAGGGAAAATGAGACATCCTCGGCCTATGAATCTTCATGGCAGATCGAATTCGTTTAGTATTTATTGGCTGTTATGGAAATCCAGATTTAGCTGCTTGTTTCTTTACATTTTCCGGGAGGCATTCTTCGCGTTTCTGGGGCATCAGCATCACCGGTTTAAGGACATTCTTGAAGCTTATTAGGGTCTCATATTGTGAAAAGATGTTCTAATCAACAAACATAGTGTGCTAGGAGTGTTCGCATGCTATTGTTCCCGCACCTAGCTCCCAAGTATTGTTTGGGATGACAGACAACAGGTCTCTATGATCTCACAGCTACCGGAATAGCGGAGCACACAAAAATGCGTGTGTTCTGCAAAGAAACCTTCATACAAGCCGCGTATGTGGGCGAGTCTGTGATTGGGGAGCTCAGATGTTTTTTTGTATCACTGCTGCCTTTCCCTTGTCCGTGGGCTATTGTAATGAGTAATCCGTAGAGGTGACATATGGGGAAGGGACTGAGCTTGCCACATGACAGAAAATTTATTCATGACAATGAGTAGGACAACGAATAGAACTCATGGCACGTTGTGAATTTGGTTCAAAAGATGCTTTTCATCATGCGTCTTGGAACAGACCACCAAAATGACAAACAGAGTGCTAGTTAGTAACACTCGTCATCGTTTTCACGAATGTTGTAAAACCTACGTTTCTCATCTCTCACATACAAGGGCTGGAATCTGCCCTCTTAGAAGGGTACATACAAAGACCAGTTTAGATTCATGAACACAAAAACGACAATTCCTGACACATTCTCCAGACACGTCAATTCCTTTCAGCCATCTCTTGACAACACACCTGATCGCTCATACACCACAGCACGACACCACTTCACCCGTTCACGGCAGCAAAAACGTTAGGTCAGTTCACCACAGAGCTCAGCTTCAATCCCAGGGTTGAACCGATCGTAGTCCACCGTCAATTCGTAAGCCCATCCAAGCAAAGCGTCCAGCATTTTATTCACGACTCCAGCGAGCGAAACACCGCGAGTCGCAAGGTGTGAAAGAGGTACAGCAATAGTAAGAAATGTTTTCGACTGAAAAGGTCATCCCGTGCATGATTAAACGGGTGACATGTCACACGCACGTGAGAGGCACAGACAACGTCAACCCAGAGGAATCGAACGACAGGATGTTCATATCGCTACCCTTCGCGAATGCTAACTTCACTAAAACGGCCAGCTCAAAGACACGTCCATCGGGCTTCCCCGTTCCAGTCGTTTCTTAAAGTGGATGGGCGCTGAAAACGGCGGTTTGTCTCGCCAACTTGTGGCCCTCCCTGTGCCCGGGAGCAACCGCGCCTGTGATGCCTGCCAGGCGTCACACGCCTGGTGAACAGGCGAAGACGCTCAACGCCACCTGCAGGCCGCCGCGCCATTTGTGTTCCAGTAAGGGGCTTACCGGTACTGGTGGGGCAATACGGCAGGCCGCAGACGTGCATAACGAACATTGCCGGAGCGCGGGAAACAGGGCTTTTGGAACTTCTGACGGTGATCGCATGCTGAAAAGTACCCCATAGCCCGTATCTTTCCTGCAACAAACGCTTCAAATTTGGCGTAGTTGCCATGGTGAGGCTGGGCCAAAAGTGTCCAAATTAATGGCCATACGCCAATATAAACCAAAACTAGACGTGCGCGCTTTATCATGCGTTTCATCGCCACAACCTTTGTTACTTTCGTCCTGCTTAAGTTAACCCTTTGTGTCTCCGTAAGTGTCGTCCACCTTCGCCGTTGCGTTATTCATCTCGTGTCCGTCGGCTCCTGTTATATATCATCTGTGCAACTGCGTTTTACTCCAGGTAGAGTCTGAGTTGACGCCGGAATTCACCAAACGTCTGTGGTGTCAAGGTGCAATTGATTCTTGTAAATTTCTGGTGAGTCAAGGCCGGAATTGAGATAGGTATTTCGTATTTGGGGCATCCCAATTTCAGTTTTATTGGTAAATGTAAACGGTTGTATGACGGAGGCGTGCTGCGTCCTCGTGGTTACGCCTCACCCAAGCCACACCACGCCCAGGAAAAACCTTCTTTCCACCTGCTAAGCCGCACCCAAGGTATATAGATTTGGACGGGCGACAATTTTCACGATATGAGAAAACACATCACAAACTGATGCCCGTGTACGATATTGTTTTTCACTTTTTTAATCTTGGTTACGAGGTCGAATGCCAAGTTGCCAAAGATGCGTAAAATTTAGGATAAGAGCCAGAGGGCCACAGGGCCAGAGGGATCTTACCGACCAGAGGCCACACATGTATGTAGGATTTGTTTGTATGTAAGATTTGGCTTGATTTGGCTTGATCCGGGTCCTCTGCCACGAAGGTGCTCACGCACACAGTCGATTTCAGCCAGACACGAGACGCTGATATGTTGGGTTGCCTCTATTCAAAAATGCACTCCGACAAGCAAGAAATCTTTCTAATATCGCATGACACTCTCAGTCAAGGTTTGATTTGGTCCACCAGTTAGACCTTTCGTCACTTAGCGGCATCTGACTAATGGTGGAGCAATGGGTCCCGCGAAGCAGTGGATTCTGACCGTACACTTTACGACCCGACAGACATGAATAAATCATCATAATAAAACAAAACTCGATAGGCCCCCCTCAGTTATTATGACGGCAGACGTATCTCAATAACGAGTCCATCACATAAACGCTGTCATCCTTGTGCGTATACATGCGAAGGCGTCCCTCTGCTGTGAAATTGATGCAAGTTTTTAGCAAAGTAGAAATTGGAATGCACGATATGGGAAATACATTTCCACGCACGGACAAAGGATCATTTACAATGCGTAACGGTGGACAGTGTCACGTACTCTGCCTTTCACTTCATGCGGGGGAATGTTAACCGCTTTGAACTGGTAAGCTATCTCATACCTCCCTTGATCGTAACTGAATATACCTACTGGTTTGCTCTGCCGTGGCTGGATAAGCTCACTTTTATCTGTTGTTTTAACTGAGCTGATCGCACATTAGCTAACAAAAGAAGCTGTTGATATCTGGTTTTCCACAACGGTAGCAGAGCTATAACCTATAACTGCATCACTGTAGGACCCAAACAAATGGTTGCCGCTTGTTTCACTGCGCCAAAAGGCAGCGCCGTCACTGCAACGCTGTAGCATCGGCTCGTATCTCAGCAATGTGAAGTGAAGTGAAGCTCACGCTCACTTCGTGCTCAGCGTTCACACTGATGATTGCTCTCGAGTTCGAAACCATTACCAGCGTAACTCTGTTCTTCAATATCGGAAAATACCTCGCAATTAAGATGTTTTAACCATTGGCATGCATTTATTACATAGACTCGTCTGTGCAAAGTTTTGCACATGCAAAGCTTTGACTATTTTCAGCATCTCACATATTCGGAGTATCGGATAAGTGTCATCAAATGCGTAAGCCGGCTGTTCCTTCAAAATTAAAATTTCACTTCATCACCACTCAAGCTATCGCGATAGGTGTTCAACGGATTGGCTTTACGCACCTTGCTTCCTTACAGGTGCGCCAAAAGTTACTACTTGCTAGCTGGAAGAAAATTCCCCACTCACGCGCTGTGACCAACATCATGGTCAGATCGGAAATATTTGTCGCCGTAATCATGAAATTTACACCCATCGCTGTGCAAGTTTCGCCTCTCTCGTACAGCCGTGTGCCTGTGCGCTTGGCAGAAGGAGTGCTCACAGACGGGTACACATACGATAACTTTGAAATTAGCGGATTAGACTTCCAGAGCAAAATAAACGTTGTCCCTGCACCCATGCTAGGTGTCCACACATTTTGCACTGCACAGCAAGCTTTTGCAGTAGCAGTAATTTTGCGTACACGTAAAGATGATTACGTTTTTGCAGTAAAAGTAATGGCATTCGTACATTTTCCAAGTATAAATTTTGTCTTTTTGTAGAGGTAATTTCGTGTATAAGCAATGGCTGTGGAAGTGTTTGCAGTAGAGTTAATGCAGGTTATAAAGTTTTTGAAGCATAAGTTGTCGCGAAGCACAAATGTTCCGTATAAGTATTTGCAGTAGAAGTGATGTATATAATTAGTGACTGTGTGAGTTTTTGCAGTGGAAGATTCACGGATATGCATGCTGGTAGCATAAGTTTTGTCCGGTAGCACTTATATCGTGCATATCAGTATTGGTAGTGAAAGTATTGTCGTGGCACTCCTGTCGGTAGGTGTCTTTGTTGTAGTGCTTATTTCGTGGAGCCGTTCTTGGTGATTATTTCTTGGAGTTGCTTGCTAAATAGATTAGAAAAACAAAATACAACTGACAGAGCAAAGCACTGCATTGATGCGCTTCTACAATACTGGTGATGCATTGTACGTTGCATGTTGAAAACATACCCATTTGTCTAGTTACAATCTAGTTATAGGTGGAAATAATGCAGCGAGTGACATTCAGAGTGAATGTCAGTTGCATCTGGAGGGCGGTGGTGTAGATTTGTGCACCCATTGCCAAAATGGAGTAGAGCCTACTTCTTCTACTTCACCTACCACTTCACCTACTTACCTACGTTCTACGTACCTACTTACCTACGTACCTACTTCATACTAAGTGCCATTCATGTAACGACTATACAACGCGTAATAAATCGTCGGCAATGTTTGTTAGTTTCTTGCAACATTGCCTCTTTGTCATGCCATCCAAGTTTGCTTGGTTGCTGCTCTGCCATGCCGCGCTTTGCTGGCCAGCCACACTTTTCAAGACCAGCTATAATTGCTTTAGTTCCCATTCATGCAAGTTATTTATCAATCAACATAAATCATTATTCAATCCGCTGGTGGACATCAGTTCCCGACTATGACGCATTACCATGAATGAATTAGACACCGGATAGGCGGCTTAGTGCATACCTAATTACACCCTACACAAACAGCCCGCAATACAGTTTGCATTTGATTGATGTCGTCGATAACCCCTTACATTGTATCTTGTTCGCAGGGCTGCCAAGTGTAAACGCGCCGTCTCATTCCGCATCAGGCAGGTGGCTGACCGCATTCTCGCCGCCTAAAGATGCAAATTTTCTCCGGCCCCAGCCCGCCTCCAGACGGTTCCCACGCGCCCGTCGGCCCAGATGGGGCGGGAGGCCGACGAATGTCACCGGCCTATCCTGCACCTGACTGCCGCCAATTAGCATAATCGCCGGTAATGATGATGACGCGGGCGGTCCCGTCTTTGCCGCGTCGCAATTATCCGGCGGGAGAGAGCGGCCGATTAGCGCGGCGGTGGCGCCACCTACCGCCACCGCCACCGCGGCCCACCTCACATCAACTTTACGACGCTGGAACGCCGCGTCGCTCGGCGCAAACCGAACCGCGCGGGCTGGCGGTTTATCGACCTAATGCGGAGCACGCCGTGTGCCCACCCTGCCGCTGAGGGAGCGTGCGCCGATTGCGGCGCGGCAGCGGCGGCGGGCGGTCGGAGCGTGCGCCGTTGCTCGCCGCCGGCGGCGCGGCGGCAGGCGGCGGAGGCCGGCGGAATTTGACCCGCCTGACCCGGCGGCCACTGGCCCGACGCCGGTCAGCTCTAATTGACCCCCGAACGTAATCAGGCAGGAGATTAGCGGCGCGACCGACGGGCTTTTCCGAGTCTAGCCACAGGAGCCTGCTCAGAGGAGCGCGGCTGGGGCCGGCTCAGCTGTTGAACCCAGCATGGGGACGTGCTCAGAGGAGCGCAGCTGGGGCCGGCTCAGCTGCTGAACTCAGCGTGGGGGCGCGCTCAGAGGAGCGCAGCTGGGGACGGCTCAGCTGCTGAACTCAGCGTGGGGACGTGCTCAGAGGGGCGCAGCTGGGGCCGGCTCAGCTGCTGAACTCACCGTGGGGGCGCGCTCAGAGGAGCGCAGCTGAGGGCCAGCGCAGCCGCTAACCTCAGCGTGGGAGCGTGCTCAGAGGAGCGCAGCTGGGGACGGCTCAGCTGCTGAACTCAGCGTGGGGACGTGCTCAGAGGGGCGCAGCTGGGGCCAGCTCAGCTGCTGAACTCAGCGTGGAGGCATGCTCAGAGGAGCGCAGCTGGGGACCAGCCCAGCCACTAAAGTCAGCGTGGAAGCGTGCTCAGAGGAGCGCAGCTGGGGTCGGTTCAGGTGCTGATCTCAGTGTGGGAGCGTGCTAAAATTAGCATGCTGAAAGTAGGCTGATTTTTCGTCCCGAAGCTCATCCCAGCAATTGTGCTCAGATGAGCTCCACTTCAGAGCGACTCGTCTTTACGTTTCCGTTGGAACGGGGTCGGAACAGGTCTGTGTACCATCGTCGTAATTGGTACAGCAGCATTTCATTTAACTGAAGATCGCACTTTGCCATGCAAACCAAAACATTGTCTGATCGGTTTAACCGGAAACGTGGTTCAGCCCAGTGAAAAGAGCGTTGGCTGAATACTGAGAACTTAAAAGTGCTGATCTGAGACGAGGTCGGTTGAACAGCTGTCGGTTAAAACGGTGGCAAAAAAGCGGTGTGAATGTCCGGCATGTCAGCGCCCCGCAAACCTGCCGAAGCGGAGCGGTGCGAGGAAACCCGGGCGGGCAGCTAGGGAGCGCTTCAGCCATTTCAGACGTTATGTATTGCAGACATGCTGGGATAAACAGGTTACGAGCATCAAGAGACGTGAAATGATCCCGCTTAGAAGGTAACGTCTGCATCCAATCACGCACTGGTAAAAGAAGCGCTTGAGATTGATGTTGAAGTTAGATTCTAAATGAGATGGCAGGGTTGTTTTGTGACTGCGTCACTGCAAACCTGAATGCATGCGACACAGGCATATTGCTTAAACTAACTAGCGTTCCGTTAAGGGTTTCGGTTGATGTGAAAGGGCGTAATGTCACTGATCACCTCACATAAAACTAGGAGGGTGGCAGCATCTTAAAAGCTAAGCAGAGGTAGTCTTCAAAAGTAAAGTGATTTGTACGCATCAAAACTCATTTTCTTTTTTTTAAATACGAAATGTAATGAATCTCTTGAATGTAATCCCTCATGAGCGCGCATTGATACTTATTACGTATTACCGTTACGTTTATTTACACCAGGGTGCTTATTGTGTTGTATCCATTACATACGCATGCTTAACATACATGGGATGGAACCAGGGGTACTGAGTTCGATGCCCCGCGGTGGCCACTCTTTCCGCCAGGGTGAGAGGCAGGCGACGCCATGTAGCCCCAGCAGCTGAGTGCGTCGTAAAGCCCCAATGACGCAAGCATATTGCGTAGATTACATAAGCATGGACGTTTGAAACGTAAATAGAATGTTCATTAAAGCATTGGGTAAGCTACCTGATGATGAAATTTCCGGTCTACATGTATGTGTGCGTGTCGTCATTTGGCGTTGTCCGTAATAACGCACCTTTCATTTGATGACCAGCTGCTGGGATTGGCGACAGTTGGCAGTCGACATTGGAGACAACTGACACTCGATACCACCATATTTTGCGCTCGACACTGAGCATATGTGGATAACAGATGAACAGACTTTTGTCTTGTGCCATTTTCCGGTAGCTATTCTCGTTTGTCGATGTGATTTCGAGTGATCCTTATTTAAAACCGTTCTTTATCTAACTTTAACAACATCGAGGAACAGTGTACACACGGAACCCTCGAGTCCAGTGTGAATGTCCAAGCCTAAGCCGCCTTGTCTTCCCGAAAAACTGGCGTGTCTGTTCTGGCGCTCCTGCTCCATTCATGGTGAATGCTGAGCTGACCCGTAGCCCATATGTCATGGTCCACGACGCACGCCTGTACGGATGACCTCCCTGAAATACGCGCCCACCACAACCGCCAAGCGTTCCTCACAACCTCAAAAGGAGCCAGCCCCGGAGCCAAAGTTCACATCCTTAAATACCAGGCGATGCGTTAAAGCGACCAGCCGGGACCAGCCCCGTGAAAATTCCTCCGCGACACGTCAATGCCCGCGCGAAGCATACCGCCATGGCGTCGTTATCTTAGCGGCGTGATTCTGGCGGCGCGGCGGCGGCGACGGCCATTCGTCATTGTTTGCCGGGTACGCCTCGGCCAGCGTCACGCGCACCTGTTTGTCGCCGGGATTCTTCCGGCGCGGCCGAGCCTGACGGCGGCCGCGCGCACCGCGCATGCGCGCGGCACGCACGTGCAGCTCGCGCGCGGCGGGCCGCGCCGACGGCCGCGCGGCCGGCCGATTATCCACGCCGGCACGCTCGCGCCCGGCCGCAGGAAGTCAACAATTGGAGTAGCAAATCGCAGCCACGAGCCGGCCGCGGTGCCCGGCGGCGGCCAATGAGCGCGCGGCGCGCGGCGGCGGCGGCGGCGCGTTCTCACGCTCTCGCGGCCGGCGGTCACGGCGCGCCGCCGCGCCGCCGGCGCCGCCGCCGGCCCCGCTGGAATGACTCGACACGCTTGCTGCACACGACCTGTCACGGCGCCTGGCCCGCCGGAATAACCAGGCCCCGGCTGGCGAGGAGGGGCTCCGCCGACGCCCGCGGCTCACTCTTTGTCGCGCCCCGTGCCGATGAGTGGCTCCGTGACACGGACGGGGCTGGTAGTGATGGGGACTGGGCGGGCCTTCAAGGCCGACACAGCGCCGGCAGCCAGTGGCTGTGATTATCAATGCCCCGTCCCAATTGTCTTGTTCCGTTTGAATGGCAGACAGCCATGGTTTGCGCCGGCATTTACCTGCAGAGGTGTATAATCCGATTTAAGCGGCGCGGTTACCCCCACCCTTGCCCGCTACCATGACGCTCCACAGGACCCGGTTGGCGTCCCACGCTTTACATCATTCTAGGTGCTTGGCGAAGATAGTTCAAGTCAAGAAAGGGTCGTGGTGACTTATTCACAATAAAACGAGGGCCCTCTCGGTGGCAAAAGGAGAAATGTGGCGATTTGATCGGTGGCGTGGCCAGAATTTCGCCCAGGTGTGGGCTAAATCGAGGCGTAGGGGGTCCGGCGACTGGAGCCCTTTCAGCCAAGGGGGCACTCCTCGTCGTCACAGTGGCTCCGTGTTTCAATAGAGGACCTCTATAAGCTCGAGATCCCGCTGCCATGCATGTTGCTTGATGTTTTAGAGCGCCGCAGGCGTCCTGAGTTGCCAAAAAATAGTGGGCTGGCCCCACCAGGTGAGGTGGCCCCACCACTTTCAGGGACCTCCAGGCTACGCCATGGATTTCAATGAGAGTTGGTGTGGCCGTGTTACACCTGTGGTGCCACATTCTCCATCTGTGAGACTCGAAGTACAGGTGCAAAATAATGCATAGTGATGAGGTGGGATAGATAAAAGCGATATTTTTAACTCCATGAATCGCTTCGGTTGCACTTCACTTCCTGGCCTCCAGCACTGGCAGATGCTAGCGCTCGTTAGCAGAGTGTGCGATTGGTTTCGTAACGGTGTTTTGGCTCGTGCCCGGCTCCCCTGTACCACCGCTTCACGCTTACGCAGCAGATTGTGCCAGATGAAATAATTGTAGAGCTGGGATGTTGGGCCGGTTCATGTGATAGGTTCTTGCGAACACCTTGGATCATTAGTTTACTGAGCGTTTTTCATTAAAGCTTGCATTATTTCTTTAAGGTTGTTAAAAGCATCTTTGGGGATGGCCTTTGGTCACTGTTAGTGCCATTTTGTATTTTTTGTTGAGGCCCTTAAGTCAGGAGTTATTTTTTAGGCCTGTTTTTGACAGTACAACTATCAGGCTTTGCGTGCACACTTTTCTCATGACTTTTTGTGACCCTATGCATGTGAATATGAATGTATTTGTATGGGTCCATGATGCATTACTAAAATATTTTTCCATACTTTCCATGCGCAGGCTTTCAGACAGCCGCTCACAGCGCCCTTTGTAGACGGGGGGGGGGGGGGGGGAAGCTGCCAAGGATAGTCCATAAGGATGTGTTTCTTTCCATACGGCTGTGGCTGTTATTGACGTCAATATGAAATGATGTCCGTAACTCGCCCGAGTAAAATGGCCACTTGCAGTAAAAAAAACAACTCACACTTATGTAAAGGATTTGGGCCCAACGAAGCATGTTCGTTCAGTTACATACTCGGAAAGCAGCGGAATGTAGTGGTCATTCATGTTGTGCTTCTTTTTGTCAGCTGTTCGCTCTTCACGTTTCAACGTTTTTGCATAGCTTTGGTGCTAACGTGGAGCACACTGAATCCCCTTACATTACGTCGGTACCCACACTTCTGCAACGGTTCAATCGAGCAATTCGGGCAACGGTTCAATGCAATACAACGGCAATGCAACGGTTCAATTCGAGCAACCCGCCTTACGGCGGGTTGCTCGAATCGAAAAATGCAACTGTCAACATATTTTGTTGCTATGCACGCAACGTAGGTTAAAGAACTGTTGTTTTAGTCACGATGCTTTCTCGTTTTAAAAGGAAAGTTCGAAGATATTTTGATTCGCGTGATCACTTCAGATATGATTCACTGCACTGAACCTATCGCCGACAGATGGCAGGCATGGATCAGAACTGAGGTTTAAGCTTTACCGTGCACAAATATTTTGAGATGCTAAATGAGATGTGCCTCAAAAATGAAGTGGTGCTTTATTCTCTTCAAGCACATCTTGTTCTTACAGGAACTATTTGGCCCCGATAGTTTTGTTCCTCAAGGTTTACCACTGGCAGTCCACACACGCATTATCCCTAATCTACGCACCGATGCTCACTTATTAAAATGCATTATCACATTTACGCTAAACGGGTTAAACTTTTAACGTTCGGTAACAGCCTGTATCTTTCAAGGTCATTGATGCCGTACACGCTCTTAAGTTCTTATGTGCATGCGAGAAACGCGTACCCTGCACACCAACAACTGGACACTGTCTAAACCTCGACAAACGCTGATGTACACCGATCTACCCGGCCGAGTCAGGCACAACAAAGTGCTTCTTACGCAGGTCCATCTCGAGTTGCACTGTATGTGATGTGGAACACCCGGCCGGCAGCGTCCGCTCCCCTGCAGGTGCAGCCCCCCTTCCGCAACCCCCCCCCCCCCCCACCCCCACTCCCCCCGCAGGTCCACCTCGAGTTGCACCGCATGTGATGTGGGACACCCGGCCGGCAGCGTCCGCTTCCCTGCAGGTGCAGCCCCCCGCCCCTCCCCCAGTGTACCATCAATCACTCACGCAGCATGGACGGGCCAGCGCCCGCGGGCGGTTGCAGACGCAGACGCAGACGCACCGGCACCATTCATCAGTAGCACGGCGGGATGAACGACGCACCGAGGCGACGCTGCCGGCAAGGTCGTCCCCCGGCTGCTGCGTCCCTCCGCAGCGGACCCCGAGAAATGGCTGCATCAGAGCTGCAGGTGCGTCTGACGCCGCTCAGAATTAATCTCGCCATTCTGTGAAGAAAGGCATGGTTTTACGCACTTCCTGGCAAGGCCGTGATTATCGGATCGTTAGAAGTTCTATGTCTCGGCCTTGTGTTTGAAAGCGAGGATCGCGAGCAAAATTGTGGCCTTGGTCGGCGTATGATGGTGAAGTGAGAAATGTTCGCTGTCCGTTGAAGGAAAGTGAAATCCTTGAGCTGATGCTGCGAAGGTCAAAGAATATAATTTTAGTTGTGTTTCTTCGTCTGTTTTGGTGAGGTTTGAACGCCGCGTACGGTTTGAGATAAGCGCTTTCCGTTACCTCACAACTAGATATGTGCTTGCTATTGTTTTGTTTTACTTCCATACGCATCGCAACATATACGCGGCTGTTTTTACATTAATCGCGAGAAGTGGGTGATCAGTGCCATTTCGGGCATGCTGGGTAGTGTATACGTGAAAGATTAGGATGTAGGCAAAGATAACAATGATAAGCGATTGGGGAGTTTAGGGATTAGTAGCTTGAAGTTCCCCGGGTCAGCTGCTGCGTTCTACTCTCGACAAACAGCGGCAGACACATGAATGACAAATTGCATATGAGACACAAGTTGCTTCGCAAGGTTTCGTTTCATCAATGCCGTACTCCAAAACCTTGTTTCGATGAGGTTGTCGTTGTCATGCTTTGGTATTTCTACTAAGACTTCAGAATGAAAGATTGCGTCGCCACACTTCTGCATTGCAAAAATGCTGACAGCCGTCATTTGACATTCATTAGGTCTCACTGTGCCGCACGTCAAATTGATGGATAAACCACCTCACATTATTTGCCAAAAAACTTAAAGCATCTGTTGTAAATGTCGCGTGTAGCACAGGTATCATTTACTAGACAGAGTATGTGTGATATTGCGCATTTCTTAAGTAAATTCAAATGCTTCATGTTGAAGCAGGAACGAACATTTGATATGTCACAGTCATCCGTATAGCAGGAGTACGATAACGGCCCTGGCACGCAGCAGCACGCCTTCAATTCGAATGCCTAAAACACAGAGAGGAGTGCACGTATTCAAGTTACAATGCGCGTGAATTCGAATGTCGGATGGACAGCACAAATTCAGGCATGTCCCTGCTTTAGAAAGCGTTTCCATCACAAATGACTTTTTTGTGTGATTATATAAGATGTTCTCCCAGAACCATAAAATTATAGCTATATGCCGGGCAGAAGGCAGTATGATAATCATTATCTGTCAAGAACAGATCAGTAGCTCTTTTTAACAGATATCATTTTAACTTTTTTAGCTTTAAGACGCAGGTCTTTTTAACAACTTTTTAATATAACTTATATGATAATGATCGTCGCATCATGAGTGCCGTGAGGCTTAACTGCAACCGACTTTTTGTTCAAGCTTTTGAAAATTTCCTAGCTTTCATGCGCGTGGAAATACCGCGCAGCGTTGCGGCTCTGTATAGGAAGGACAGCACGGCATCAAATGATTATCACACGAATGAACCCTAAAAGATGACAGAATGTAAGCGCTGGATAATGCAGCTTTTGCACCTGCCCTTTAAGATAACTATTCAAGCTTTATCTTGGTGATCTCAACTGGGATCTGAGATGGTAATCTTTCAAGCTGGTTACCACGTTTTGATCATGTAATATGTACCCCGAGAATGCCCGGAAGATTTCGCTATTTTAGTGAGACTAGACTTCGTTTTAGTGTAACGGGTGGTTTGTCTGCAATTTCAGCCCATTACTCACACCAATTTCACAGCGCACAAATTGCAGACTCTCCGGAATCCGAGCAAAGTTTATGCGTGGGAAACTTGTGCTCCGCCATTTAAAGTCATCTCGCGCACCAGTGCTGATTAAAAACAGCTGCAAGTCCTTTCAGTCTGAACAACCCTACTTCAGCAATTTCCCGGCCTTGAACTTGACCTCAGATAATTTCGGACAGCCGGTTAGCAGTATAACCATGCATTGGTATGACGTGGATCTTAAATGATATTTCTGCCCAAGGAAAGACGTCGTTTGGACACAACCAACGCGTCGAATAATTTCTTACTTCCTTAAATTGTTGCACTTTGTGGTCGACCTCAAGGCAGATGGGAGCTTAGCACAACGCATGTCCAGGAGGTGGTGAAACACCTGGTACTGCTTGTTTACCACGCATCCCTCCCTTGTGTACTTCGCCTCTCAGCTTTTGAATTACTAAATTACCTGTGACTGCCAGACGCATGTTTCAGTGCCCACGCTCCGTTTCCTCGAGACAACGAGCCTGTTCGGTCCCCGGCCTAGCGTCAGTGCACGACGCATTCGAAAGTCAAGCGAATAGCTGTCGCTGAAAGCGCTGACCTTGGCAGGACGCAGAAGACATTCATCTCGGCTCGGGTCGCGCGCGCAGGGGCAGGACTTCCGTCCACCGTCAGCGCGACAATGACATTCCGCAGCCGACGTGTCACCGGATGACGCGCCTTCGCCAGAAGTGGCGCGCCCTGCTCTGTCACCGCGCGTCCCTCCGTGTCGGAAGGTGTCCAAGAGCGGCCCGGGGTGCGCACCGAAGCCGCATCAGCTGGGGACGTTGGGAGTTTGGGAAGCCATCGTTGTCAGCTGACTACCTGTTACTCCGTCGCGGTCTTTGTCGAGCACGCCGTGCTATGTCTTTCAACGGCGAGACAACCGATTCTGGACGTCCCAATTAGCCCACCAGACTACGTTACTGTTTGTAGCCCTGACCTCGCTGGGCCCCGGGTGTCGGCGACCCACGGCCTGCTGAGAGAGCCGCCTGCCCTGTAGGCCTGACCTCACTGGGCCCTGGGTGTCAGTGACCCACGGCCTGCTGAGAGAGCCGCCTACCCTGTAGCCCTGACCTCGCTGGGCCCCGGGTGTCAGTGACCCACGGCCTGCTGGGAGAGCCGCCTACCTTGTAGCCCTGATCTCGCTGGGCCCCGGGTGTCGGTGACCCACGGCCTGCTGAGAGAGCCGCCTGCGCTGTAGGCCTGACCTCGCTGGGCCCCGGTGTCGGCGAACCCGCGGCCTGCGCCACCGACCGGAAATGTTGCATGGTCACCGGCTGTAGTCGGTTGTATCGGCACACCATCTGGCGTCCGCTGACGTTTGGCGGTGGGCAGTTAATACATGAGACCAGACGGGAGCAAAGCTCCGGTTCGGTTACAGTCGAGCACTGCGACTCCAGCACCGGCTTGCTCACGCCCCTCCATAACCAACGGAACATCCTCGTGCAAGACACCCAAGACAGGCCTTTGGGGGCCAATCTTTGGGGGGAGGGGTGTCACGGGCTGCGTTGAGCGGTGAGGCTACCTGGTACGCCCGCCCATCGGGCGCATGTACCAGTGCAACCGCCGGTATCTCCAGTCTCTTTGGGCCGTTCGTGACGGTCTCCCAAGGGATGCAGCGGTCGAGATAGCGGCGACGGCGGCGGCGGCTGCGGTAACGACGGCGACTTTGCGACGGCGGTAGCCGCGATGACGACGGCCGTGATGACGCTGGATGCAGGATCCGTATGCGGCGTGAGGCATAAGATTCCTTCTCTTAATGTCAGGGGATCGCCGAAGGTGTCCGGCAACCGAGATCCTGGCCGCCTCTTCTGTGCCCGTCGCGCGCCTCCAACGGAGCGACTCCCAGTGACGTCACGCAGTGGCTCGCGCGGAGTGTAAATAAATCGCTTGGTGACTTTAGATCGCATATGGGGTTCCGTGCACACCTCAAATCTTACATCACCACGCTAACATAGCCATTCCTCTTACGCTTAAAACGCGTGGAGCGCCATGTTTAGATCAGACATTCGTAACTGGGCAGAGTTTAGTGTTCTTCGTGAGTGTTTGCTGCTTTTCATCATCATCATCACCAGTTTTGTTTTTACTAGAGCAGTTACCTCTTTCGACAGGAAATGGAATGCTGACGCTGAATTAATTGCGTTGGCTGTTTTGTGTGTGTTAGCAGACAGACACGTGTGGTGGTGGACGGACAGGGAGTAGATAAACAGAACGCCGATGAAGGCGTAGGGCTTAGAGTTATAGTTTATTTTGGTTTAAGATAATGTCAGAAAGTCAGAGCTTTTGAGGTGAAATCCTCAAGTTTCGGAGGTGCAAACAGTGAAAATAATTGTTTTATGGAAGGGTTGCATGCGTTAATGCCTTGAAAAAGCGCAGCTCGTATGTCAAGAAGATATGCCGCCAGCGCACAACAAGGTCACTGCTACTAGAGTTCTCTGGAGAGAACAGGCAGTGGTCTAGAGCTGATGTGCTGACATGCCAATTTTTCAGTAGGCTGGTAACCGCGGGCATTGTGACCTTCCCGACGTAGCTAAACGGCTTTTTGTTCAGTACGTGATCTTATTTGACGCTATAATTAGATGTCTTTGTCTGGGATGATGTTTGTTCGGAGTGACGTTCCAAGCAATTCGGGAAGGTATGGCGGACTTTTTGAGCCAAAGCGGCAACCGAGGAGACTCGGATGAAGTACTGGTGTTTTTTTATTCCTGACCCGTCTGGATGCGTTTCATGGGTAGTTTGTCTTAGATGAACGCCCATGAACGCGCCACCGAGCATTTGAAGCTGGTGCTGCGATTATGAAGCAAAAGAAGGCGCTTGAGGAAGCCCTCTGGGCTCGGTGGCACGTAATGATTCTTGGGCATGGTGGGTCCGCATAACTATCATCCATCAGAGACACACCTGAGACGTGTATGGGATCGGCAAATATAATTTCCGTGTCAGTCATTCCAGGCACATTTGAGAACGCTGCGCCCTCCGGTTTCAACCAAAGCTCACTTATCCTGATTTGAAGAGAATTCCGCCCTGGTCTGCAGTCTTGGGCGGACCGTTCTCGCCAGAGGTCTGTTGACGATACTTCCATCCCGGCCTTAAGACCCTCTAGAGAACCGAAGTTTCCGAAGCTGGAATCAAAGAAACTCAATATGTCATTTGCTATAATTTCAACTTCCGCCATATCGACGTTCGCCTCCAGTTGGCCCATGGTTTCTCTGCTCACCAAGAGTTAGAGAAAAACAAACGCAGAATAGTCCAGAGGAATCGTCTCAGCTGGACCTGAGGACAAGCTCCATTTGCATCTGAAGATATCATTCTTGACTCTGGGAATGTCATGACGCCCATTCTGGCCATCCTCCTCCCTCCCGAGGCCGTCCCCAGTTGCCCTCCCTCCCCCCCCCCCTCGTGTTTTCCCTTGTGGTTACGGTTCCCTCTTGTCCGGACAATATTCCTTCTTACTCTTGTGTCCGCCACCCTGTTCCACCCTCCTACAGTGCTCTGATCTGTCCCATCGTCCTCCCGTGTCCGGACCCTGTTCCACCTTACTCTCGTGTCCGGACACTGTTCCACCTTACTCTCGTGTCCGGACCCGCTTCACCTTCCTCCCGAGTTTGAACCGTGTCCCACCCTCCTCCCGTACCTGTACAGCAGCCGACCCGCCGCCCGCCCGCTCTCCCGGCTCGGCCCGTCGGGCGGCCCGCTTCCGACTGCGATCCGTCAGCGGCGGCGGCCGGCGGCCGGCGGCGACGCCTTTGTCGGCGGACAGCGGTCACTCGACGCGCGGCGCTGGGCGTTCATTCAGCCGCCGCCTAATGGCCGCGCCGCCGCCCGAGCTGGGAGCGGCGGGCCACGCCGGCCCAGGAGATCATTTAGGCTCGCTTCATCGACTCCGAATGGTCCTCGCTCGCCCCCGGGCCGTGGCAGGCGAGCGGACGGCCCGCTGCCGGTGTCGCACGGTTTGATTAGGCGGTCAAAGGCCATTATGCAGTCGGAGTGAGCGGCGAGTTGCGACGGGCTGGGGTGCCGTTGAGGCCGGTGGGTAGGGCGCGGAGCAGGGGTGAGCGGAGAGGGGAGGGTCGTTCGGGTTTGGCTGGAGTTGCCTGGTACAGAAATGAGCTCAGTGCTCGGTATTGGCATTTGCCATGGGAGGAACAAATTATTGGGATCAATAAGTCGTGAAGAGTTCGTTTACCTTAGCTCCATTCAGAGAAGCATTGTGCTCGAATACGTCTCAGTAACATTGTTCCCGAATCTGACGCAGCGCATAGACTCGTGTGTGGCCCCAACTCTGAGGGGAGCTATGACATTTTGGACATGTGTGTCTCTGACCGAAGTGTTTGTGGCAGACGCCCAGAGTATATGTTGATAACGTCAGCTCCAAGGCCAGTTTACCACTTCCCGGCACGTTCTCATTCCAAAGCTTCAGTTGAGAGTGCACCCGACATCTGCTTAGTATGTGTGGGATACACGTGATTTTGCACCTCAGAAATAGTGTGATTTGACCAGCCAAACAAATTCGCTGAAGACGTCATTGATGCCAGACATGCACTGCCAACTGACTAAGAAGCCCAAGCCTGCGCTGGCCGGCCTTGCTGTGTGGTTTGTGGTGAGATGAATCAAATTTTGTATTACATGGTCAAAATTATGGGAAATCATATTGCAAATATATGTGTTGAACCGGAACCGGAACCGGAATTGCTTCAGTGAGGTTGGTGTTCGCGACACGCTGCGCTCAGCAAAAATTTGTCTCAAAAGCCGTGTCTCAAATTCGAAAGATATGTCCCCCCCAGCGGACCACATGCTTGATTTGTGTAACTCTTGAATGGTCGAATTTTGTACTGCTATCATGCTAAATAAATGCGCGGAAGATGTCATCTTTTGAATACGTTGTTAAGGGTATGATTACTTTCGAGATACCTTTCAGCGCTTAATTCGGACCCGGACATATAAAGGCGACCATCACCCAAAAGCCGGCCAGGGCCTCGCCGCGTCATCTCCGCGAACTGCGGACGGGCGGTGCCTGCGGGCCGGCCGCAGCCACAACGAGCGTGTCGGAAGCCGACGGCAGCGAGCCCAGTGGCTGTTGTGATCGACGCTGAGCACCCTCGTCCTGCTCATCTCCGGCGATTGTTGATCTCGCCCGCCCCCGTCGAGCGTCGCGCCGCCACCTGTTTACGCGATCGGCCGGCCGCCGGCGGCCATTTGACCCCGTGACCCGGCGTGGCGTCGCTCCAGTAATGACGGCCATTGTCTCCGGGGCGGCGTTTTTGCCGGCCGGCCGCCGGCTGGACGCAGGAAGTGAGGTCAGCCTCTGGTAGCACGAGCGGCCGCGGCGGCAAAAACGCTGCGAGCCCGGCGGCGCGGCCGGCGGCGGGCGCCCGCCTGCAGCACGGCCCACGCTGGGCGGTAGGAGCGGAGCCAGGCACTCCTCGGCGGGGGGGGGGGGGGGCTAGAGGGAGGAGAGGATGGTTGGTAGCTGAGTGAGGTGGGCGTTGCGCCAAGGTCTCCTTCACTACGCTCCAGAAGTCGTTGGAAAATTGGTCAGTTCTGCGAAGGCCGGTGTTATATGACCTGAGTATGGCTATGCCGCCCTGCGCATCTCAGTCTTCGCTGGCAGCCGAATTTGCAAACGTCTGCAAAAAAAGAAATGGCGCGCCAGTCGGAGATGATGCGACACTTCTGGCGCTACCTGCAGCGAGTAATGGGCATAACGTCTCCGGTAATAGCGACAGTTACATGCAGGCTTGGTAGTGAACATGAGCTTGTTACAATTAATCCAGAGACTGGCAGAGGAGGGCCCTCATCTCGGCAGTAATTTGTCTACCGTGCACCATCTAGCCGCTTCCAAGAGATGATTCAGATCTCAATTCCCACGGTCATGTTTGCTTAATTACTCATGCAAATGAACCTTCATTTTTTAAGTGCCGCGTAATCACACGAGATCTGTGTTCATTCATTATTTATGGGGACCTCAGCGAGTAAAATGTTTTAATTCCCTCACCGTCGCCCTCTCACTTAACAAGGACTCAACCGCCTTTGCTGGTGTGAGGCATATGGGCTTTATAGGCTACTGTTGAAGGATGTCATTGGGCCATTCACAGCCAGCGTGGCAGTTTTCGACTGGCCTAGTTCTGTCGGAGGACGCTGTGAATGACCAAGGTAATCACTCTGCAGCCAACTACATCTGCTTCAGGATCAAGACGGTTAAAATGCTGCTAATGTGGTCAAAAATCGCACACGAGAACACGAGGTGTTTGCTTAGACTTGCAAAGCAGATCACCCAACTAGCCCACCTTTCAAGATCCTCATTCAGATATGTTACCCCACAGATAAGGCTGAGAACGCTGAAGGTCGGGGAATTCAAATGCGCGGAAGCCCCATTTATAGACAGTTTTGACAGTTTCGGTGCATGGCTCGAATTCTGGAGGGACACACACACCTATCGTGCTAAACTAAATAAAAGTTGTAGGGACGATCGCATCTGTCCACAAATTTGGGAAACTAGCTCAACTTGCGTCAAGCTTGGTCAGTCCCTGACTTTCGCCAATAGGAATCCCTCGAGTCACAACTATGCCGACGCGATGGGCCAATTGGATATCCCTGTCCTTCATGCACGGCCATGCTTCTCCCCTCCCCCTTCCTACCGCATTCCAACCTCGGCAGCGCGCGTCCAAAATAGAGTCGTCTCATCCGCCTCCGTGATCATAAGTCATTGAGAGTGATGATCAGCCCCAGCCCTGTGCGGCCAACACCTGTTGGACACCGAACAACAGCGGGGTCTCATTGAGAGATTAATTGCTCGCTGTTTTACCCGGTCATGGTGGTTGTGCGTTGATTGGCTTCCTACCTCCCACGGAGCTCCGGTGGGCGGGCGGCGGGGGGGGGGGGGGGGGTCGCGGAACGGGGCAGGCAGCGGAGGCAGCCGACAGCTGGCAGCGTCTCCGACCACGCTGCTGATCACGGACCACCCTCTGGGCCTGACGGGGAGGGCCGACTACCGGAGACCGCCCGGTTCTCTCGATGAAGAGGTATGTGGGTGGCGGGCCCAGCGTTCATGACGGCTGAGTGGTTGGGGGAGGGGGGTGGAGGGGGGGGGCTCGCAGGCGCGTGTCGGGTGCGTCTCATGCCTCCTAAACGACACCTGACCGGCTGTCAGGTGTCGTTTAGGAGGCATGAGACAAGGCTCCCCGACCAGCCAGGCTCCATGACACTGCCTGATGTAGGCACCCACGTGACTTTTCGCCTATAGGCTGCATGGAGAAACAACGCGGATCTGGCAGGTTAGGCCAAACCTATTCCCATTTAATCACCAAAGACGAGCGGCCGTTTTACGTTAAACCGCCGGATTTGTCGTAATAACTCTTCGAACAAGGTTCGTTGCCAAAGCTGCCGGAGCAGTTCTACTGCCAATGATTCCAGGATACGTCTGTCGCCACAGTCGCTGGTTCAGACGTGTTTGACGATTAACTCAAACTGCCGCATCCAAGTCTTTGGTTTCCAAGACAAGCCAACTCGCTGCTTTCGGATGGGGCTCACTGCCAGTTGACACCCAGGACCAGGCGCGTTCACTGTTCAGTGACGTTGACGCCTGGGAGAACACTGTACCATTTCAGGTCAGGTGAGTGTAGTAAGCACGCTCGTCTAGAGTCAAACAGATGTGTGCTGACGGAGCACCTTTCTTTATGAATCGAGTATTCCCGGTTGATATCGCGTTCTGAATGTCCGGGATCCCGGGCTGATGTCACAGAGGCTCACCTGCTCCACCCAACTCGATCCGACATTGACACTGGAGCGGTCAGCACCATCTGGTCTGGCTGTGAAATTGCGCTTGCCTTCTGACAGCCGTGCAAGGCTAAGCAAGCCGTAAAACCTTCGATTACTGTCCGTTCGCGCGTGCTCGTGAGGCGTGTGTACGCGTCCCCGCCAGCACAGTCAAGAGCGGTCCCTCAGACTCCGCGGTTTCCCAGCATTCCACAGCCGACCAGTAAATCTCACGTCCCTCACGGCTTTCAGTGACTCTCAGCCAGAACACTCGGCAGGCTCTTTGGACGGCTTTTAGTCGGCGATTTACAATAACAAATCCCGGCGGAGGCGGTGCGGTGGGAATAATTCGGGGCGCCGGGCGCCGCGCGCTGCGCCTCGTCAAAGGTGGCCGGCTCCAGCTGCGTGCGCCGCTTTCACCGGCTTCCGACGGCTTCAGAAGTCCATCGTGCCGTGTCCCCTCTTCATTCAACCGGCGCACACACAGGTCGGCTCATGATACCCCTCGTTAATTTCCATTTAGGACAGCCCCTTTGGAGGGAGCGGACAGCATGGAGCTATTTGGCCGGCCCCACCTGGCGCACGACAATGCGCCACGGACACGCGGCGTGGCGATTGACTCGGAAAATATCGGCGGCGATTGTCGTCCGGGCCAGCCGGCCGGCTGACCCTCTGGGCCGGCGCGGTGCGCTGCCCGCCCCGTCGGCGCGGCTCCGCGGGCAGCCGCCGCCGCCCGCCCGCTCGCACCGGACAGCGTTCCCACGCCGCCGTGACTGACGCCTCGCCATTGGCTGTTGTGGCGCGTGCGCCGCCATTGTTTTGGGCGCCGGTGCGCGCTGGAGGGCGGCTCGTGCGCGCCGCACGCGGCCCGCGCCGACCGTGGGACGGCAGCCGACGATGCGTGCAGGCGCCGCCCGCGTCACGGCCGGCCCGCCCCGGCCGGCTCATTGACGGGATCGGCGTGGTTAGGACAGCGTCGGCCTACTTGTGACGCGCGCTGTGGCTGCCGGAAATGTTGGCTACAGGTTTGTCAGGATTTCGCTTAGCTCAGGAGAGGCCATCTCTTTACGTAACCGTGGTGGATAATGTGCAGCTGGTTGGCATCATGAGAACACCTGAACCCGTCTGATGCAAGGGGGGGATTTCTTTGACCGTAACGTCAAAAATATCAATGGTGTCTTCTTTATCGATTAACGTGCTAGGACTGTTCAAAATAGTACTCAAAAGTGTCAAAAGATAGGGGCGGCGCACGAATTTTTAGTTTTGGGGCAGGATTTTCAAGCGGGTCTCCTGGACAAAATGGGAGCCTCTTCATAGGGGGCCTCCTGGGGAGCAGCATATTTAAGGGGAGGGGTGCTAAGGGCATGTGGTCCTTTACTTCACTGTAAAATGCATCAGATCCAAGTAACTAAATGTCGACAATAAAAAAGCAGAACGGGGCCTTGTAATCATCCAGACAAGGGCCTCAGTGACCTGAAACACCAGAACAGGAGGCTTCCGACTCACGAAGGGAAGCTCCAAATATAGCCGAGGGTCTCTGCGCTAACTACGTGCAGTTACAATGCCTTTACGCTGAGAAAAGGGGCCTCCCCCAAAAAATGGACAAAAACATATTCTTTCCCCCTGCCAACCGACTGCCCTCTCTGCTCCCCCTCCCCCCCCCCCCCCCCTCCCCCCCCCCCCCCCCGCGCTGCCTCTGCTGAGCCGACTCTGGCCAGAGAAGGATGAAACAAGCATGCCACAAACTGCAAGGCGTTCCGCCCGATAACCAATGCGACCGGTTGCATGTTCTGCGCTCCTAACGGCCTAACAACGTCTTCGCTCCTCATGACTTAGGGCTGCGAGGCAAGCTAAAGGGCAGATCACAACAGTGCCGATGACACCAGCCGGCTCCTCTCAGCGGCCAGCGGAGCCGGTGTGTCTGTCGACCGTTAACGTGGACAGCGTGCATTATTTTCATGGCCAGACCGAGAACGCCGGCAGAACCACTTCGGTGAACACAGCTCTGAAGCACCGGTTTGAGGGCCGCACCGCAAGCGTCCGTCACTGCACCGCTTCAGCGAAACAATGGCCGGCGAGGCATAACGGTGACTCCCGGTCAAGGGAAGCCTTCTTCGCGCAGCGTCGGCGCTCCACGTAGTGGGCTTGAGGGGAACAGGGACACACGTGAGTTTGGGGTGTTGCTCGCGAGCGGAAGCGACGGCCTAAGCCCAATCGATTTAGGGTCCCATCACTGACGGGCTGCCCACGTCCGAACGCTGGCGGGCTGCCCGCGTCTGAACGCTGACGGGGTGCCCACGCCCGAACGCTGATGGCCTACCCACGTCCGAACGCTGATGGCCTACCCACGTCCGAACGCTGACGGGGCTACCCACGTCCCATCACTGACGGGATACCCACGTCCGAACGCTTACAGACTACCCACGTCCGAACGCTGACGGGCTACCCACGTCCGAGCACTGACGGGCTACCCACGTCCGAACGCTGACGGGCTACCCATGTCCGAACGCTGACGGGCTGCCCACGTCCGAGCACTGACGGGCTACCCACGTCCGAACGCTGACGGGCTACCCGCGTCCGAACGCTGACGGGCTGCCCACGTCCGAACGCTGACGGGCTACCCATGTCCGAACGCTGACGGGCTGCCCACGTCCGAACGCTGACGGGTTATCCACGTCCGAACGCTGACGGCCTACCGACTTAAAAAAGCGTCTTCGCAAACGTTGCCAACTAGTCACCGCAGACTAAGGCGAAGAGACTGGCGCCATTTCGACACATGTTAGACACTTCGTATAGTGTGAGCTATTACTGTCATCTCGCCCTGCCCACGCTGTGATCCCCCAATCTTCCATAACCACCGTCCTTAGGCCTCAACATCACAAATATGCCAGCGCGGGTCCATCGTCAAGGTCACAGGACGACCGACGCCAATGCCGCCCTCGTGCCTCTGCAGATTGCAGCCCACCACTCTGTCTCGTGAGCCCACGCTTCTCCAACACGTCCCGCGGCCGGCCGCGCGCCGGCAGCGCTCCGCGGCGCCGGCGCCGGCGGCGCCTCTCGGCCGGCCCTGACGTCACGCGCGCCGCCGGCGCCGGCGCCGCGCGTCCACCGAATGAATGAACGGTCTAATGAATGAGCCGGCGGCGCGGCGCGGCGACCGCGGCCGGCGGCGGCGGCGCGGGCGCGGCGGCGAGCCGACCGCCGCCGGCCGCCATCCATCCATCGCCGTGCGATTAACGCCGGAAATCATCTCCAAATCGCCTCCAATCGGCCGGACCAGGCCGCGGCCGGCCGCGCGGCAGTCGCCGACAAAATGAACGCACTAATAACTGTTTGTTATGGTATAATAGCGCGTCCTGCGCCGGCCGCCGCCGTCGGACGCTGCGCCGAGATAATTTGGCGGCCTGTGTCGAAACGCGACGGCGGCGTGCGGCTGGCAATCACAATTTGATTTATCAAGGTGCCACTTCCTGTTTGTGTTGCGGCGGTGATGAATGCCCAGTCGGCCGGCCGGCGGCCGTCGTTGATGAATGCCCGCCCCGTCGCCGGAGGTCCAGCGGTATGTCGCGCGGCGACATCCCGCCGCTTCGCCGCCGGCCACGAACGCCGGCCTTGTTCGGAGGCGGCTCACCTGCGCCGACGTGTCCGCTGGAATCGCACGCGCTCAGCTGCCTGAGTCCGCGGGCCGTGTTTGAAGGACAGTGAGTTAAATCATGGGCAGCTGCAAATAATTGTGGCCAAAGTGTCGTGTGAAGCTGCCATCGCTGGAAATATTTGCAGTTCGTTGTAAAGTGCAACGGGCACAACATACAAGAAAACAAACATGAAGCGGCTACAAGTTGCAAAATGTGGGGTCTACGAAAGTTTTTTTCACTGAAACTTTAACAATCATATTGTTGTATCATGGCTCAGCCCTAAGGATGCAGCCAAGTGTGGCTTTGTCGTGCTTCACCATAGGTGGCTTCCGACGGGAAGTTAAAGATCAGTAGGATGCGTTCTCCCTGGGCTCCGCTCTGTTAAGAAAATCCTGGCTGCGCCCTTACTCAGTCGCTATGTCATGTGCCTGCTGAGATATTGATGACTAACGTGAAACGCGGACACCTGACGTTATGCACTTTCAGTTCATTCCGAAAGCGGGAAAATAAACAAAAGACAGAACCTGCGCCTTTCAAATTATACGTCCCTCCGAAAAATTTCTGAGGTGCTAAGCAATCTCACACCGCTTAAGTGTTCAAGGGTAAATCCAAATGAATATAATTTGTGTATCAAAAAGCAAAAAAAAAAACGCGCACAAAGGCCCCGGAATGGCAGCTGTCTCCTCTTTTGTCAACGTTTGTTAAGATCTTCGCAGTCGCGGGTCAAGAACCTCCAGTTTACAAGACCGTTACCAATAGCTGGCTCGATCAAGATGAACGCTTGGTGTTGCCGAAACGCTCGCCAGGTTCAGGCAGCTCCAAAATGTCAAGTTTTATCTCAAATGTGGGAAGCGCTCCATCTTCAACCCTTCACCCGCTTCCAAGGATACCTCAGCCGTTGAAAATTCAAACGAGAGGTGGCTGTCCCTTGTTCACGCGAGCCGTCCCGGCGCAGCCTTCTGTGCCCTCTGCCTGTCATCCTTCCCAGCCGACGGACGTCGCCTCTTTAGAAATTCTCCGGACTGGAGGATCCCTCGTTTACTACGCTCCCCGTGGAGGAGGGGACGTCGGCCGGCCCATTCACACGCTCCGCCGGCTTGTGGATGAATGAAAACCTGTTGCCACACTCGAAGCCTGCCACGGCGGTAAGTGCTACGGGGAGCCATCGCCAGTTGGCTGCCGAGGGCGGCCTTCCATTCGGTGCTCTCCAGCTGCTCAGACCCGGGAAGTATGGGCGAACAATCGCAGTCCGGAAATGCTAGAGAAATTCTATATCAGGGGGAGGTTTGGCGTTGATAAAGCGACGCGTGACCCGGTAGGTCGGTTCCGGTGAACACCTTTTGTCATAATATACCGGCCATTGCTGGATTCTGAACGGCTGAGCCCGATCGCAAACGCTGGAAATCGATTGCCTGCTGTTCAGTTGAACATCTCCGGTGCATTTGTGGGGATGGTGAAATCATCCCCGGAGTATTTCACACCGCTGGCATGGAGCCATCTCGTAATGACAATGCGGACAAAATACCAAACAACCGACTATATTTTGCATTCGTAATTTGAGAGCATCCCGAATTTTGGACAAGCTTGTGAACGTTTTTTCTGCTTTAAATTCGTCGCATGGGGAAATGAGCCCCAGGCTTCAGGCCAGACAGCGACATCGTTCAGCCCTTGGAATGGCCACCGCGGCTGCATCCGCGCGATCCTGGCCCTAGTGTCGCGAGGCTACAACTCTGGACATGATCGGACTGCTATCGTTAGACTCATGATTGGTGGAAATACGCAAGGAAAAGGACAAACTCAAAATGGTTGAAGCCGCGAGCTGCAACCTGCTGGAGAAGTGACGAGATGGGGACGACCAAGACGAAATTGGGACGCTTCTGTAACCAGAACAGAATTGGATCAGCCAGCAACGCGGATAGTACAGGGCAAAATTTGACCAAAACGAGGAGGGAATACGCAGATTTTGTGATTTCGTACGGGAGGAAGAGAATGTACTTGACAACCGTCAGATAGTATTCACGCAAGACGGAACATAATCGAAGCATACCAGCGGAAGACGAAATCGGGAAAGGAATTTATCTCGATCTGTAATGAGACGTTTGATTCGGCTGCAAATGGTCCTCGCCTGTTGGAAGACCAGCTGAGATATAAAAACGAAGTTCAAATCTCCATAAATTTAGTTTTAGTCACATCTGTAGCGGCGTCTGAGCGAGGGGCGCCGGGCCAAATTGAATTCAAAACATGGACTTCTCTTCTAATTTGACCTTTTCTGGATTAAAAGTTGAGGTGTCGATAGAAGAACAGAGATAACCAGCTTTTCGGGCAGCAACGTAGGTACTGAAGCCCTGAACCAACAAATCTCAAGAAAATTGTACTCTGTTTTCGATGATGTTGACACTGGGATCTGCATGCGATGTGGTATTAAAAAGGATTTGCTTGCGAGTGTCTTTGCGAGAGGTCATGTGGCGCTTACATTACGTCGTAAACTAAAATATACTTGTACCAGGAGAGAGCCACACCCTTCGCCACATTTGAAGTGGTCAATTTTTGGAGAGCACATCTTCGTGTTTTTGGCAAATGGCTTTTGATTGAACTCCTTGCAATTGATAAAACTTACCCTACCCTGCGGTAATTTGCATCACATGGTACGAAAACTTGCATTTATATTTTTTGTCTGCATATGTAAGTTGCATTATAAGCGAGATGAATGCGTTACGACATACTAGCAAAATGCACCCGGCTCTGCTATTTCACAAGTCATCGTGATTGCGACATAACAAATTTCCTCCCTTTTATCGGTCAATGTGTGTTTCCCAACAACTGCAACTTGGTTTCGGTTGCCCAGGTAAAAATTATGACCACGTAGATACGCTAAATGTCGATTTGTTGCGAAGATGACAACAAGCCATGACCATCACGTCAATCGATCAGTGACAATAAATGACGAATGACACCATAGTTAGTATATTGCATTACTGACACAGCATGGCAGCTGCACAGCTGATGAATTTGCCTGCACAGCACAGCATTTGCATGCACAGCATGGCACCATCCACAGCTGATGCAATATTTACCGCCCGACATCCTGCAAAAAGCTTAGCCTGACTTATACACCACTCACTACAGCGCTCAGATATGTCTAGATGTGCCATGGTACCTTAACCACACAAGGGTTGCCAGGCAAGCCAGGTAACCCTTGCTGCATAAACCGTAATAGAATGTGATTACCCACACGAGGGCGTTTCACATAGAAGCCATGCGACTGCAGATTTACTTCCGCATCCTGTGGGTCTTCGTTATGCTGTTGGTCGCATCCCCATTGGGTTGAGCATCTCTCTCAGTGTGTGGCGTGTGTTGGATAAACGATGGAAGATCAGTGTGGTGCAAACTGTATGCGCCGGGTGACGAAGTTCAGCTGCAGAAGTCATCGGTCGGTCGCGCTTGTGAGCTAATTCACGGCAAGTTGTCACACACAGTTCATTACAGCCCTGTCGTGGAATTATTGACATGAATGGCTGCGCCTAATATCGGTAGGCACGTACTACTTACATTAGCACTGCTCAGAAACTGCAGGCAATATAACACAGTCATAACTAACGCGACCATCACCCGCTCCCTCTCCTGAGCTCGCATTGTGTTTTTATTTTAGCGCCGTTGACGGCTCATTCGGTTCTCTTATGATGAGTGCCGACTCAGATTCTTCGCCGTTTCCATTTAAGAAAATCCTGGCGTAATTAGACCGAAAGGGTTGAGCCAGTTGCTTCATCTGCAAAATCTAGGAGCTTTGCTCAAACTCAACCTTGTCGGTCATCTCAATATCAGCAACAGTTGTCCCATCGGTCCGGTCATGAAAGCAGCAGATGCTACCTGAAAAGTAACATCTCCCACTGCAACAGACTCCGGAGAGCAAACACTTCAAAGCGTGCGTGGAAATATGTGACTGCCGATTCTCCTGGAAGTTTGGGCGCTCGGAACATTTTGGTCGGTAAAACGCTCTTGAGCGACAAGTTTTGGCTTCTAAATAGTGGACTATTTTAATGTACAAAACGAGCAGAGGCGCAACCAGAGAGGACTCACCGCCCCCCCCCCCCCCTCTCCTTAGATGTAAAGAACGCATTTTGTTTTGCTGTTTTTTTTTACTTTAGCACCGCATGCGGCTCCTTTGGTTCTTTCATGATGAGCGCCGACTAAGCTCCGCCTCCCCTCTTAAGGGAAACTCTGGCTGCGCACCTTAAAACAAGACAGCGGTCTGTAAAGCTGACTGGTGCGAATGTCATGCGGCGAGACTACAAAATGCGTCACCTGTGAGGCCGTGTCGTGCAAGCATACGAGCTCGAACAGATCAATTTAATCAACGTTCCATTCTAGAGTCGTTGGTAATTCAAAGGCTTTGGTGAAAATAATTGTCTTATGGTTCAAACGTCCACGCTGTCCAAATTTTAATAACGTAAGCTGTAGTTTTATTTTAATTAACTGACTGCAAGCATCTGAAGCTTCGTTTCAGCAGACCCACCATTCATTACCTTTATCCGCAAAACCTTGTCCAAGACGAGCGAAAATATGAGGCTTCAGCTGGTGTTGTCCATATTTCGCGTTGGGGGATCAGGCCAAGTGAAATACCTCAAATCCGATCCGCCGAGGGGCAGCAACCCCCAGTGGCGATTTCCGCGCCAATGATACCCAACCCTACCGCACGAACACTGCTGTTTGCCTCTTCTCGGCTGTATCACGGTTTATTATAAATTCGGTGTCTATAATTACCATAGCCTGCGAGGTAATTAGACTGCGAGCTGGGCAATTACGGTCGACCTGCGCCAGCGGAACGGTAGCTAGCGCCAGCGGCGCCACTCAGGGCCACACAGCGCGCGCGGGGGGCCGTTTTTTACCCCAGCCGCCGTCGCCGCCGGGCCCGCCAAAGTGGCGCACCCGGACGGCGAACGGCGATAATGGCGCAGACGTGACGGATAGAGCGCGCCGCGCGGCAGTGAGCCGCCAAACAGCGCCGGGTGCCCGGTGCCGGCTTCTGGTTCGCTGTCCGGCGCGCGACGAAATTATGGTCCTCGACCGACGTGCCGGCCCTAAAACTGTGGCCGCGCCAGAGGACGTGACGAGAATGCCTGGAAAGGAATGATTTCAGGTAGCAGCGGGACCTCGGCAGCAGCGGTGTTCAGCAGGGATGTTTACCACAATGGAGAGCTTCATGTTGGCACTTGAGGCTGTTGTTTCATTCCGGGATGTGAGGCTTTTTAGTTCGCTGTAATTACCGTCATCTGCTGGAGAATTCGGTGCAGGTACTCAAATGCGCACGTAAGCCCTTGCCATACATAACTCATCAGTCATGACCGGTGTGTTCTTACGAGCGAGTAGAACATTCTGGGTCCAGTCAGCTATATTACGTGACCATGACAAGCACCAGTTACACGATGTGTTGAACCAAACAACTACCCACGGTCACAAGAACAAATGTTTGAAGACATGACCGTGCAAATATGCCACCCGATCAACGCAGTCGGAGTGGAGACCTCGAGGCTTCCTACAGCTGTGGTAACGACGCTGTAACATTCGCTCTGAATGCCAGGTAGCGTATCGTGCTGCGCATGGGGTGTAAAAGCACCGTCACGTTCCGCGCTAGAGTCGTCCATTCACAACGAGCCGCGAGCGGCCCGGAAACACAACTGAGGACTCAACCGGGAGCTTCAATGGAGGGCTCAACCGGGAGCCTCAATGGCTGGTGGACGATCTCGCCGCGAGCGCTCGGCGACAGTTGCGCCGGTCCATCGCGCTGCTCGCCGGCCGTCGCTGCGGAGATTGGAGGCAGGAGAACGCGCTCACGCCGTCTCACACCAGCGCCGAATCTGGCGGTGAAGTTAATTGGCTCTTGTACTCCAGCTTCACTCGAGCACACGACGCCGGATGTACACAGGCACGACGTCGTCTCCCTACACGAGCAGGCGAAGCAGAAAGTCCGCACGATGCCCGATGGGGTCATTCCAGCTGGTCAAGGTCAGGGTCATTCCAAATGGTCGGGACACCACGGTGTCTGAGTTTTATCAGGGGACAGGGGTCAAACTTCTCACTGCTAGAGCCTTAGGCCAAGGCTCAGGTATCGTTTTAAAAATCACTTTTGAACTGCTTGCGATATATCTGATAAGATCTTGGAATACGTGACCTATCGACATTGGAAGCGTCAAAGGCGCTTGTGTGTGCAGACAAGGTTCGAGTGATTGATGGCATGGATGTGCGGGCGTGAAACAAATTGAGCACACAGGCATTCATGCCCGCATGTGGACCGACAGCAATCGCCCTACAAGTTAAAATTTGAATATGCATCTTTGATACAGCCAAACGGGGAGACGAGCCGATGAAGTCGCGTAGTAACAAAGATGATGGCGGCGATGATGACACGGCCGCAAAAATGTCCATCTACCTGGGGGTTCAGGTAAAGAGCAAATTCGATTAAGGATCAAGCATCATTGTCAAATAACAAAGCAGTCTGCAGGATTTCATGAAAAAGTCACACAGGGGGGCAAATGGCGTGCTAATAGAATAAAGGAAACGAACCCGAAAATATACCATGAACTCCCAATGAGTCGAAGGGAAGGCCTGAGAGACGCCGCATTTGCGGTCACACAAGGACCGCTAGAGCAGACAACGCTCAGCATGAACCTCTCCAGAGTAGCATGCTTAGTTATTTAGTTTTAAGGTCGCGGCAATTGCGTTGGTTAGTTGCGCTTGAAGTGGCCTTCTTAAAGTGCCGAAAGCGGAGCGGTGCGACCAATAGCATCAGTATTTTTTTCGAGTCTGATATAGTCCAGTCGCAGTACCCATCATGAATCCTTCCGCAGGTTCAGTGCGCCGATCAGGAGGCCAGAGCGGGCGCACGAATTATGAAAGAGTGGTAGGAGGCTATTTTTTTTTTGGTCGCAGGAGATGGACAAAGGTATGATGTACAATACCTCGTGGGGAATCCAGTTTTCCCATATGTCGTAGCAAGCCTGTAGCATTAGCGCCTGTGTACGGTAAAAGATAGGCGTCGCACTCTAGCCCTATGTGAAGTCAATTGGACAAAATTTTTGACCCGCCGGCAGTGATATTTTAGCATGCTTCCAGCCTGCTCCGCAATCGCAGACTGAACGTATTACAGCGCAGATATTTTTGCATCACTTCTTCACTCAGAAGGTACATTAAAGGCTTCTTTAAATACGCTTCAGGCAACGGCCTTAACAGGTCATATTCCGTTGTCGGATGATTTCACGTTTCTCAACGGCATCAAATAATTTTGAAATGATAATTTCCTTTAATTTGTGTGCATGTGGAAAAATGCAGTGAGGTCACAAAAAACGAAAGTTTATCTTGCCTGGCCAGTTTGACAGGCTAACTATCAGAGTGATGTGAGGTTTTACGGTTTGTAGAGAAGTGACGGGGACCACCACCACCTTTGTGTTGTATTTGAAAACAGCTGTCGTTTAATCTGTAAAAAAAACAGGCATCGAAATGATGCTAAAACGTCTTCAAATGATATCTGACAAAGACGCCACCACTCCTCTCGCTTGATCGAATCCAGCGAAGTCCGTAACACAACTGCATTAGGTGAGCAGGCTAGTGGAAAAATAATAAGCCCCAACGGCGACGAATTCTGCCCGTATATGTCATCCAGACGGGGGATCAATTTTCAAAAATCGGTTGGGGAGAAGGGCTCGACCGGTAAGGTTGACGTAATCTCCTAAACTATCCCCTGATTTTGGGCGCTTACACTTTGGGGACTTTGGGCGGTCCCGACGCTTAATGCCCGCTGTGATCCTTACGGACGCATGACTTCCCATTTCATGGCTATCTGACATTGCAGCTTTGTGAGAAACTTACAATTAAATGCAATTCACAGAACACATTTTAGTAAGAAGGTCCGATATGATTACCGGAAATGCATCTCATTCATTGTTCACGAAACGTTTCCGCGGTGCAAACATGCAGCTTTATGCAGAATGTCATGGCCTGACACGTGCATACTAGAGCAGAGTGTGCACATGGTACAAGTTCCGTGGGGAGGTTTCCGAAAATGCGTCATATGCACTGTCGTCAAGTAACTACGCCTAAAAGTCGAGTTCGACTTGCAAGATCTCAGCACCGTGCCGGCGTTTTTTTTTTTTTTGGATGAAGGAACCTGAAAGTCTAAATGATTGTAATGCTGTGTTCCTCAATAATGCATGACTTGAACAACAATGTTCTTCAAAGGGTTCATGTTAAGAAGCTGTGTGACCATATATAGCTATATATATATATATATATATATATATATATATATATATATATATATATATGTATGTATGTATATCATAAGACCAGCTACCTTATGCCTGCCAACTGCCGCATATTGCAGCCCATTTAATTGTCCCGTTCCAGGTGATATGTCGGCAAAAATGACCTTGCATGTAAAAGAGTTAACGTGACTTAGATATATAAAGGGCCTACCTAGAGTATACTATGTGAAACAAAATGAGCAAGATGAAACCATATGTGATGTCTTTATTTACCCAGTGTACCAGCATTTCAGAGACAATTTTCTGCATTTCCTTGTTTCAGTAGCCCTCTTTGCCCATACCAATCGGGAGGGTGGAGGAGAGGGCCGATAAACATTGAAGGGCCCCAGGCACCATTGAGGATGGGAGGGGGGAGGGGGGCACCTCCGAAAGTATATAAGTTGACACCTGAAGGCACATGGAATGAGCGGGAAAGAGAGGAGATGTGCCTTTTATCGGTAATGCAAAGATCACAAAGACTGAGAAGATATGAAAGTTGTACCACAAAGTTTAATATTCCGCAGCGGCTTTGTGTGCAACGATTCCGGGAGAGAATTTGGATAAAAAAGAACCAACCCAGCCCCTGTGCTTGCTTCTCATGCAGAAAAAAAACAGGAAGATTGAGACGACTATGAAGTTAACGCTCTAGCCGACATGTTTCCCCATTGTGGAGCTTCATTGAGACCATTCAATCCCTCTGCTTTCGCAAATCGGTTATCATAGGTGATGGGATATACTCACAAACGCTCATGGGCTCAAAAGATAGGCATCACGGAGCCTCGGGCTCGCAAATGTATGCTGCATTGTTATTTTGTTGGCCAGGAAACGTGAAACGTGAATCACGTGTTGATGTCGAAGGCATACTCTGCTATGTACCGTCACAGGACACAATTTAAAAGCGATTGTTTCGTGAACACTGCTGATGGAATACTCCGGGCGCCAGCAGATGCATCAATTTGAACATCAGGCAAACCGCTTTTTTTCTAGAAACGACAACGAGGAGTTCTCATGAAGCATTAGACTAATAGGTGTTTTAAGTGATAAATATGAACTATTGAGGATATTTTGGGGACACTAATTGTTTTCGAGTCGAACGCACCTAATTTTGACACGTACATGCAGTTCCGTCCCGACGTGAAAGGGACCACTGCCCCGTCAACTCTCAGGAGGTAAACGGCATCTGGACTTCTCTACGTTTCTTGAGAAGGGATGGAACGCGCCATATAAACCGCAACACATTTTTTCTCGATATAAAAAGAACAGCATTTAGCCCCTGGCTTTTTGGGGTTATAAGCTGAAAGCTCTTACGTTGAGTAAACGAACTTCAATATGCTAGGGAGGTATGCTCCCGCGATTTTGTTCACAAAGAACTAGGACACTACGTTGTGTCCGGTCGTGAAGGTACATGGCGACTGACAGTCGCTGGTGGTACGGTACCGGTTACCACATTATGCTCATGCTTCTGAAGCACCGAGGTGGATTACAGCCTGCTACAATGGTACACAAATGTAATCTCAGACACCTGATTGCGGCCTGCCAACAGTCCGCGCGTGAGGACGGCAGTCCGATGACGACAGCGCCACCTATAACGGCCACTTGACGGATACCAGACGCGTGTCGGGATAGTTCCACGGGGACGATGACAACAGCGCCATCTACATCACTTTATTCGCTTTGGCACCGTGAAATTATGGGCAACTACCTAGGACTTTGAAGAAAAAGACTGGAATGTATACGTTATATGTGTATGTATGTGTATGCATGTGATATTTTATTCCAAAATACCAATATTTGTGCGAATATTACACGCTGAAATGTTCTCGTTCAGGAGGTTTGCGACAATTCACCAAATCCAGTCCTTTGTAGCGATGGTACCCGGCTACCAACTACCAGCGCATGGCAAATCCAGACATCGTTAATAACTTGTTTTCGGTCTTTGAAGGACGGTTGTACCACCATGATGCTATAAGCAACCAAACGCGCAAACAGCTCACGGTAGCTCCGTCCGATCTGTCGTCAGCACGATTGTCAGCTGAACGCGTGACGTCATGCGTGCTGACGTAGTGTTCGATGTGCAGGCTGACGAGGGAGCATTTAGCTTGGCGGGGTGGGGGTGGGGGGGGGGGGGCAGAGCATACTTAAGGAATTTTGATTGCGAAGCAAGCGGGTGACGGAAAGGGGCGCGGATAGAGATGGAAGATATTGTCCGCTCTTAATTCACATCACATGTTTTGAAAATTATGAAATGTCATGACCACTCTGCTAGATATACATCTACAGTTGTCTCCCACTCGTGCACAGTCTTACCTATTCGTCTCCTTTAGGCCATCCGGTAAATAGAGTTATCTAACTTTCTAAGACTCTGCGTCCATTTCAGCATCATTTTTCGTGGAGAGGTGAAATTCCGCCGGTGGTTATGAATTTTAGATCATTTGAGAGGCAGCCGCCTCTATAGGGGAGATGCCAAAATACGATTTGGGCACAGGCTGGTCAAAATTTGGAATGTGAATCAATGGCGCGTGATGCACCATAGTTCTCACGCGCCGATATTTCATCGGCTGCTTTTCAAGAGATCAGATTTAAGCTTCAGATACAAACTGCCAAAAAATGTGACAAAAACCGTACAGCCGAAGTTTCTCCTCTAAAAACCAAGTTACAGGATGAAAGCGCGTCTTTCAGATATTCGTCATCGATATTCATCATCTGAACCCTGCTCCCTTCCGCCGCCGGCGACCACTGCCCTGGCCCGGCTGTCCGTGTGGTGCGGTCGCGCAGGACGGAGGTGCCCGGCGCGTAGAGGCACGAGAGCCGCACGAGCTGTGCAGCACGAGATGTGTTGTTGCCGGTGCTGGCGGCGGCGGCGGGGGCCGGCTGGGTGGCGGGGAGGGGCGCGGATGGGGGTCGGCTGCATAGTCCCATCGATTCTGTAGCGTTTGATTGTACTGTCGTACTGTACCGTAGCATTTAGTGTTCGAATCGTAATTCAGATATACTGTCCCTCGCATGACTGGCTGCGAACTGATCGCATCACTGCTTTGTTGCATGCTTATTAATTGGTATCACTACTTATTGCAGTGTGAAGCATATATTGAACACCTGCTACAGTGTCTACATCCAAGTTGTCTTCTTTTCCACCGCACCACAGCAGAATATAAACTTTCGGGAAGGTGCCTGGCTTGAGCATGAACTAGCCCACCGGGGCATTCTTTGCCCCTCATTCAACCCACTAGCCCACCTGATCTGTCCTCGTGTGTGGGCAGGGGCGTATCCAGAATCTTGTCAAGGGGTTGGCACAAGATTGACGAAGGCCTTCCTGATGATGACCCCCTCCCCCAAAACAAATTGACATAGCTCACTTGTTGACTAGCCTTGCCAGGGAGGGCACATGGCTGACAAAGCCCCCCTGGTAGTGAAAGCCCCACTTCAAAAAGTAGGATATAGCTCACTTGTTCCGGAAAGGTACGGTTTCTCCATTTCGTTGCTATTTTTTCCTTGCAACCCAAGCAGAAACAGACACCAAAAGCTACCGGGCGATGACTTCTGTTTGCCTTTTCAAAAGTCAGAATGAACAATAACCTGCAGAAATCGAGCGTTGAACGACTGCATGGAAAACACCACCGGCGCTCTTCATTTTACGGTGTTTCGGTGGACTTTTCCTCAACCCATAGAGCTCAGAAGCTCCACCGGATTTTTGTCTTGGCTCTGCGGAGACATCGAGGACCCCTGAATGTTAGTTGTAGATCGAAATAGGGTCCAAAACTTGTCTTGACATAACTAACCCATGTTCTCTAGAAATGTTCAATAGGCGATCTGAGTCACTCACTGAGACAAATTATTTAACTTGATTTTGAACATACGTGCTCACAAATATAAACAGCAGCGACCTCAACGACCGGCGTTTCAGACTCCTTAGGTCGCACAGCGTCGGTCCCCGGCTGATAGCATCTAAGCGGTGGCCAACGGGCAGACAAAAAAGATGACGCATATGGAAGAAGTACTTTGAAACGCTTTAGGATATTAACTCGCACACTGAAGGTCTGTGCGTATATTTCATTTGTACGATTTTTCGATCGATGTTAATGGCGTATTCGCCTTTACAATGCCGGGAAGTCACGCTGGATTCTGGTGGTGGATCTGGAAGATTAAAAAAAGAATCTTTGTGTTGCTGTAACTGCTCATTTGACTTAAAGACATCCTCAAAATCGTAAAAAGATAAATACGCCCTAGCCTTATCCCTGAATAGCTCGAATTTATTGACATAACGTGCGATGATATTAATGATGCGATGAATGACAAGGAATGCAGTTTCTTACCGTTTGTTGCATTGGCAAAGTCCTTTGGGCTGGCTCCAGCTCCAGCCATGGTCTAAAAGCATGAGGGATCGCCTGGGAACGGAGAGGCATCGGCCAGAGACGCCAATTGTCCTCATGTAGTTTTGTTCTTTGAGCATTCACATAAGACTTCCGTCTTGGAGATGCCACAAGGCCAGTGCGTGCCAGATGTCGCGTGCCCCACATCAGAACCTGAGCACGTCACCGCAGGCGGTTGCGTGGGCACGTGTACGTTGCGCATAAGTTGCACGGCATATCGTTGAAAAGATTTCACATGTTCTCGAGCAAAGGCTGTCCCGTCCGGTCCAACCTGAGTTTTTCGGTTAAAACGTGTGGGACGGGGACTTTGTGCGTGACCTTTATTGCGATCTTCACTCTAATTACTCGGTCAGGGGTCTAATTTCCTATTCGGTTATGGGAGTTCTGCCCCCCCCCCCCCCCCACACTTCGGTTCCGGCCCCCACACTTCGATAAGAGAGGCGAAAGAAACCCGTCTGTTGGTGTATTTTGTGGGCAGGCTGGGTCATTTTACGCTGTTTATTCCCTCCTCTCAACTTACTTTGCTAAACTACCCGTACCCAACCCTAGTCCCTATGTTCGGTCCTTTTCTAGTTCGAGGGTCGACGATTTTACGGATCTATTTGATCGATCGTGCCTTCTGGTGAGTCGTGCCTGCGCATAGGCCGAAATCCACCCGTAGTGTAGCAGGCAGCATTCTTAGAGGATTGCTTGCACCACTGTCTTGGTGTATTTTCGGGTGATCATGCTCAACTCAACCAGCATTTCAGTATATGAGTGCTGTCTCGACGCACATTTCTTCTACCAGCTTCCATATGCGCCAGTTTTAATGCGTCTTTTGATACGGCGGCGCGCGATATGTTTAGGGACTTCATGGGTGCAAATGGCGGGAAAGGAAGGGAACACGTTATAAGTTGTATGTTTTGATACTTTTACGCGCCCATGATTTTAACTGGTACCATTGTTAACGGTGAAATGGAGTCCGGACTTATGCTGTAGTCGAGGAAGAGTCGGAGATCGACTCCTAAATAGACATTTCGGCAAAGAAGGCGAACTAGTCTCGGGATTCGTGCGAGTTCCTGTTTGAGTTATGCCAGCTATGTTGTCTGGAGTCAGAAATAATTTTACTCAGCCAAGGATTGAGTTAGCATCTTATATTGTTGCCTTAATGTATTGCAAAGGTGCAAGAAATGGAAATGTATATGCTCAATCATCACAGAAATCCAATGAAATTAATTGGATCCTTTGTTGCCCAAGGGTAATGTGATGAGTAAAATTATGCCAGTGAAATTTTTTATTAAAACTAGCCATTGATCTGATCCATTTTTACCTGATCAGTATTAATATTCACTCTAACTCATGCTGCATAGTTGGGCCAGAATGTTGATCAGCATGGTGTGCTTGGAGTCAATGATGGAATCAGGCCCCCATTGACATTGTACATCTGTTTTTCAATATTTAATATTATACTTAAATCAACACTTATGTCAGCAATGGGCACACAGACATGTGAGAAAGATATTCTGTGGAGTGTGATCATTACATAATAATTGGTCCATGCATATAACACAAGTGTGCCATGCAATAGCAAAACTGTTGTGAAAGTGGCATGCTATGCTATTTGGTAATCCATGTTAATTAATTCAAATTATGAAACATGTTAGCCCTTGTATGTCATGCATTGCTGAACAAATATAGCTATACCTGTTTATGGAATGCACTATTACTATTTAAGTTGTGATATGCTTTCATCATGGAATTTGTTGTTATTTCTACTCATACAGGATGAAGTACAGGTCTGGTAGAGGTGGATTCACATCAGTGTGCATTTGCTAGGCTGCCACCAGCTTAGCAAATGCACACTTACATCACAACAGATGTATAATGTGCTTTTTACTAGGTTGTTTGCTCAGGACTTGTGCTATTTTAAAGTTGTATAAATGAGGCCTTATCATGCCCCTCATAAGTCAAAGGAGCTTGGCATCTTTAAATTGGCTAGGATTTGTTCCACACCCATCAAAATGCTGCAGTTTCACTCTTTGTGTGGGCCACAGAACAGGCAAGTGCCTCCTAATTATGGGAACACGTGAGAAGTAACACGTAAGAAGAAAGAGAAAGCTGAGATAGGTCTGTGATGCATTATTTGCTTTAGTTAGGAACCCCTTTTGAAATCTTAAGCACCTCAGATGCTCATGGTAAAAACCAAATTTTAATTTTTGATGACTTCATTGTCCATACTGTTAGTTTAGTGTAAGCAATACCACTTAAAATGGATGATATTAGGCTTATGCCATTCCACATCTTGGTGCTACCATGCTATGCTTGGTACCACAAATTGTTGCCTGACTCTTCTGAGGGATAAGCTTCTCAAAACAAATTCATGCTGAGCACCAGAAATGGCTAAGCCAACCACTAAATGTGAAAGAAGTTTCCCTTCCCCTTCTGGCTCATTTTGTTCTCAAAGCTATGTGCCTAATGCAGGGGGAATAACACGAAAAATATCTGTAATCTTCATACCCAAGTGCTTGAATAGTCACATGGGTGGGACTGCAGTCACTAATTCTGCAATTTTACACACTTGTCTTATCACACATTCATGTGGAGGCAGGGACAGTTTGTCCTCCGAATGTTTTCGGAATAATTTCTGAGCGGTGCGACGTAACCTTGCCAAACTTTGCATTGGTAGGTGATTGCACAGTGGATCTACTGGTTTATAAATCAGACGCGCATAGTAAGGTCGCTGACCCAGGGTAGGTCGGTCAGGCCGTGGGTGTCAGCAAAGGCGATTTCCTCGGAATTGTCTAATCTGGTGTGACGGAGTCTTCGACAAAGCAATGCATCTCTGAGATAGTTCCTCAGGCAATCAAAGAGTTCAGAGTTGCAACAGATTCCACTGACAAGGTCAAGTATGTAGGTCAGACCGAGATCGAAACTAACCTGCTTTCGTACACGAGAGTTCGCTTAATGTCTTGGTTTCTGGCGCTTATTTCAAATTTGTTGATAACAGGGACTCTACCAAAAACGTTCCATAGATTTCCTTAAGGTCAGAGTAGGTCACTGACCTGAGATGACCTGGGTTAGCATATGGTGTTAGGAACATGCTGCCTTAAGAAGTCCCTTACACTTATTCAAAGAACAAAATAGAAGCAGGTTGTAGGTAGTTGTTAGCATGACCTTATAAAGATTAAAAAGGTCACTGGCCTCGAATTAAAACTTTTGACATCGTAATTAGAAAAGCTATCTAGGTCTTGGGCAGTTGCATGAGGCCTGAGGGCACTTTGAACACAAGTTGAAGTTGACATTGTGTGACATTATTTGTCCCCAAGGTTATGACGTAAGAACATCAAATTTTTACGCAAGTGAGTTCATAGCAGGCCAGTCTACCCTGTGAATTTCGTGTATCTAGCTTTCTTAGTTTTTAAGATCTCAGTGGGGTCAAAATGACCCCCACCCGAGCGGAGGGTACTAAATTGGCCATCGGGCGCGTTTTGTTTGATCTTTTGCAGGGCTGCTACTGATTTTTGGTACGTGCATTTTATGGTGCACTGAAGGGACAGGCTACTTCTTTATCATCTGAGCTGATTCATTTACGACATACTATTGATTATTGTATTTCTGATGCCAAGATCGATTATGCCCCTTGCCTAATTCAGGATCTTATTTGTATTTGCAGGATGGAAACGGTTCCAACTCCACGATTTCGGATTCTGGGAGCAAATAAAACAGGTAAAAGGAAACCATTAATTATTTTGCAGACTTTTCATGGTATCGATGTTGTGTCACAAAATAGCTAGAGTCCACCCAGTAAGCCAGGAACATAGCGTACAAGGTGCTCTCAGCTGCCATCATCCCTGTTGTGTAGTTTCCTGTTAAGCTGGAGGGGCTTTTCCAAACTTCGAGAAGCAGGTTCACCAAATATGGGGAGAAACGTCTCTTAAGCAGTAAGTCCTGGCGTATAATTGTCGGCATGAAAACTGGGCTCATAATGCAAACAGGAGCTTAAAGCCTTCCGTGCTAAGGACTTCCGGATTTGTTTTGATATGTGACCAAATATAATTTGCAATTGAAGCATCATCAGTTAACCGATAGTGATAGCTTTTTTATGCTCAGCACAATTTTTACCCCTTCTTTTCTGAACTGTTACGGCCTTTGGAATGCTTTGGACGCGTAGTGGTTTCACTTCATTTAATCCGTACGACATTCTTTTTTAAATTGTATTTCTACCGGGATCAGTCTGAAAAACTCACTTCTGGAAACCCTTCAGCATGGTATACCGATACCTTGAAGACCTGCTACTGGGAGTCCTAATCCCCGAAGATGTGCTGTCGATGTCCGCTTTTCGAATCAGAACATCCAGCCAGCGAGGAACTGAAGCACATCATGTTTGGTTATGGCGGGAGAGGGCCGACCGAGACGGCTGTATGACCGCCCGGACGTCCCGGTAGCTGCCAAGCCTGACCCGGCGTCAAGTGGCAGGGTCGAGTTACGTTAGCTGAACTCTCATCTGGGCCCGTCTCGGGGTCAGGACCTAAAAGGCAAAAGTTCGCAAGGAGAGCTGACCCGTAGAATCGGAGATTGACCGAAGATCCTCATCCGTTGAGGGTAAAACAACAGGTCTCACCCGCGTAGGCATTCTAGGAGCAGGCCTTCGGAGCGTAGGCTTTCCGACCGTCGTCATTCCGGCGGTGGGCCTTCCGGATGGTCTTTCGAGCGTAGGTGTAGTGCCGAGTGTCTTCCGGTCCACACCCTTTTCATGTTTCCAAGTATAGCTAGAGTCCAAATCGATATGGATATGTGCCAGGTATATGTACTGCCGCTAGAAGGACGAAGAGCTGACCAAAACAGGTATCTAAAGCCCCGGATAAAAGGCAAAGCAAAGGTGTAAACTTTCGGGATCTTGAGAGGCAAAGAAGCAACATCATTGCCTTTAACAGTAGCCGGAATTCTATACCCAGAACCAGCCAACAGGACGAAAATATCCGGATCAAGCGTCAAACCTCTGTGGCCCAGCCCTTAACCTGTAAGTCTGGCGGAAGGATTCAGCAAATTTTCAGATCAGGCAAAAAGTCGGAAGGTTTTGAATACCATTTCAGATTTGGCGGTATGAGCACCATGGCTCGCTGCGGGCGCCACATGCAACTTGTGGCCAAGCGTTGATTACTTTTTCGCTGTTGCCTGCTTTGATCTTCATTGCTTGGTGCATATATCAAGCCGCCAGCAAAGCGTCGTCGGAGAAATGTCGCCGAGAAACGTCTCGGTGCGCGCCAGATGTGCGCTTAGGGGCCCGTATCCGTGGAAAGGGTGGGAATGCCCATAGCTTAAGAATTATTGCATATTGACGCACACATCGGATTGTGACAGTCCACCCATAATTTGACTACCCATAATAAAGACTAGATCGCCGTAATTTACTTGCGCTGTATCACGCCCCTCCCCCTCCCCTTCTTCCCATCCGGCAACAGGAATCGAGGAAAGCGTACTGAAGTTCTAGCAGAAATATTGGAAAATATGGCACTGGTTGTCAGGTCCATGATTTTTCTGGTCCATTCCATTCCATCATTCTATTCATTTCATTCATTCAGGTCCATTCAGGCGTGGTGTCCATCAATCATGTCTCGCTGTGTCCACTCGCTGTTTAGGCCACAGCTTGTTCAAGTGAAAACCGGTTTCAAAAATGGTGATGCGGGGGGGGGGGGTTTGAATCCCGGTAGATCCATTACCATTGATCCCGTTCTCAGATGCTCTTAATGTATCGGGTCCAGGTGTCAAGCCAACATCGGCGTGTTCACGTGTTCACGTTCGTGTTCACGTTTCGCGGCGACGGGGCATCTGCGAGATCATAGCGTGGTTTTAGGCTGTCACGCAACGTTAGAAATAAGCGTTACGTCCTTCATGCGAGGCGAGTGGGGAAAACATCATTGAAGGCGCGTTTGCATTGTCTATAGAATTTATTCCTCACCACACATGGTTCGCGTGAATGTTCTTTAAAATTTGTGCCACGGAGTCCCAATAGCTCCGTTTTTTTTGTGTGTGAATCACGTGAAGCAGCGACCCGCAGTGTCAGATATCATATTTCAGAAAGCGTGATGGCAGGAGCAGGGAGACCCAGCCGCTGACGCTGATTTTGGTTTTCATTCTTCAATCAAGGCCTGCTTGCCTAGCTTCAGGCAAGGCCGGCTTGCCTAGCTTCAAGCTAGGCCCGCCTAGCCCGCGTCATCGCTCTTAATCGGAATAGTCTCGCTTTATACCCTTGCAATCGTGTTTCCGGCTCGCTGCGAGACTGTCACCCAAATCAGGCCACGCAACTCGTTCCACTCAGTAATCCAACCATTGCAGCTCGGCGGGTGGCATCCAGCCAGAAGCGCACCAAGGCCAGGTCGTCGCCAGACCGCGTGGAGAAGTCAGCGCAGCGACGCAGCCTGCGATACTACCGCGCCTTCCCGCGCCAGATCCGCTGCGTTTTCAGCGTCCCGCGGTCGGAGACGGGCACCTGCAAGCAGTACCGCTGGACCACGCAGCTAGAGGCGGGTCTGCGCGGCTGCACGGGCGCCGAAGCGGCCGGCACGCTCCAGCGCCAGTTCCAGCGGCGCCTGGCCGAGCACGTGCGCCGGCAGCGCGCCCTGGCGGCGGCGCCGCTCGACCTGCGTCCGTTCTCGCTGGCCGAGGCCCTCAGCGCCGCCGGCCTGGAGCCGGACGCCAACAACGATGCGCTGCCGGCGGCGGCGGCGGCGGTGGCGCAGTGCTCGCTGGCCGAGGCGTTCCCGCCGCTGCAGCTAGCGCGGCGCGACGGCCGGCTGGTGGCGGCGCCCGGCCCGGCCGGCGCGGCGCCCGTGCGCGACGACCGAAACGAGCGCCTAGCGCAGGCAGACGCAGTGCAGGGAGATGCTGCGCGGGGAGGCCCCACACAGGGAGGCGCTGCACAGAGAGACGCCGCACAAGAAGGCCTCACGCAAGAAGGCCCCGCACAGGGAGGTCCCGCGCAGGCAGACGCAGTGCAGGGAGACGCCGCGCAGGGGGACGCCGCGCAAGGAGATATCCGTCAGGATGAGGACGTGGAAAAACCCGACCTGGGACGAGGCGACAAGGATGAAGCGAGGGATGGAGAAGAAGGGCAGGTGACGGGGAAGATTTCGCCGCTGTGGAAGGAGGACGCTGAGGGGGAGCAGGGGTGTGCTGTTGTTGCCATCGGAAATGGTGCAACGACCAGAAAGGACGACCAAAAGCAGATTGGGGCATGCATGCAGGTCCAAATAGTTGAGGTGATAATCGGGAAACCGGAAGAAAGCTGTGAAGTTGCTCTGAAGGTGGAGAAGCTAGCAGATTTGGAAGCCTGCCACGAGGCGCAGGGACAGGCAGATGTTGAACTGCAGACGGGGGAAGATTCAAAAGAACTGGCCGAGGCTGGTGTGCTCAACACCGGGTTCGAGCTGGGAAGCGACAGCGTCGAAACGACCCTGGGAGAGCAGGCACAGAGCGACGCGCTTGCCAGACAACTTGAACCGCAGCCAGATGATGTGGAGAGTGCTGAGGCCGTGCAGGGGACTCCGCATCATACATCCACGGATGTGGGCACAGACTCATCGGTCTACTGCTCCCGGTCGGTGTCTGGCGACGCGCCTTGTCCGCTGGCCCTGGCCCTGCAACACGAACAGGACGGCTCCTCCTCAACGGACACGGCCTCGGAGAGTCCCGACGGACCTCCCAACCGCGCCGCTTCACCCGCCGCGGACGACAGGAGCGCGCCAGGGACGGACGAGCCCAGCCCCGCCGCCAGGAAACGGTCCGCCAGCGACGACGAGTCGTTAGACGTCCTCAACCAGAGCATCGTGCTGCGCTCTGGCCTGAAGCTCGAGCTCCGCCCGGCGAAGCGGGCCCGGTACGGCTCGAGCCGCGTGCGACCGGCCGGGAGGGGCGGGCCTCCCGGGCCGCCGCTCTTTCCGGACCAACACGAGGACCAGCCCGGCCCGCCGCTCGACCCGGACACCCCGACGTGGAGCCCGGTACCCCCTCGCCTGGCCGGCTCACGCCACCCGCTGGGCCCACCCTCGGACAGGCAGCTGCGGGTGCTGAGCTCAGCTCCCCGCTGGCGCAGCGTCACACGCCGACGCGGCAGGCCGAAACGCTCGCCGAGCTGTTGCAGCTCGCCCGTCGACTCAGAGTTGCCGACGCGGTGGCGGCCGTTCCGCGGGCGAGGCCGTGCTGGGGCGCCGCCGAGCCCGCTGCGCGGGGGCCGCGGCGACACGAGGCGCAGGGGCCGCCCAAGGCGCACGGCGAGGCGCTGGCGTGGGTCGCCGACCGCGGTCCGCGGCGCCCGCGGCGACACTTCCGGAGACACGGGCTCCGTGACCGGGCGCGCGCCCGCCGGCGCGGCTGCTCCGCCCGCTGCTGCCGGCGGTGGCGACGGCCCGGTGCCACGCTGGACGGACGTGGGGAAGCCGCCGCTATCGCCGGACGGCGTCGCAGCAGACGTGGAGATGGTGGCTGCTCCCAGTGCGGCCGCGCCGGCGGCGTGCGACGCCGACCCCACCCCGGCTGCCGCCGACGAGCCGGCGGGTGGGATGCTGACGGAGCTGGGCGGGCTGGCTGACCTCTCGCTGTCGAGCGTGTTGGGCCCCGAGCGACCGGGCAGCGGCAGCGGTGAGGTCGGCCTCTGCACCAGCCTGTCGTTCGGCGGCCTCACCAGCTTCAGCTCCGACACCGAGGCGGCCGGCGATGCCGCCGAGCCGAGCAGCGCCGCCGGCGCCGGTGGCGCCTCCAGCGGCGCAGCGGCGCCGATTGAAGTCGGCCCGGCAGCCGACGACGGAGAGGCGAACGCCAGCGGCGGGACGGCGAGCGGTCAGACGCTGCGGTCTTCATCGCCCGCTTGTGCAGAGTGGGATGTGGCGGCCGGCGCTGTGAAGTCGGGTCGCACAGACGCGGCCGGGGAGACCAGCGGCGAGCCGGAGCTGCGTCGTGGGCGCGGTGAGTCGAAGTCGGGTCGTGCTGTGAGAACCGCGAAACCACGGCGTCGACGCGGCGGTGGGCGGAGCCGCGTCCCTCGGACGGACGACACGGACCAAATGACCCGCATGATCGCCTGTGATCTCGTGACTCACGCGGCGCAGGCGAGCTTCGGAGTCAACATGACGGGGTCGCAGGGGGACGAGGCGTATTTAGGAGAGTCGCAGACGCTCACGGTGAGGCCAGACCGCGAAGTGACGGTCGAGTCGGAGCCGGAGGCTGGCGTCTTAGGGTCGCTGTCAGAAGCTGGCGGGATGTATGCGGAGACCGTTGGGGCGGTGCTGAACACGAACGGCCAGAATGTGGGAAAAGGCGCCGGTCGTGGTGGCGATTCAGGCGACGTGGATGACGTCATCAAAACCGATGCGTTCCCCGCGGCCGAGTCGGCCACGGCGTCTGGCGCCCGGCAGCCTCACCAGATGACCGATGCCGCGAAGACGAAGCCGGCAACGCTCACCATGCACTCCACCCTCACGAGCGACGTGGTCGAGTCAGAACTGGCGACCGCCGCCAGCGACTCGGACCTCATGACTCGCGCCGCCGACCCGGACCTGGTGGCGGACACGCCCGACTCGGTGCTGGCGTCGAGCGCCGTCGAGCTGGACGCCATGATCGACGCGTCGGCGGCGGCGGCGGCGGCGGCGGCGTCCGCCGCGGGCCAGCGCGCGGCGCCCGGCGGCGCGGCCAACGGCAGTCCGCGCTCGGCCGACGCCAACCTGTCGGCCGAGGAGCTCTTTCTGCCCGACATGAGCGACGACTCGCAGCCGGCGGCCACCCCGGCGCGGTGGCTGCAGGCGCGCGTGGTTGTGGAGCGCACGTCGTCGCAGCTGATGCGCTTCAGCTACAGCCCGCATGACGCGGCGGCGGCAGCGGCGGTGTCCTTGGCGCCGCCGCCGCCGCCGCCGCCGCCGCCCGCGACGGCGACGGCGACAGCGACGAGGGCCGAGGACGCGGACGGGCAGCGGTGAGTGTGTGTGTGGGGGGGGGGGGGGCTCAGCACCTTCCGCCGTTCCCTGTTTCTTGGCAATGCAGCCCTGCAATGACGTCAGGTCATGCTGCCCGTAATTTGAGAGATCTTCTGGTGTTTTTGTATCGGGATTGGTGTACACAGCGGGGATTAGCCTGTTTATACTGGGTCGTGTGAATAGGCCTGGTGACGAAGTAGTCTGCTGTCAACCAAATCCCTCCAATGTCATTTACCCGCTGCAGCACCGAGTTCATAGACCTTAGAATCAAGCTTCGTCGTAACAGCTGATGTGTGAAAGTTCAGCGAAAACTCGCTCAGGATCTTCAGCCCTCTGTACGCCGCGTTCGTCATGTAAGAGTTGTGGGCGCAAAAGGACCATCTCATTCGGCGCGCCGTAAAACCCCAATCATCATCATGATAAGCTTGCACAACCAGTGTTTAGGCTGCTTGACAGTGAACCATGCGTAACACCACAGACTCGAGGCCAGTTTCGCGCCTGATTCGTCTGCCGCGCCGGGGAGCCGCCGCCGCCCGCACGTGTCCCTGTCTCTGCCCGATACTGACCGCGACCCCCGGCGTCCCGGGCGGCCAGCGCCGCCAGCCTGGAGCCGGAGGAGGAGGAGGCCGGCGCGGCGGGCGACCGCAGCGTCTGGCGGTGCGGCTACTGCGGCTGGAGCGTCTCCCTGCGTGACAAGGCGGCCATCCAGCAACACAGGAGCACCCACAAGCACCGCTGCGCGCGCTGCAAGATCTGCTTCGACACACACGTGAGTGTTCGTGGCGGGGGGGGGGGGGGGGGGGTGACGGAGATGCGTTGTGTCGTGAGGAGGTGGCGTCACATGACGCACGGGCGACTGTACTGTAAAGCCGCGATCTACGTCAGGAGAAGGCATGGTGACGGTTTCTTGTGTTCTGGAGAGCGGGAAAGTCACGGTTCTGCTCTGAATGGCTGTGCGACTTCCACATGACTTTGGTCCGTCCCCTATGCGGTTACGAGGCGATAAATGGACATTACGAACTTCGAGCACCATTCAAAATTTTAGACCGGTCATGGAGTTAGGAGCAATCGGTCCGCTTCGCCCGCCCGCTCTGCAGCACCAACCAGTGTCTGAAGGGGGGGGGGGGGGCTTAACTTTGGGGACGGGCACATTTCGTTCCCCAGATTTATGACCGGACTGCAGACAAAACGGTCTCCTTGATTTAAAGACAAGGCGTAGTTCAGAAATCAAACGCTTCGTTTTGGATCATGTGAACCATCTTTGTATAAAAAGCTGTGCTGCCGGAGGTGCAGCAAGTTACGTTACGGCATGGTGTCCTCCAGCTGCTGTGTCTTGCGCTTCACCCCGTGCTCACCAGACCCCAGTTGCCTCGACTGACGGTGACACGCCGCCGGTCGCCACAGGCAGCCATGATCTCGCACCGGCGCGCGCGTCACCGCGCCGTCAGCGCCGCCACGCGCTCCTGGCGCTGCGACGTGTGCCAGATGGACCTGCACGGCCAGCTGATGATCGTGCGCCACCGCTCGTCGGCGCGCCACCACATGCGCGTCGAGCTCTGCCGCACCCTGCTCGGCAGCATACGCCGCGTGATGCACGGTCAGTGGCGGCGCCCGCGGGCAGCGGGCTGGCGCGCCGCGCCGCGCGGCGCTGGTGCACTCGGCGTGGTCGAGCGTCGAGCGTCGAGCGACCACAACTCCCACCACAACTCTGGTGGGCGTTGTGCTGCCGTTGTGGTGTTCGTGTGTGCGTGAAGCTTGGCAGGGGTGGGCGCTCGGTAGAGGTGCGTCCATTTCTGGTGATTAAGCCGGATTCAGCTTCACACAGCGCTACACTGCTGGGTAGCTCGCGATTTCATGACTTTTTCCGCTATTGTTTTGGGGGTTACTGATATCTCTTTATGGCTTGCTTAGCACCTTCCGTCTTCAGGTACAAATATCACTCAGTTTGATGCGCATGTTGTAAATGGTTAGCTCCGCGCTTTGGCCTCGGCTGAACAGCGGCTTTGAAACACGCTCGATCCACGCGATTGTAGCGCATGGCTTCGCGAAAAGCGTTGACAGAGCGCGCGTCAAACGGCCCGTCACGCAGTGGACGTCCTCGCGAAGGTGGCGCGTCGCCTCCACGCCAGCCGGTTACCAGCCCCTCGACTGCATCACGGCCCGAGCCCTCGCGGCAGCCCGCTACCAGTCCCTCTGCTGCGTCACGGCTCGAGCCGCCGCGGCAGCCCGTTACCAGCCCCTCGGCTGCATCACGGCTTGAGCCGCCGCGGCAGCCCGTTACCAGCCCTTCGGCTGCGTCACGGCTCGAGCCGCCGCCGCGGTGTCCGGCCAGATCAGCGTCCGTGACCTGACTGACCCGACGCGTGACTTCAGGAGACAGCGGCGCCGACTCTGACGGCGGCGACCTGGCCGGCATGGTGCGCGAGGCGCTGGGCGACCAGCTGCCTGACCTCTATCAGCTCGGCGCCAACGTGAGCTCACCGGCCGCCCGCACTGCAGGCCGATCTTGGGGTCATTACTCAGGGACTGAGCGGAGTCTTGGCGTGGCATGGACAGCTTAGCACTGGTAGCTTTGGTGGAATAACATGTCGCACAGCACAGCGTAGCAAAGCACGTGTATCTTTGCGGTCCAGTTGCACGGCAATCGATTTCATTTCGGTCGCGAGGCTTCTCCGGCTCTCGCGGGTTGACCTTGAGATAGGATAGCCCTGCCGGACGTCGAGCTGGCCGGCGCGCCGCCATCGACCTCGGGCCGCGGGCGGCCGTCAGCTGCCGTGACCGGACCGTGCCCGCCGTCAGATGACGCTGCACGGCGCGTCTGGCCGCTCGACGGGGCTGAGCATGCCGGCGCTGACAGACGTCATGAACCGGCTGGTGAGCGCTGTGGGCGACGCCGAGCCGCCCACCCCGATCACGCCCTCGCTCACCGACTCGAGCGGCGCCGACAGCGTCGAGGTGAGGTCTGCAGCGCCCCTCCCCCTCGCGCGCGCCAGGCTGCCGACCGACCGGTGGTGACTGCGTCGGTGCCATGGAGATGGGAGTGTTCGGCGCGGAGGAGCAGCGAACTTGAGGGCGGTGCCCTTATGATGGGTTGCTGGGTATCCTTGGAAGATTTTGAGTTACGTAGCTTGTCTTGCTTTCAGGTGTGGCGCATGGTGTAGTGTATGTAGTATGCACCATTCAAGTTGTGTTGTCACCGTTCCAATCGTGTAGGCACCAACCATGACATCCTGTTGAGACTCAGCATGCTTGCAAATGTCGATCAGAGAGATGTGGATCTGTCCTACCAACATTGAGCCCACCGTGGGCTGCTAGAGCCGGGTTCACGGCATCTCCGCCGCTGCCCTGACCTCTGACCTCCGCCAGGTGAAGCCGCTGTGCAGCGCGGCGTCGGCTGTCGAGTCGACGGTGAGCCAGGCCGGCGACGAGACGTCCCCGAATGTGCGGCCGGCGCCGGCCTGCCGCTGCCGCGAGCCGGCCGAGCGCTGGGAGCCGCCGCGATGGCCGCCGCCGCCGGCCGACCCGGCGGCCGACGGCGGGGCCGCAGCGCCGGCCTCGGACGCGCAGGCGCCGCCGCTCGCCGCGCACCAGACTCCGGCGGCGCGCAGGGACTCGGCGCCGGCGACCGGCTACTGGCAGCCTCCGCCGTGGGCGGCCGGCCGCGACGCCCCGCCGCCGCCGCCGCTGTCGCGAGCGCCGTACGGTTACGGTCCGTACGCGGGGCCGTACGCGCCGCCGCCCTGGTACCAGACGCCGTACGATTCGATGCGCGGCTTCTGGCCGTACCGGCCGCACCCGGGCGTGTACGGGCCGCCCGGGTACGCGCCACCGTACGAGCCGGCCGGGCCGTACCCGCCGACCACGGCGTACCCACCGACCGTCGGGTACCCGCCGCCCGGGGCGTACCCGCCGGTGGGGGCGTGGCCGCGCTGGGACGTCGCCTGCGCGAGCGGACCGCCGCCGCCTCCGTCGCGAGAGCCGGCTGGGCCGCCGGCGCCGCCCGCCTCTCCGGCGCCGTGGGGCGCGCGGGCCTCGCCTCAAGCGCCGGCCAGCGCCGGCTTCCTCTCCACACCACAGCAGGCCGGCGGCAGTGGTGCTGAGGACTTCGAGGGGATATGGCTGCAGATGGTGTCGCGTTAGAGGCAGCGGAGGGCGACCCGGTGACCGTGGGACGGACTGACGGGTGGAGAGCGGGGGTGGCGGCAAGAAGTAGAGACACGACGTAGTAACCGGATGATCCTTTCCGTTAAGAGAGCAGTTACAAACAGAGTTAGGGGCTATTGGCCTTATGCTGATGTTACCTGGCTACAGGTAACCACAACGCTGTGATGGTTTGCAGACGTCTGGATGCGGTGTTGCGTTACGGGGTAAAGAGGAACCGGCAGAGATGATAAGCGGGTTGCGAGGGACACGTCGCAGGGTAATGCTGAACTCTTCATAGTCATGATCGAAGACCAGTCCGCCGGTACCTGCAGATGATGCTGGTACAGAGGACGTTGTTGTAGCTTCCGAGATCGCCAGCCGATGTCCAGATATAGTGAGATGTCCAGAGCGTATAGCAGGGAGTGCCTGCTAGTGCCTGGGTGCAGATGTTGGATGGGTCGGGTATTCGCACGATGTACCTGGATGCACGTGTACCTGGAAGGGGGGGGAAGGGGGGCATCGACCACAGCTGCAAATAGTAAAGCGGTGTGTTCAGATTGCCAACATCGAGCGGGGGCGAGCTCTGGGGAGCAGCCACCGCTTTGAGACGTTTCAAATCGGCGTAGCCTTGCAAGTGTCGTTTGTGATCTCGTGTCGACGTGATATGTGCTCGTCCGGAGCGGCATTCGTTCTTTGATTCGTTTGTTGGAGCGCAGCATTTCTGGTGCGTCGGCGGTGATACTGGTCGGCCTCCTCGCTATGTGATTGGATCTCAGGGTTTATGGGCCGAGACGGGCGCACAGTCAACCTTCTGCTCGTGTAGTCAAGCGCCGTTGTTCCTTATGCTGCCAGATGCAGCCCCATTGTCTTAACCAAGAAATCGGCGGCACCTGGCCAAGGTTTGGCGCGTGCTGCAGTTTTAGGCCTTCCTGGCAGCTGTGATTCCCTCACGGAAGGATTTCCTAGTGTCACGCTTATGTTTTGTTTTGAGAAGAGGACGTATATTTTCCCCAGTTTTACGATGGCATTGCCACCACTTTTCTTCATAATAAAAAGATCGCTAGATCGCGTGCCATTGTAAAACTGCTTGCGCAGGAAGTGCCGAGGTCTGAGAGGCGGCTTTGCGCCACGTGCAGCCTCTGCTGCCCTGCTGGCGCGGCCCCGCCTCGAATGGGGACTCGGCCGCAGGTCCGAACAACCAGCATCTCCAAGGACTCCACCGGCGCATCTCCGATGCCGCCCAAGGCCAGGACGGTTGACGGCACTGTCGTACCCGGGGATCACCCGTCCCATCCTGACCTCGGCGCTGGTCACGCCCGTTTTCGACGTCTGCCACTTGCTACTGAGCTCCATGGCTAGGCGTTGTTGTGGCAACTGCTGAATGGCTGCAAGTATATCCGACCACGTTGACAGAATAATGAAATTCGTATTTTATTGTAAGCGTCCCACACACAAGGAATGTTAAGACTAGAGCAAGATATGTTGAGGCTAGAATGCATGCGATGCGCCCGTGCGAGTTCCTTAAACACGTGCACCCCGCATCTAGCAGGCTATAAATCAGTCCTGTGAAACAATATGCGACACGATAAAAAATCCAACAGCCTGCCTCAGACAAGCGCGTACAGAACACAGGCAACAAGCGAGTCATTGAGTATGCAGATGACATTTGAAGACAATAGCAAACACAAATAATGAGTCACAGCAAACGGTCTCGCACCTAAACGATGCTATGAATTGAGAACGGCCGCGGCGTGGTTACAATTGGCGTACGATCTTTGTCTTCTGTCGCTTTTGTGGGGGGGGGGGGGGGGGGCATAGTGTGAATTTTGGTTAAACTTAAATGTTGAAACGGTTAACCACAAAAGCTGGTCCGCTCCGATTTCCGCAAACAAAAATAAAAATTCTGTAAAAACCAGGCGGCGAGAGGCAAACTTCCTCACCGCGCGCAACGCAGTATCCCGATTTGACTCGGAAGTGCCTTGCATGTTCCAGCAAAATCTCGACCGAGGCCACGGAGAGATCGCACTGACCTAGTGTTGACAAAGTGGAGCAGGATCCACTGTGGTTAGCTTATAAAACGCAACGCAATCCAGGTAAGCTCCGCTCAGCGACCCTCTCCATAAGAGAGCACAATGGAAGGCTTGAACGCTACAATAGGCGCCCATAGAAGACAACGATGGGGCATAACGAGTCAGTGGGATCGGACAGACGCGCACCAACTTGGTGCCCATCCTGCACCAAAAACAGCACAGAGTGCGGCCCCGCCTTCACCTGTACCCGTGCCCAACACCTCGCCGCCGCGAACTCACAACGCGGCCTTCAAGAGAAGTAGTGACCTCGGTAGTCTCGATGGTACCGTATTTACCATCATCCTACACAGGAACAGCAGCGCGGCGCCTAACTGCCGCCGCGCCGACACGGCTGGTGCGCTATACACATCTACCCCTCACTGGCCTGATCTTCTCCCCATGCCCACCGCGCCCACACGTTGGACGTCTACAACCTACTCCTCAACCGCTGCCTGCCTCCGAACGAGTCAACCTCCGAGGGCCGGCGCCCACCCTCGCGCCACGCACGCACACGATTGTGCGCCGCCGACATCGCCGCCACACAAGCGCGGCCTCCGGTAACGCCGACGCCCTAGGCGCACCAGTTCCCCTCTCGCAGTGCCGGTGCGGGCCCGCCTCGGGTCGTCGCTAGAGCCGGATCTTGGTGCCGCGCGGCAGCGCCAGTCGCACCAGCGCCGCGACGGCCCCGCACCGGCACAGCCATCATCTGTGCTTGCGTCGCTTCTGCGCCAACTGCACCGAGCCGGCGTGGATGAGCACGAGGCCGAACACGACCAGCACGAGGCCCGACCACCACAGCACGCCCAGCGTCTCGCCGAACAGCAGCTGCCGGACGGGGCTGGAGTCAGCGTCACGACACAGCTGCAGCGGTCGACAAGCGGCGCTGCTGGGTGGGCGGGCGTCAGGGAAGCGGGCAACAGCTGCATGCGAAGCGTCCGGGAAGCGGGGGGAGGGGAGCAGCCGCACGCACAGCGTCGCCACAAGCAGTGGTCGCGGGCGAAGCTGCTGCCGTGGCAGCTGGAGACAGCACAGCTTCCAAGCTCAGCGTCCCAGCAAACGCCACCTGATGACGAGCACGGTGGGACCTAACCAAAACGCAGGTAACCACATAATGTGAATTACCACAGCGTGGCCCGCACCAGCCAAGACCATACATCGCGCAAGCCAGACGTGTAATCCACAAATGATAGAAGGAGCCCACGCACACCGACCTCGTAGTACGGACAGTCAGTGCCACATCATGGAAGTTCCGCGCCTCACAGAGAATAGCTTAACAACCGACCAGTTCGGTCCGATAACACACCAGGACGAAGACGCGACTACCAGCCAGAAGTATCATACTTCGCATGCGCCTACTACAGGCTCCTAAGCGCATCTCTCACAAACAAGGCGACATAACAGCAGCGAACACGATGACGGAGAGGCCTCGTGGCAGCGGTCGGCTCACCTGGCTGATGACGGCCGTGATCAGCATGTTGGAGGCGGTGGTGATGACGATGGCCTCCAACGAGGAGGCCGAGTGGCGCAGCGCCTTCGTGAAGGAGGTCCACAGCAGAGCGTTCACCAGCAGGGTCAGCAGGAACGCGACCACGCGGAACACGATCACGCGCTGTCGACCACCACCGGACGATGTCATACTGATGTCAGCTGCGCCGCCAACACGCCCACCGAGACACAGAGATCTGGCTCAACAGAAACTCAACACAGCACAGAAGGTGCAGCAAAAATGATTTGCTGGAGCTGGCAAGCAGCTATGACGTACAACAACGTGCATCAAAGCTATATGCATGTGTGTACGCGCAAACATGGCATATGGCGAAATGCCCACAATGTTCCAGCATCCTTGTTAGGTATGTTTAATTTCCATATCCCATCCTCTCACCCAAACACGCCGGCAATCGTCAGCATGTCTGGGTGAGATATTTAAAGCACAAATAATTAGAGCAACAAAGAGCTACCCTTTCATGATGCATACACCACGCCACCACGGACACAACATGTTGAGGCGTCGGGGTGTGTACGCGTTCCGTGGACAGAGGTCCGGATCGTCATCGGACAGTCTCACCCGCTTGTGGATGGAGCCCCGGATCGTCACCGGACAGTCTCACCCGGTCAACGACGAAGCCCCGGATCGTCATCGGACAGTCTCACCCGGTCATGGATGGAGCCCCGGACCGTCACCGGACAGTCTCACCCGGTCATGGATGGAGCCCCGGACAGTCACCGGACAGTCTCACCCGGTCGTGGATGGAGTCCCGGATCGTCACCGGACAGTCTCACCCGGTCAAGGATGGAGTTCCGGATCGTCACCGGACAGTCTCACCCGGTCGTGGATGGAGTCCCGGATCGCCACCGGGCAGTCTCACCCGGTCAAGGATGGAGTTCCGGATCGTCACCGGACAGTCTCACCCGGTCAAGGATGGAGTTCCGGATCGCCACCAGACAGTCTCACCCGGTCATGGATGGAGTTCCGGATCGTCACCGGACAGTCTCACCCGGTCATGGATGGAGTTCCGGATCGTCACCGGACAGTCTCACCAGGCCATGGATGGAGTCCCGAATCGTCATCCGGACAGTTTAACCCGGTCATGGATGGAGTTCCAGATTGTCACCGGACAGTCTCACCCGGTCATGGATGGAGTTCCGGATCGTCACCGGACAGTCTCACCCGGTCATGGATGGAGTTCCGGATCGTCACCGGACAGTCTCACCCGGTCATGGATGGAGTTCCGGATCGTCACCGGACAGTCTCACCAGGCCATGGATGGAGTTCCGAATCGTCACCGGACAGTTTAACCCGGTCATGGATGGAGTTCCAGATTGTCACCGGACAGTCTCACCTGGTCATGGATGGAGTTCCGGATCGTCACCGGACAGTCTCATCCGGTCATGGATGGAGTTCCGGTTCGTCACCGGACAGTATTACCCGGTCATGGATGGAGCCCCGGATCGTCACCAGACAGTCTCACCCGGTCGTGGATGGAGCCCCGGATCGTCACCAGATAGTCTCACCCGGTCGCAGAAGCCCAGCTGCGGCTGCACCAGGCCGGTCAACATGAGGAACTTGCTGGCGAGCAGGCAGAGCCAGTGCGCCTCGCTGTAGGAGGCGGCGAACTTGCCAGTCAGGCCGGCCAAGGCGGCATACAGGCCCGTCTGGGTGGCATACCAGACCCCGATCGGCTGTCCCAGGGGCACAACATGGCAGATTAGACCCCAGTCAGGCTGGCCAAGGCAGCACACAGGCTGGTATGGACAGGATACCAGACCATGATCAGCTGTCTGAGGGGCACAACAAGGCAGATTAGACCCCATTCAGGCTGGCCAAGGCAGCACACAGGCTGGTCTGGACAGGATACCAGACCCTGATCAGCTGTCTGAGGGGCACAAGGCAGATTAGACCCCAGTCAGGCAGCATGACAGTGTTGTAGCATGCCCTGGGCTTGTGTTGGAATACATACCCTGGGGCTTGGTGGAAAGTTCCCAGCAAATCTGAGTGGCCAGGCCCAGAATCAGTGGTCATGGGACAGCAGCTGTGACCACAGGGATTGAGCAGTTATCATCCACTATGAGCCTTACCCTGAACATTCAATATGGGGAGTGCTGAACATAAGCTCATCACTGAGAAATGAATGTCACAGTGCTTGTCATGGCCAAAACATGACCACAAGGTGAGGTTTTAGTAATGAGATCATGCTAAAGGTCATGACAGGGTGCTGATTCAGCTACAGACATAAGACAAAGATGTGGACTACAGTATTATGTGTTAGTGAAAAGTGACCACAAGTTACAGGCAGACATGATATCTACCAATTGCCTGGTCTTTGAACACACCTACACCATACAGTGCAATGCATTAAGTTAATCTGAGCCCAGATGCCACATGTACATGCCACTTGGCTCCAATTGGCTCAGTGCAGTTCATGCTTTGGCTGAAGCAGTTTAACCTGGTGTGGAATAGTTTTAAAAGCAAATATGGCATTCCATAGTGGTGCCAGATACAAATATATTACATAACTCTGCAGGGAAACACTTCCAAGTTAAAGGAGCATACAACACTGTTTTCTTACCTGCATGGTGTAGTTCTCCAAATCAGATCTGTCCAGGAACAAAGCAAAAAATACTTATATGCAATTTACAGTAGTCAGCCCAGTCATAGTATCCCTTATGTCACTGTTGGAAGGATGTGGTCTGAAACAGCCATGGCTAGTGTAATGAAAAAACTGCATGGCATGTATACAGGTAAAAGCATCCTTAGTAGACAAACTGATTGGTAAATAGAATATCATGAATGATTATCTACATCATAAGGTGATTTTTGTACCAAAGCCAGTCTGCTGGGTGCAAAATGATTTCAACTGTCTAATAACAAGCCCGGCTGAAAAAATATGATGAAAAAAATTGATGAGTGGCAATGGCGCAATGAAAAATCACGGTCATGCATGTTGGCCCGAGGCAGACATGCCACACTCTGGTTTAATACATCATGACTTCTTAGGGAATCATTGAAATTGCTGTATAGGACATTTGATTACAGTGACTGTCACTTCCTAGGACCTAAATATATACACAGCCACACTCAAGCCAACAGGGTCATGCTCACAAAAACTCAAGAAAATCTCAAAGTTACTACCAAATGGTGTCAAAGCTAGAAATAACCAATGAATTGTGCCCACAAATGGTCAGATCCTGTACTTATGTCTTCTCTGCTTTTGTAGACGCACAACAACATTGGTTTTGTCAGTCTAAATGTATGCAAGTCACAACCCAGTTACAACAAAAAAGAGCCACATGGCCAATAAGCACACATATCCAAAGCCCAGTGTATCCACCTACTTTTTCTACTCAAATTGGAAAATGGCCCGATTTTGTGCACTGTACTGGGCGCAGAGACCACCTAATGCGCACCAGCGTCAACTTGCACGAATGCAGGCGTCAACCTAAGCGCAGTACGATATACGATCAAAAAAGGCCTTAAATCTTACGGGCATGCATGAATATACAAGGCATTTCACTTGTCGAGACTACGAAGCGCACAATATATCCAAATTCTTTGTTTACAACTGATGCCACCCATTCTCCCTTCAATAACTAACAGATCCGCAACCCGTGGAACTGCTTCTGTTTTGTCGCCGTCGCGCAATAGCCTAAGGTGCAAGTTCTGACGTTTTACACACGTAATAAGATTTTATCGATATGCGTCTATCTTGTGAAGTGTGAAACAATAAAATATTTCGTGTGACTCTATAATATTTTGTTTCCTTAATTTGTTAGTAGCATCTTTCCAATGCACATGAATATTTTCGTCGAGTTGCGTTATGTTCAGAAGACACGTCTCTCAAGACAGCTTCGTATTTGCATTCACATTCAGACACACGTTCGGACCCGGACGCTTTCGATTTCGCCCAAATTTCGCGCACAAGTAGGAGTCACTGAACAGATAACGGCGTCCCAGTCATGGCCTATCACATTAAAAACTTTGACCTCCAGAGGCAGCCAAGGTTCTTGGTCATTGACTTGGACCCCTACGCTTTTGCCCAAATTTCGCACACATTGCCTGCTAAGCTGAAAACGGTTGTATCACTTGTAAATAATCACATCGAAAACGTTGGCGTCCAGAGGCAGCCAAAGGTCCCTTCGTATTCGTAATTGCATTCAGATTAATATCCGAACCCGGGCTCCTACGATTTGGCTTAAATTTTGCTCACAAGTGGGTTACTGGGCAGACAATGTCGTATAAGTCATTCCCATCACATTGAAATCTTTGGCTTCCAGAGGCAGTCGAAGTTAAAGGTCATTGACCTGGACCCCCACGCTTTTGTTTAACTCGGACCACAACAATTTGGGTAAAAACATACATACACAGAGCGCTCAATGCGCTGATCACGCTGCAGCAAGCCGTTTTGTCATATTAAAAAATGAGCCGTCCAGAGGCTCGTGTGTTTGCCGTATTCACATTCAAATCTTAGACGTTTATTTTGACGAAAATTACATACATGCGAGTAGTACTTGATGCGGACGAATATTCGGACTTGTCCATTACCTGACCTATATCAATTTAGCTACAAACTTACTTGCAAGGAGTACTCAATGCTCTGATCACGCTGCAGCAAAACGTTTCTCGTCGCATTGAACAACTGAGCTTTCTAGGCCCAAGAGTGTTCGCCGTATTCACGTTCAAACCTCAGGTTTGGACTACGCCGATTACACGGACCCCTACAATTTAACTAAAAACATATATCCAGGCAGTGTTCGATCCACCAAACGCGGCAGCAAACCGTTTTGTGCCGCATTGAAAAATGAACCTCGGATTCGTCCATTACTCGAACGTATACGATTCGGCCAAAAACATCCATGCGAACAGTACTCGATGTTCTGATGACGCTGCAGGAAACTGTTCTACGTCGCACTGAAAAATGAGCCTTCTAGATCCAAAAGTGTGTCCGTCATCTTTACATTCAAACCTCAGCTTAGGATTGCGCCAGTTGCCCGCACCCCTACAATTTAGCTAAAAGCATACCTGCAGGGAGCGTTTGAGTGACTGATTACGCTGAAGCAAGCAAGCAAGCGTCACATTGCAAAATGAGCCGTGTAGGGACAAGACTGTTCGCCATGTTCACGTCCAAACCCCAGATTCGGATTCGTCCATTACCCAGAACCATACGATTTAGCTGAAAAGATGCGTGCAGGGAGTACTCGATGTGATGATCATGCTACAGCAAAAGCTTTGGCGTCACCTTGAAGAAAGCTTTCTAGAGCCAAGCGTGCCCGCCGTTTTCACATTTAATTTATCATGTTCAGATTCGTCGATTATCGGACCCGTTTTGTTGGTCTAAAAACTCGCGCACAAATAGTGCTCAATGAGCTGATCACAATGGTGTGAACTGTGTCCTGTCACACTGAAGACTTTGACATACAAAGGTCTCCACAGGTCCAGGTCAGTGACCTCGGACCCCGTGATCTGGCTAAAATCATGCGTATAGGGGCCACTCAATGCGCCAATCACGCTGCACCAAAGGCATTTGCGTCACATTGAGAAATTTAAACTTCTAGAGCGAGAAGAGTGTTCATTAGGTTCACACTATTGCTTCAAAAACGCGTTCGCCTAATAGTATGACCACTTTTATTAAAACTGTTGATACAGACAGCACCTTATGCGCTGATTACCATGCAACTGTTTCTTCCAACTGAAGTGTTTTCCACCACACTGAAAAATGAGCCTCTAAAGGTGAAAGTGTATCCTCCGTAGTTACACTGAATTTTTCAGATTCGTGTTCGTCCATCGCCTGAGCCCCTTATGATTTCTTTAAAAACTCGCGCGAAGATAGTGCTCAGGGAGCTGGTCACGATAATTAAAATTATACCACGTCATATGGCAATGTAACCCACAAAGGCCAGCACAGTTCCAGTTCAGTGGCATCGGACCTTTACGATTTAGCTAAGACATACATGCGTTGAGCAACCAATGCACCGATCACGCTGCAGCAAACCGTTTTGTGTCACATTAACTCTAAACCGGGGCGCAATATGACCTATGTAGTCGGCGCGCCCAAAAACCCTGATTAACAACAACTCTTAACCGGCTGAGAGGTTGTTGACATTCCCCCTCCAGCTTTATCGAGGGCAGAGGAAAAAAACGAAAAATTCAGCGGAACGAAATTCTTAGCACATTTTCCTTGATCTTTTCAGATGTTGTGTCAAATATTTGACTATACGAAGGTCAGGTCACTGACTTAGATCAGGTCACGGGGTCCAGTGTTCGAAGAATATTATACTCCCGTAACTTTTTGGGAAAACAAGATATCGATACTTAGGAATTACATACATGTATTCACTTCAGGATGTACAGATCTGCGATGTCAGATTTTCGGAACTCGCTTAGTAGCCGACCTGAAGTTAGGCCAACCTTAGGCCAAGTTGAGTATTTTATGTGCATCTTTTCATAGATTCTTTTTTAACACCACGCATGTAGAATAGTGCCCAAAGAACGATATTAGTCACCCTCTACCGTTGCAGATTCTTTAAGAAACAAGAAAACTGAAATAAGTTTCCGCCGACTGTCTGACCTGCCGCCGGCCGTCTACCGCCGGCCGTCGGAATCAGCCGGCGCCGTGGAATCCATGGCCATAACATGAACGAAATATTGATCAAAACTAGAAAATGATGTGCCCCTTGAGCTCTGATCGTCACTTTGCTCGTACGTTGCGCTTTATTTTACCATCCGGCTAATCATGTGGAACTTGGGAAGACGTTAACATCCTCCCAGTTGGGTATGTATGGCGGCCGACCTCCGCCAAAACATACACACGTTTTAGAGGCAAAAGTGTGTCCGCCGTATTCCGATTCAATTCTTCAGATCCGGATTCGTTCACTCTCGGACCCCTATGGTTCTTATAAAAGGGTGCACACAGATAGTACTCAATAAGCTGATGATAACAGTACAGACCGTATCCTGTTAACCTGAAAACCTTGACCTACAAAGGTTTATACTGATCCAGGTCATCGGCCTGGGATCCCTACAATTTGGCTAGAAGCATGCCTATAAGGAGTACTCAATTCGTTGATCGCGCTGCAGCAAACCGTTTTGAAAACCGCTATCTGTGTGCGCAGTTTAAACCAAATCGTAAGGGTCTGGGTCAATGACATAAAACTTTGTCTGTCTCTAAAGGTCAAAATTTTCAACGTGATGGGAGATGGCTGATACGTCGTTACCAGCTCACAAGGCACTATCTGTGAACGAAATTTGAACAAAATCGTAGGGATCCGGGTCGATGACCATCGGCTCGTTAAACCGAACTGGCGGCTTTGTGCCAATCATTGGACTGCCTGGGGCGATCAGGGACATTGCTGCGTCCATGAGAGTTCCTGCGTCGATCCGGTGTCAACTATGTAGGTCAGGAGGCCTCCCACGTCAGGGAGAAGACCAATATGGCATGATACCCCTCTCAGGGCTTCTGGATCGGTCCAGGAAAGAAATAAGGGATCTCATTAGTACTTAATGGGGTGGATCGGAATGGGTCAAACAACGAACAAGGCCATCCGGTGTTTGTCTAAGAACGTTTCTTCTCTTGCAGAATCAACTAGTGAAACAAACTGCACCAAGAGTCAGTTAGTTTGAAGGTTAGAAAGTGAAACGAACTTCTAATCCACCAGCCGGTTGTGCATGGCGGCCTGTCCTCAGTTGGGCACGGGATATGCCGCTCATTCCTAGGTACGCCGAGCCTGATCATTATGATGGTGTGACAAAAAAGTAGTGGAACAAGGTACAAGAAAACGACGCGTGCAGCAAATGTTGCATGTAATATACCACAAAATATAAGTTTGCACCAACACGAAAAACAACACAAAATTATTTCAAACATATTTTTAACTGTTCCACGTCCGCATACTGCAGGAAACAAATAACAAAACGTGTGTGAACAAATGTTGTGCCAAATGTGACAAACACTGTCACATTTGTCGGGATAAATACCTGTGCCCAGCCCGGGTCGCTCGTGGTCGCTCTTCTGATTCACGCACACAACTTCAGCGTATACCAACAGACAGCGAAACATTCCCGTAGGTGGATCAATATCATCAGGATCGGCTGCCTGATGAGCCACGGCATTTCCTCAAAAAGTTCGCCTTTTTAATTGGCAGACGAGAATCGACGCCACAAATGGAAAAATAATTCCCAGAAATTAGTCAATAATACCGCCGAACCTGGAACGTAAATGTATCTTCGTTCGGGATTATCTAATATAAGATTTCCTACCTTTTCATGCGTTAAAGTCTGAGAGCAGTACTCATACCAATCTATTCAATTCCAGCGTGTCCGGGGTTCCAGCCTAGTGCCCGGGAGGTGGGGGGGGGGGGGGGGGGGGGGGGGGAGGGGGAAGACTGTATTGTCACAGATGCAAATGCTGCGAGCACGAGACTCGATAGTGACGCAGGAAAGCTGTTTGAGACACGGTTTTGATGGAAATGCGATTTATGACAATGGGCCAATTCCAAGGCCACCAAACGTCAAAACGGCCCAAATCTCGAAGGTTAGAGGGAACTTTCGTTTAGCCTAGACCCAGCCGGTCCTCTTAATGTCCCGCCCAGCCGGCTGGACCGGATCCCACCTTCTGAGCATCACACAGAAAAAGTGGAATACCAGCGAAGAGAACGTTCGTTGCGAGCCGAATAAGCACACGCTGTTCAATTTGGAATAATACCTAAGTTATCAGAAGTCATAACAGGCCGCACACGGCGAGGTCAAGTTGAGATCAGGAAATGGGCGATTTTGTTTGTTTGGTGAAAATAGTGAAACGTACCATATGCAGGAAGCTCTGCGATCAGCATTCTTGGGCCCTGACCACATCTTTATTCGATTAGTGGGACCCCTGGCTGGCATGGAAACCTCTGTCTGGTGCGATACAAAAGACATCGTTGAGTAACTCTGGGACTCCGGGTCGAGAGAAGGGCTCCGGTTGGTCTCATGAGGCTCCAAATGAGGCAGGTACAGACTCCATTACTGGCATTCCAGGGCCACGGCTCTGTTCTTATTCAGTTATTAGAACCCTTGTTCAGTTATTGGAGCCCCTGTTTAGTATCAGAGCTCCCCTGTTCAATACTAGACCCCCCGGCCGACAGCGGCACCCATTCAATGCCTCGAGGGCCAATGGACTATGCCGGATTAAGTCATCTGACTGATATTATGGGGCCCTGGTCCTGTCCACGGTCAATAAATGGGGTCCTGACTGGTAGGAAACGCTGTTCGGAGCCGGGCCTCTGACCAGAGGGCCTGTCATCGTCTCACGGGTTCTCTTAGCGGTTTTAGATTCCAGAGCGGTCACTGACTGAAATTCGAGGGCCGCGGCGCTGCCCCTGTTCGTCTGAAGGGGTCGTGCCCGGCGCGGAGCTCCTGCTCAATGTCGTGGATCTACGGAGGTCCTGTTCAATGCCGCGGATCCCCTGTTCATTATTGGAAACAACGACAACAGAGCAGAGACCTGCTCAGTACCCTGCTCAGTACTGGTGCTCCTAGGCCAACAGAGGTCCCCTCAATGAATCAGATGTCTCTGCGACGCTGGAGAAGACCCTCCGATATTCTTGGACATTGGTTCTTACATACCGCATACTGTTCCGCACATGGGTAGGTACCCAGCAGCAGGCACCTGTTAGATTCGGGGTCACCATCTTAGTTCTGGGACCCTTGGCCTAATGACGGGCCCCAAAATGCCTCATAGGCCCCAGAACCCCGGTCGGCCCTTCGAACCTTTCGGGCTTCAACTGCCGACAGCGGGGCTCTCGATCTTCAAAGGGAGCTATAGTCGCCAGTCTCGTCTTGTCGTCTTGTCTCTGCCCCTGGCTAAGATCATGCCTCACGATTCAGCGGCTCATGTGGTACTGTCATGCGCCGCCTACGACGTCTGACTGGTGTGTGCCGGGATTTCAAACAATGCGTTTCGAACTGTGCACAATAATTTCAAAAGCAAGCGGTTTCAAATTTTGAAATCATTTGCCAAACAATTGATTGCAGGAACTGTGCGTGAGAAAATGCTGTTCATAGGGACATACGCAGACATTTAAAATGCATTGATCCGGTTATCGTTATAGGTACCAAGCTGGTTGATATTACCAACGGATGCTATATTTTGTAAATAACGATACCTTCTCCCGGGATGTCGGAAGTGTAAAACATGGAGACTGGCATTTCTTGTAAGAACCATGGTCGCGTGGAATTCCCTCCGTTATAAGACTGAGGTGTAAAAGTTAATGAGTCACAAGTTCTTGAGTTTGCAGCAATGTGATATGATATTTGTGCGTTAGAAGTTATGTCACGCAGAAGCAATCACGTGCAGAGCCTTTGTTTTGGAATGCAATCGTGTGTAATTTTAAGCGCTACAAGTTTTCGCGGAATAAATAATGCTACGCATCAGGTCTTGCGTTAGGCATTTTGTCGCGTGGATAAAACTTCGTGTAGAAGTTTTTCGTTGAAAGCATTGTCGCGTAAAAGCTTATGCATAGAAGTTCTCGCATTAGAAGTGATGCCGCGTAGAAGTTTTTGGGTTAGGAGTTTTGTCGCGTAAAAGTAATGTGCCCAAGCTCTTCAGGCTGCAATTTAGTCTTACCATATAGAAGTTGGTTTGTAGAAGCTGGTTGGTTGGCAGAAGTTTGACGTAAGTTGGCTGGTGTTGATATTTGTTGGAAGTTGGTTGGTTAGTAAACTTCTGTGTTAGAAGTTCTTTCATAGCAAGAAATGTCACGGAGAAGCTTTTGCGTCAGCGGTTTTGTGACGTAAAAGCTTGTTTACTCGTTATAAGTTGTTGCATTTAAAAAAAATCAAATAAAAGTTGTCGATATAAATTTTGCCGCGTCGAAGTCATGTCGCGTAACGATTTTTTGGCGTTAGGAAGACTGTTCTTTTTGCGTTAGGGAGCGTTGTCGGCGAACATTGTTGGCACCGCTGTCGCTGTGCCCAGAGTTCGGACCTAGTAGTCTGTTCCCGTCTGTTCTGCAGCATCGACGTAAGCCCATCGAAACCTACCTGGTGCTGGCAGCTTCTGGCGAGTTTCCTTCTCGCTGGAGGCGTGGAAGTGAACCCAGGGCCGGCGTACGGGTTGAGAACGCTGCGAGTGTTTTCCCAGAACGTCTGCAGCTTGAAGAACAAGTTATGCACTCTGCGCTCTCACTGTGGCCAGCTAGCTGGCTTCGATGTTGTCGGTCTGACCGAGACATGGCTCGGACCACATGTGCTGGACTCTGAGCTACAGCTGGGCCTCCCGGACCATGCCTGGTTCCGGAAGGACAGGAACGACAGAGGAGGAGGCGTTGCTTGCGCAGTGAAGACAAGCCTGTCACCTGCTCACCGACCAGACCTAGAGCCCGACTGCGAGGTGCTGGCGATCCAGTTGGGGGCCATCTACCCTGTTATCATGGCTGTCTGCTACCGGCCGCCAGATGCTAACCGTGACGTAAATTCGATCGCTGCCTTCTTCCAGAGCACCCGCTCCGCCAATTTACCATTTCTCACCGTGGGCGACTTTAACTTGTCTGAGGTTTGGTGGCAGAGTAATGGCGAAGAAGCTACGCTACCCAGGCGCGCCGTCAGAGCCGTCAAATTCCTAGACTCTGTCGCTGAGTGTGAAGCGGTGCAATCTGTAACGTCACCAACGCGCGGGGAGAATATCCTGGACCTCGCCGTCTCCTACGGCGGAGCTGCTGTATCTGAGGTCGGCGACGGTGTTTTCAACTCAGACCACCGTTGGTTAGAACTGTAAAATGTGGGCTGGCCATATCCCCCTGTCCTTTCCGATTTAAGGCTTACAGTTACAAACAGGCAGACTTCAATGGTCTGCGCATGCTCTCGGGCTTATTCCGTAGCATGTTATACATGGTTTAAGCGTTGATGATGCTGTCCACCTGTTCTATGATCTTGTATCCGCCGCCACTGCAGACTTCGTACCTGCTGTTGAGCTTCGAAAGAAATTTCCTCCATGGTTTGATCGGTCTGTTCAAGACATGCTGCGTGGCAAGGAGATGGCGCACAGACGTAAGAAAGTGCTTCCGACCACCGACAATATTGCTAGGCACCGTACTGATAGAGCCGACTTCAAAACAGCAGCTGATACTAATATCGTGGGTATTTGTTGGGTCTAGCACGAGACTTCAAGGACAACCTGAAACGTTATTGGTCCTTTGTTAAGTCCTTAAAGTCATCAGCGCACATATATCTCCCGTTCTTGAATGCGATGGCAATGTGTACAAGGATGATGGGGAGCGTGCCAACTGTCTGAATATGTGGTTTGCTCGTAAGTTCTGCGACCCTAGCGTTCGTATATTGCCTGACCCACCTTTATGCGATGCGCCTGGATTAGACTGCTTTACCGTATCGCGTGGCCGTATAGCACAATTGTTACGTGAGGTCGGTGCTCACAAGGCCTGTGGTCCCGACGGGCTCATTGCCCGGATTCTCAGGGAATGTGCCGAGGAGCTAGCTGCTCCGGTATAAATAATATGCAAGCTTTCTCTGAGCTCTGGCGCCTTCCCCGCCATGTGCAAGCAAGCGAATGTGGTGCCGGTGCGCAAGAAGGGGTCCAAAAAAACTGCCTGAAAGTTATAGTTCTGTGTCTTTGCTTGCTATCTGCGCAAAAATATCGGAGAAAATTGTGAGGGAAAGCCTATTGCAGGCTTGTCTGGCCGCCATTTCTTCACCCCAGCACGGATTCCTTCCAAAGCGCTCTTACATCACAAACCTTTCATGATTTTTTTAGCACTGCTGGACGTCTATCTCAAAAGGTAAGCAAACAGGTGTAATTTACACCGATTACTCTTCAGTATTCACTAGCGTGAAACACCTTCTTCTGCTACATAAGCTTTGCTATTTTTTTGCATCACTGGCCGTGCGTACAGCTGGCTGGAGTCGTACATGAACAATCGTTCACAATGCGCAGCACTGAATGGCGAGAAGTCTGACTGGATTCCAGTGCGATCTGGTGTCCCGGAATGCAGCATCCTGGGACCGTTGTTGTCCGCCTGCTTTCTGGCTGATGTTCCCGACCAAATCGAGAGTGAGTGCCTTACGTACACTGATGATGTGAAAATTTATCACCGAATCGACAATGTAGCAGATTGTCTCACACTTCAGGCGGATTGGGATCGCCTCTGCGAATGATCCAAAAATTGGAGACTGAGATTGAACCCAGTTACGTGCTATACCATCTCATTTACCCCCTGCATGTCACCTGTTCACTACTCATGCGTACTAGACGGTCACCGCTTGGATAACTGCCAGCAGATTGGTGATCTTAGCGTCTTTCTGGACACCAAACTCATCTTTGCCAATCACGTAGATTCAACTGTCTCAAAAGCAAACAAGATGCTGGGGCTTCTCATACGAAGCGTGCAAATGCCGTCGTGCCTTTGTCAGGTGCGGTTCAATCGCAAGGTTTTGCTTTGCGCCTTCAACGCTCATGTGAGATCATTGATAAAATACGGTAGCGTTCTCTGGAGCGGTGCTGCCGTTTCCCAACTCGCCCAGTTCGAAAGACTACAACACCGTTTCTCATGTGGTTGGGTTCGAGTAGCCGGTCTCGATGTCCTCCACTGGATTAAGAGCATATTCTCGCTCTCTCCAAAACAACATCTATCAAGGCACGTTTTGCTCAGTCTGACATCTTATTTCTATACAACGTATATCATCACAGGCTTCACCGCTCTCACATGACATCACTGTTCAGTCTGGCTACATCCATCCGGCGTTCTCGGCATATCGGCATTTTCCACGTGCCATTTGCAAGGGTCAGCACTGTGAAAATGGATTTGTCGCACGTCTACCCGCTGGCTGCGATCAATTTCTTAAGCTCCTCCCTCAATTGACTTTTTCATTCAACAAAATCATTCCGATCCGAGTTCTTTAGGTTTGCCGGCACAGGTGGAACATTCCCTTGATAACACATTGAGTTTGGTTCGGTGTTTGGTTTGTGTGTGTATCGTAGGTTTATTACTTTTAAGACCCGACTGCTTCCGTAGTTGGGCTTTTCCAGAGGAATGCTTATATCCTAAATAAACGACACACAAATAAACCCTTGCATTGTCAGGCTGCACCCCTGTAGTGTGGGAGTCGGTACCCCAAAACTCTACATCAGTTTCTAGAATATAAATATTAAGTACCAAAAATATTGCAGGATTACGACTTGTAACAAGTTCATATTCCTGCGCGCCCCTGACATTTCATACAGAAAGTTGCTGAGCTACTTTTCCAAGAGAGAGAGAGAGAGAGAGAGAGAGAGAGAGAGAGAGAGAGAGAGAGAGAGAGAGAGAGAGAGAGAGAGAGAGAGAGAGAGAGAGAGAGAGAGAGAGAGGGAGAGAGGAGAGAGAAAAAAACGAAAAATTAATGCCCTGGCAAACTAGCGTCATTATCGGCGGAGTTAAGAAACTCTGGTGATGCATAGGTAGTTCACTAGCGACATCATCCGCGATGTTAAGAAACTTTAGTTTGTCATGTATAGATGACACTTTGGCGACATGATGTATAGATGGCAGGTTTTGACAGCAAGCCGTTTAACGTGGAACATGGATGTGTTGTGACAGGAAATATTTTTCATCCCGAATTGTTGTGATTAGCAATAACCACATTAAGCGCTTAACGAATTGGTACAATTGCCTACAAACAACCTATTGTCAACAACTGTGGATGAGGTGTGCACTTGAGGCCAGGAGAACGCGTGCCACAGAAATCCTTTACAAAGATCAGGGGTTGCGACTTACCCGTCTAGGTGCAGCTTGCTATACTTGTCCACTGCTGGTCAACCGTTGCGATTGAAGCTTGCACCAAACTGGCTGTTCAACATTCTCAAATAGGGTGTTTTTTAAAGCTCTTTGGAAAGTTAATTGTATTCTCGCAAGAAGATAGCGGGAATATAACAAGGTTATCGGGGTAGCGGAGTACAAAAAGTGCTTTCAAAGGAGTTGCAAAGGAATCAAGGATGCAAACTGAATGCCTGTGGTACTCCTTGAATGAGCTCCAGTAGCATTTCACCCGAAAAAGCCACATTCATAGAAGTTTATCCGAACGTGGTCAGAGCATGACGGACGTAATTTTGTGTTTCAGTGATCATCTGTTCGGGTCGGTTTTGATTGCCAACTTTATTTTTCAGTTAAGCTTATCACGGATGCACCCTTCCACTTTCAAATATCGTGCTCGATCTATAGAGAGCACGTCCCCAACTTGAAACAAAGAGTGTAGGTACCTTTAAAGGAGAACCCGTTTACGTTTCTTCTCACATCATACCGGCACCACCCTCACATGCCGGAAAATGACGAGTATGTATCCGCCGCACGAGGATCGGAAGTGGCTAATAACTCATCTACCGTTTCTTTCCGCCCTATCACGACACAATCACTCATGCATTCCCGCCCCCCGCCCGGGCGCGCTGATGCCCGCTTAACGCGTCTCGTCGGCCTTCTCTGCCAGGGCGCGTCTCCTTGTGATGGGGACCGATCGGCGCGGGCGATGAGCCGGCGCCGGGCCCGACGGAGGTGCCGGCTACAGACGCAGATGAGCCGGCGCGAGGCCCGACAGAGGTGCAGTCTACAGACGCAGCTGAGCCGGCGCCAGGCCCTACGAGGTGCAGTCTACAGACGCAGCTGGGCCGGCGCCGGGCCCTACGAGGTGCAGTCTACAGACGCAGCTGAGCCGGGGCCAGGGCTGACGGAGGTGCCGGCTACAGACGCAGATGAGCCGGCGCGGGGCTTGACAGAGGTGCACTATACAGACACAGCTGAGCCGGCGCCGGGCCCAACTGAGGTGTCGGCTACAGACGCCGCTTAGCCGGCGCCGGGCCCTACGAGGTGCAGTCTACACGGAGGTGCAGTCTACAGACGCTGCTGAGCCGGCGCCATGGCTGACGGAGGTACAGTCTACAGACGCAGCTGAGCCGGCTCCGAGCCCGACGAGGTGCCGGCTACAGACGCTGCCTGCTGATGTCTGCGAAAAACTCACGGCAGCGCTCGGAGTGCTTAACTCTGAAAAAGTTGTCGCTCTCTACTCGCTCCATCCCTCCCCGAAACTTGACCTTACTTAAATCTCTCGACCTTGACCCTGAACAAATGACCAGGCCTGTAAAGCTTCGATTCACCAAGCTTTTATTCTCACTCTGCCGTTTTCGGTCTCTGGATGAAGCCTTCTACATCAGCAGAATATCAGTTGCTAGCGTGTGTGTTAGTCCATAGATCGTCGGACAGATGTGTTCAGCCTCCCGACACCGCACACGACTTCCCTCCACTGTCGACTTTGTTCACTTGCCGAACCAGTGTGAAATCTGCTTCCTAGTTTCATCATCCTTAGATAAAACATAGCCCCAAACCGTTTGGTTGCAATGTAATGGCCTTCGTATATAATGGCCATACAAGCGTAATGGCCTTCGCCATTACGCTCGATTTTGAACGCACATTGTTTCCTTATTGTTAACTTGCTACGTAATCAGTTCGGTTACGTTTACTTGTCGTAATGGAACGCCCATTCCTATTATCGCTGTAATCAATGGTTTTTGTTTACTTTCTGCCCTAGTATACGTCTACGTTTGCCTCTGGGCCTGCACTGCACGGCAGGAAGTGTGACGATTCAGACATGAAGCCGCGCCGGCGTAATGCAAGTACCTGTAGAGCATAGCGCGTGCCACTCAGCCACGTCTGCAATAAAACCTTACCTAACTTAGATTCATGGAGTAAACTACGAGAAGAAGAAGAACCTATAACCTTACGCGTTTTTTAATTGCGTAGGACAAGCAGACGTGACGAAAATAAGGTAACCTCACTTCATCTCACGATTCTTAAGTCATTGATATGTGTGGCGAGTTAGACGGTCAAGTTGTTTCAGTTCATGACTCCATGTGACGGAAATGAAGAGCGCGTAGATTCACGCCTTCGTTTTAGGAAACGTCTAGGCCCTGGGCAAGGGGCAAACCTTTCCACAGACCTCCGACGGTTCCTGGCCACAGCCGCTGGTCTGACGTGGTCCGTGTGTCGAGGTGTGCCCAGGGCTGGCGAAGGCTGGCTCCGCGAGCGCCACCAGCCGCACCAGAGCTCCGGAGCTCGCGGCGCGCAGCGCTGTACCTCTCTGGCCGCCGATCAGACCCGAGCTGTGCCTCCGGTCAGCGCGTGCTGCTGTGCAGATGGCGCGCGACCATAGGCCCGTACGCCTCTCTGCGCCACCTGCTGCGTCGCTCTCTCGTTATACCGGCGCGGCGTGGAGATGAGTTGTATGCAGCCCGTCAGGACTGGCGCACTTGGTCACATGCGCAGCACATGCTAGACCAAGGAAACGGAGGGGAGGGGGGGGGGGTACATGCAATCGGGCCGTGGCCGACGGACCCGTTGTTAGGTATCAAACGAACTTGCAGTTGAAGCGCTCATGCATGCAGATATCCTCATCATCGGACATGTTTGTTTACAAACATTCGAATGGCGCTTTCAGGCCCTCATATCCTCACAGGATTTGTTAGGGATTACAAGCATGACATCGGGCAATTCCCTGGGCAAGTGTAAGTTATAAACCGGGGAGGGAGAAGCATGTTCTCAGGCTCGTTCCAAGAAGAAACAAAGCTCCACTCACGGGCAATCGTTGGGCCAAACCCTATTGCAGACAGCTGTGAGTCAGTTGAAATCCCAAGAACAGGGATAGGAACATGCTTTCGGCCATGCGTGGGTCATCTCCGTCAGTTCCAAAGGCGGCGTGTCTGAGCAAAAGCACAAAAACGCGGTGCTACGGTCTATTCCACTGGAAACCTACGCTTTCCCTATTTTTTGTTCCGTCCAGGAAAACTGCATTTCTGTTGTCTCCACGCAGTTTTCAGATAGTCTATAGATGAAAGTCGATGCAAGCCAAAGTATGCCATCAGAGATAGCACGAGGTCGCCTCAGATAATTTCACGACCTTGCAATTCCCATGATCTTGGCCTCCGATGATCCGATGAGTATGATCTTAAGTACGATTAGTAGTAAGTAAGTAAGTAGATAGAGTAAGTACGATTGCAGCACTGCTGCATTGTGATATATCTAGCAATATTGAATTGGTTACCACTTTTATTATGACTGGTTTCCATAACCTTGCCTGACATTACCTTAGTATTGAACGAGGCTTACGTCACCGTTGACACGCATCATTCATTTAAGTTTATGTTGCAAAAACGTCATGAGCTAATTTCAACAACTTCAATATTTCACCTAATGTGACGTTGATGACGTTAACGTGACGTGACGATGACGTTAACATGACATAATGATGGCGTTGATGCGACGTTAACCTAATGTTCGCAAGGGTCAAGGGCAGTAATGGCGCTTATGAGACAAGCAATCCACAGCCTTGAAATACGAAAAGATGTAATGAAAGCAAAGCTCAGAAGCGCCACCGAGGCGTAAGCTTTCAAACCTGGCGCTGCGCAGACATTTGAGAATGTGAATGGTTGGTGTGGTAGGTAGAGTGGAAGGTTTGCACCTGCAGGTGAGGTGTACAAAATAAAGCTAAACTGCCCCGTTTCAAGGGTTTTTAATGGCGGTTTCCGGCTGTTCAGAGCCTAGTTTCGTCATACGAACCTACAAATACATGCACTTTTTAGTCTTGTCGTATGAGCACACGTGCTAGAAAAGCACATTTCAATGCAGACTCCGATTCTGATATAGCTCCCGGAAAGGATATGCTCTAAAACTTTTTCATATAAGATACGTGCGCGCACTTTCCAATTATGCGGGCCCGCAATGCTGTTTGATGAAACGAAGCTCGAACCGGCGCGTTGGAAGCGTTCACACTTCTACAGTGAACACCTTATGTGCGTAAGTACCGGCCAATGACGCATGCATGCTGACAGCTGCCGTCTCGTGAGGCCGTGACGTCACGCTGCAGGGTGTTGCGAGCTAGAACGCCGTCGGCGATCTTCCGATCACAATAATTTATCATGTTTGTAAGAACATTAACAGCTATAAACAGCTATCATTCTAATCGTTGGACCTGGAGGTTTTCTGTTACCATAAACACGCATCACTACATGACTAGACTTGCTAAGCATTTACCCTGCGTGAGTTGGCGCCGCGTTGCACTGGACCATACATCTTTCAAGCTATTTGAGCACCAACGGTGCTAACCATTTGTCTTCATTAATGAACATTCCTTAATATGACGTAGAGTTCATAAACGTTGGATATAATGAGCTTCGGTCATTGATTCGTGCCATGAGCTGAGCTGCGCGTCTCGTCTGGTTGGTCCCGTTGGGGAGTCCCGTCCCGGGAGGGACGAACGCTCGTTGCGACGCCCCACAAAACCCCCGGCTCAACGTAACCGTACACGTGTATTGTGCCAGCACCGGTGAACACCGCAGCAGTGCCGTCCGCCGGCGTCCTGACCCGGCCCTCTGGAGCAGCTGACCTGGACCCCTGGAGCGGCGTCTAACCCGGACCCCTGGAGCGACGTCAACCCGGACCCACTGGAGCGGCGTCTGACCCGGACCTTCTGGAGCGGCGTCTGACCCGGACCCCTGGAGCGACGTCTGACCCGGACCTCTGGAGCGACGCCGCCGGCTGCACTGGCGTGGTGACGTCATTTTGATTTGTGCACAGCTGAGTGCAGCACCACTCCACCGAGAGTTGCATTCACAGTTCCATCAGCGGTCGACAATAGCGCAGTGCGCAGAGGAGATAGCGAAACTCGGGCGATTAGCGTACGGGGAGGTCAGTGGGGTCGCGCGCGCAATGGAGGGCTGTTAATGGCCGGAACGCGAACGCCCGCCGTGTTCAGTCAAGAGGAATTAAATTTACGAAGAAGAGTATTGCTGCCTTAAAGCTATTCAGACCATGAATGTCGCGGCTCCTCAAGGAACTTAAAGAAAAACAGTGACTGTGTGTAAGCCACAACAACGCAAGAAGATATGTCTTCCGCGCACGACACATGCATTCGGAATGTACCCATGCAAATATCCAGCAACCCATTACTTAAGTCAACAGTGTACAAGTGGCGTGCCGCAAAGGGATCAGCTGAAACCCCTAGCCATTCAGAGATTCGCCCAAAGTTAGCAATGCACGAGCTGCAAGTGCTGCCCACCTGCCGTCCGACACAACACGTCCGATCTGGCCGACGGCGGCCGGTGCCCCCGTCGGACCACTTGCCGCGCGGCGAGTGTGAGATCAGAGGGCCCGTTGCAGACGCTGACCGCGGTCGGCTCGACCGCCTCGGCCAGCTTCGACACGCACAGCGGGCAGGGGCGGGGCCGGGAGCGAGGTGCCCAAGTCGTCCAACAAGTCAAGGACCATCGGTGCACGTAGGGTTTGTAACGCTACCAGAAGCACAAACGGTAAGAGAGCGGAGGCCTAGCCGCGCGCTGCTTCGAAACAGACAACGTGTCTCGGTCGACAACCGACACCTAAACGATTCGAATAATAACACTTCAAGGCAGGGAACGGCCAAAAGCCCTGATAACATCGAGCACCAGCCCTAGCCCTAGCACCACACCTGGCGGACCACGGGACCAGGACGTCGGCACCACATCACCACTGCCTGCCCCCTCAGTCCGTCCGTGGCCGGACTGCACGCGCTCGGCCGATCGTGGGCGGCCGTCACGGAAGTCACGCTCGTCACGCACTCAACGCCAGCGTCCACCGCCGCCGCCGCAGGGCGCAAGCCGGCGCTACCGGCGCGTCACACAATGACGCAGCCGGCGCAGCGTCATGCGCACCTCCTTGCGCATGCCGCGTTGACGTGGCCAGCAGGATGACGAGGGTGGATGAAGAACTCGGAGTAGACGATCATGTCGCAGACGAGGATGCCGATGGGGCGGCAGGATCCAGCCGTGGAGGCCGATCACCAGCAGCGTCGGAATGTACAGCACCAGGTGGCTGAGCGTGATGAGAAAGGACGCCATGGCCGTGCGCTCTAAGCCGCGGTAGTCGAGGATGTGCACGCTCGTGGCGTTGGCCGCCGCCACCTGCTTCCGCCGCAGGAAGATGGCCACCAGCACGTAGCCGACGATGATGGTGAAGAGCGCCAAGCAGTAGATGACCAGGATGAAGATGAAGAAGACGGAGGGCAGTTTGGGGATGCACAGAATAATGGCCGGCTCGAAAAACGCGTTGAAGCCGGTGGTGACGAAGACAGCCACGCTGAAGGAGAAGACCCAGGACAGCATCACAATGAAGCTTATTAAGTGGATGGGGAAGAGAGGATACTTACCGATCGGTAAACACGAAGCCAGCACTCTGTCAATCTTCAGCATGATGAACATGATGATATGCTGGAGCCAGAGGAGCACGTTGATGATGCTGTTGATGCTGCAGACGATCTCACCGAACGTCCACTCACCCTGCATGGTGGTAATCAAGGGCACCGGCAGCACGCAGAGTGCTCCTATCAAGTCCACGATGCACAGATTCTTAATGAGCAGAAAATGGACGGTTTTCAGCTTTAGGTCATTATGGTAGATGTTCTGAATGACGCAAATGTTTAGGACGACCGAGGCGGTGATGATCAGACAGATGCACAGCGACTGGGCCGGCTTGTTCATGATCGACAGCTCCGGCTCGCCGAGCTCGTCGTGCTTTTTTTGCCTCCTCCAGCATTTTCTCAACCTGGTTTGGAAGATGCAGAGAACGGATTGTTAGCATGGCGTACCAAGCCGCGGCGTGCCATTAGCTCACACTGGCTGACGGGAAAACTAGGCGTATGACCACATCGTGACACATGGCTATTGAGCGTCAGGCATCAAGCCAAAAATTTAACGCAAATGCATCATCCGGATTATCATTACACACTGCGATATCGAAACCGCTCACGGGCAAGTGACGAACGTTGGGATAGGTGAGTGGGCTCAGCGGTCCAGCATGTGGGCTAGTTAATAGCATACGTCTGCCCAATATCAGCACCGATGAGTGTGAGTCAATGCATCAAACGAGAGGGTGTTTGTTTGAGAATGCATGACTTCACTTTTCAGCTGGCAATACATGTTGCAGGACTTCTGCTCTTAGCTATCAGACCAATCAAAGAGCGAATCTTTTCAGGCGATCAAATAAATGAGCGATGTCATTCGCATTCGCCCATGGACTGAGCCTCTCTGAAAAGCGAGGACTTCCGGCACTCACCATCAAAGCCGACATCGTAAGTTCAAGTGGTGTAGCTCTGGAGTAACATGTTAGCCAAACAATCCCTCCTATGCCTCCCGTTGATTTATGCCAACACCAAACTTGGAGAGAAAGTTTAGTAAGACAGACTTAAACCAATGGGATTTTCGAAAGTCTGCTCCGCAGCAGACCTCTGCATTGAGAAAGTGTCCTCAAACGCAGTCCTGCGTGATAGGAACTAGTCCCACCACGTAAATCTACGCTCGGACATGATCCCCTCTCACAGAGCTACGTTTCCCAGAGCTCTCGCCGACCCACCAGCCACCCGCTGGCCGCCGCCGGCCGCAGGCCGCCGCCCGGAGCCGGCCAGCAGCCAGCGTGTCTCGCACATCCGCACCGCTCACCCATTCATCCAGGCACGGTGGAATAGTTGGAGAAGATGCTGAGCAGGCTGCGCCAGCTCTCGAAGTCCGGCTGCGGGCGGCCGCGCGGCGCCGCCGTCACCGTCATGGGGTCGGCGTCCGCGACCATCGGCCGGCCTGAGATGGTCATCGACCGCTGCCGCCGCCGCCGCTGATTGTCGGAACGGAGCGCCGCTGCCCCGTCACGCGCTGTGGACGGGACTGACGCACGATCAGCCCTCCGGGAGTTCATTGCTGGGTCTTGACTTGCTGAGCAGTTAGGCTGCATATGAGCAGTGCCCAGGAACAAAGGTTGAACTGATCCAAGTAGATGTAGGCGTGTGCATTGGAAATAAATGAATTTTCAATGCAAGCCATTTTGGATGGGGGAAATCCCCAAATATGACGGATCCGATACCTTGGTATATTTGTCTTACACAAGAATATCGGCCACACTTAACTCTAAGGTCACTTTATTGTTGCATTTAAATAAATAGAAATGCACTGATATATGATGTGAGCCAAAACGTCCTGTACGGAAGAATTTCACCACCGCGTGCACTAAGAGCCCCAGCACAATGCCGGGCTGAGAACTGTCTGCAAACCCTTTAACCCCATAGATTCCAACTTCAGAACTTCTTACATTTACTTTTATCAAACAGACAAAATAATCGACACGAAAAACTCAATGCAACGGTGTCGTAATGCATCATCTCAAAAGCACGTTTGTCACAACAAAGCCAGATTCTGTCCCCACTGTTACCAAAACTGTCCCGAACTTGGAAAAAGCTATGAGTGGATTCGATATTTGGCAAGTGGGAAGAAATTTGGCTGAGTGAAGGTGCATGGAGTATTAACCATTTCCCTCGCCATTACATTCCGTTAACTGGTGTGAATCTGTACTTTTTATGCTTTGCCTGTGCTCCCTTTTTCCGCAATGGACGTGCCTGTTTTTATTTATTTGACGTAGATGCGTAGGGACCATATGTCAGTGCAGATGCACGTAATCCGTTCATACAATACCATACAATAAAGGCCGGTCAGTGAGTTAAATTTTGGCTGTAGGTCTTAACGACAACCAACTCCATTCAAATTCCAGGATGCCCACAACGTACCCCCAGAAGCCAAACAACTTTCTTTTGCTTCAAAGATTTTGACCCTTGCATATGAATTTCAATCGCCTTTTGTTTTGCACCGCCACCACTCCAAAGGTCGGGGATCCAAAAGCAGCAGCCTGGCAGCAGCCGCCGTTGACCTTCCAAAAAAGCCTTCCGGTAAAATTCCCCACGGCGAACTGCCTGCTTAGTATGTGAAGCCATGTCTCCAAGAAAACGTGTGCGTTGTTTGGTGATGCCTTGATAAACATGACTGGTAACAACCACATTGCTTTAACAAAGCCTGCTTTCCTTACATCAATATTCCAGCCATTTTGTTCTATATTCTAGCCACGCATCCTCTGGCTGCACAGCTGCTCCTGAATAAGCAACTGTCATCACCTACAGATTCGTAGGACGGTCGACGCACCTGAAGCAACGCTCGGAAAAGTACGCCATCTTCCATCGGCGTCGCACCACTGAACGGACGACGCTCACTAAATCACAGGACCTCTGCTCCTTTGTCACTTTGTCACTGTCACTGCTCCTTTGTCACTCGATTCTCCCGCGCCATGTAAGTCACGGCCGCGCCGTTCAGTGATTGGACGTCCACCAACGCCAGATGTGACACCGCGGTCGGGACGACGCGGTCGCTCAGCTGGCGCGGAGTCGCCGCGGTGGGCGCAGCGCCACACAAAACCGCAGAAATATTGAACTGGTGCAAATTTGCGCGACTGCTTATTGTTGATCACTATTAGGGAGCCCTGGGGTGTCGTTTAGTTAATAGATATCGAAGGGGTTCCACGGAAATTTTTCGTAGATCTAAACTCCTTACTGTAAGCTTTTCTATACAAAGCCATCGCACCGGCATGCAGTGCATAAAACAGATTCAAAATGTACAGCTGCAAAAGTTTCTCGTATGGCTATCATGAACAGATAACCCAAGTAATTCTATGGTGTGCTGATCGCCTGATTCCTGTGGCACACGATATGCGCCACAGCGCAGATAAAGCCATGGGTCACGAGGCATGCCATGACTTTCTAGACGTTTGGCCACAAAAGATGCCTGGTAATTTTAAAGCTGTGTTTAAGGTCACGGCGTTGGTTGAAATTGGAGGCAATTTCTTTCACCGGTAGCATGTTGTCAGACATTGATGCATTGTTGAGCGAACACTGGGTCCTGTCTATTGCGAGCCGCATGATAGCGTAAGAGATATTCGAGAAGACGTTAGGGTGTTCGGTACAGGCTTTTATCTGATATACAATGCCACTCGGCACTCGGCATGAAGGAAGTTGGCGTTGGGGTTTTTTATCGGAATGGCTTTGGTGAACATGACATCTGAAAGATGTGTCTTTGGTTCTGTTTTCTCTCAATCATAAAGATGTTCGCTGAGGAGTAGTTTGAGGTGGCGTTTGATCCACCTATGTTGTTATCCTCCCGGCAAAACCTGCAAGTGATTTCGTGAGGGATATTTTGTGTGCATGTGTGCATGCTGTTTGCATGTTGTATGTGCATTTTGTGTCCCTGGGCGTCAACAGTACATGTACAAAGGTGTCCGAAGTGCATTGCATAATTTTTGACCGATGGACAGGGCGGCGGGTTCAAACAGATTGGACCACAGTGTCCGATGTGATTCTACCTCTCCGCCACGTTATCTTAACGGACGAGCACGATGCGCGAACTTTCGCTTGAACTTTCATTGGGAAGTCGTCAATGAATGGTTATGACACGCATGTCACACTTTTCATGCTTTGAGTGCTTGAACATGAAAAAACCGTGGCTGCTTGTAATTGAAGCGAAATTGCTTGAGTGCGACCATTGCTTGGACATGGAAAAATTGAAGATGTATTGGTGGAAATGCATTATGTACGAGGTGTGCTGAATTCATTCGTTTGTATAGGCAGTCAATGTGTCGTATTTTGTTGGTACTACAAACATTTATTAAATATGAAATAAGCTAAAAATAAAAGAAATGATAACCTAAAAATATTTATCTGTAACTATCCATCATCGAGATAAGAGTGCATGTTTTTGGGCGAACAAAGCCGTCTCTTCGATCTAGTCACGATAACAAACATGAATGACTGCGCGCACCACTTATCAGGATGTTGCAAGGCCCCTGCACCTCAGTTAGTTTCCATTCGTAACGGTACAATTCTCAAAAAGGGTTCTAGGGCTTTGTATACACTTCACGAAAGGAAGAAATTCCGTTTGTCACAAGGTCCGAATGGTTAAGATGTGCATCACGCAAGTTCGACCATTGCTTGAACACTCTGCGACTGTTTTTCATTCAGGGGCTTTCAAGCCACCAGACCCAACAAAGGCCAGTATGCCGAAGATTTTCAACGGCTTTTAGCAGCCCTGAAAAATGAAAACCCTTGCAGGCAGGTGAGAGACGCTGTGTTAAACGGTTTCCACAGCAAATTCTGAGATCTTCAGGGCATAGAGACATTTCTCCCACCAACAACGGAGGCAATCTCAGCTAGAAATACTCGAAATGAATGACACGCTGCATGCATGTCGCTGTGGTGAAACACCGCAAAAAAACAAGCATACCGTGTATCATAGCTCTTAGAAACATGAATGAATTGCATCTAGATGAGGGGCAAACCTTCTGCCATAAGCACCACCCGCATCCGTGAATATATTAAGTGAATGTAAGAGGTTATTCTGCGCTTACAGGCGATGATTAGCCCGCGTGCTATGAGTTTATACTTGAAGCCGTATTGTATTATATACCGTA
>NW_023596873.1:0-23407 GCF_011947565.3 Pollicipes pollicipes
TTGCTGCCGCTGACAGGCAGCCTGCTCCACCTTCGTACTCTGCCCCTGCTCGGCCCTCGTACTCTGCCCCTGCTCCGCCCTCGTACTCTGCCCCTGCTCGCCCTCGTACTCTGCCCCTGCTCCGCCTCGTACCTGCCCCTGCCCAGCCCTCGTACTCTGCCCCTGCTGCCCCCAAGTACGCCCCCAAGGTGATCGAGATCCTGAGTCAGGAGTTCGACCTGCGTGACGACCAGTCTTACGACGCCAGGTGAGATAAATAAGCTCTATCCCACCAACGTCTTCACAATTCTTATCACCTGAAGTTTAAAGCAGGTCATGTAAAGAAGTCCGTATTTTGAACTTTGGTTTTTCAACCTTCGGCACAGAGTTACTCTCATGAATGCTCGTATGCATCGCATGCAGCTTTCAATTTTCCGAGTGCTTTTCCCCTCTAAATTTAAGCTATTACAAAACGGACTGTTACTAACACCACCACATTTTAGCTGGACCAAAGCTTTGAGTTCAGCACGAAAATAAGTGTCATTTAATCTCAACATGATATCTATTTTGTAAGAAAATATTTTCCATCCAAGCAAAGGCATGCGGCTGTTGGGCTCTATCCCACTTTCGGTGTCACTCATTAGGGAAAGCCACTGCTGCATTCACTTTAGGCTGTCCAAATAGTTCGAAGGGTGAAGCTGCCACCCCCCTCCCCTCAGCTCCAAAAGTGTATGTCAAATGTAACGCCTTATCTTAAACTTGCACATCAAGCCAAAGTGCGTTCAATTAAACCGCGAGATCTTAAAATTGACGAGATGCCTAGCATAACGCAACCGCTGGATATTTAGTGTTTAACTACCTTATTAAAGTTCCTCCAATTTCGCCCGGATTTTTGCCCACCTTAGCGCGTTCTGTAATAATTCTACCCTTTTCACCAGCTACCAGACAGAGAATGGCATCTACGCCTCCGAGTCGGGCCCGGCCGTGGCTGGCTACGGAGATGAGCAGGCTACGCCGTCCAGGGCCAGTACAGCTACACCGGCGACGACGGTGTCAGCTACACCGTGTCGTATGTGGCCGACGCCAACGGCTTCCAGCCGCAGGGTGACCACCTGCCGACCCCCGTGCCCACCGAGTACCCGACCCCGGAGGTGCCAGCGACCCAGGCCAGCTACCAGGCTGCCCTGCCCCCAGGTACCAGCCTGCCCCTGCCCCTAGCTACCAGGCTGCCCCTGCCCCCAGCTACCAGGCTGCCCCTGCCCCCAGCTATCAGCCCGCCCCCGCACCCCAGTACCAGGCCAGATATCAGTGATTATAAGTCAAGTCCTTTCTGTCCATCGTTGGGATAAGAGCAGTACACCGACTACGCTTATATGTTTGTCTATTTATTGTGATGTATGGAATGGGTGTAATATTGCGTTGTATATATTGCGTTGCGTGACCGTTTCGTTTCAATACATGTGCATTTCCCAAGAAGTACCTCATGTTTGTTGGAGATGAAAGCCACATACAGCCTATCGGAGCGCGCCATATGAACGGGCGCTGGCCGCGGGCTGTCCTGTTTGAGGAACCCTGTTGTCCAGAGGCTGGAGTGTATTCCTCTGGAGGGCGGGGGGGGGACGGGCAATGACAGTAGAGAGGAAAGGTGGTAGCAATTGCAGTTCCTTGGTGACGGCGCTGTTTTCATGTTCGGGAATGGGCTTTTGTCATTCGCGTTGGATATAAACATCCAGTGGTGTGCGATGTCGATACGCATATGAGCATTGTGTTAACGAAATGACCGATTGTGTTCAGGTTTCATAAAATGACCGAGTTCGTTCTGAATTAAAGAAATCTCATGATTGCTGAAATCGGTGATGGGGCGTTCCAGGTCATACGTTCTGTCCATTTCAATCCTGCGCTATTTCTTAAGGTTTTTTTCTGAAATGACTGAATACATAACCTACACATGTACCTTACACAATGTATACAATCACGTTTGTGAGGAGTCGACCAACAGAACCTTCGGCTCTCATTCTCACCCTCAAAAGGGGCGAAACCATGGGTTAGTTGTTAATTAACCGTTGTCAAGGATTATTATTGGGAGGTTTTAGGTATATTCAAGTAATGAGAGAGGTCTAAAGTTAAAGTAGTACACCGAGTGATACTCGCGCGTAAAAGAAAACAGCTCGCAACCCAACAAGGTTCCCGTGCTCGACGTCTTAAAAGGTAATTTTAAAATGCCCTGATGGAGTCAAATAATTACATACTCAGAATTTATGACCTGCACAGCCGCTGCACTGTTATTTGTGCATCTTTGCACATACTTTTCGTGCAGCATAATAGCGAGCATCACGGGTGTCAGTTTTTGTAAGTTATAGGGGGGACGGAGGCAAACGAATACCAAAAACTTACTGCCAGTTTTTCATTAAGTTTGGCCCATTCTGTTTTGATGTGAGCCAATAGCTGCTTTAAATTATGGTACAACTTATGAAAGTCTGTTATGTAAGGAGCATAGTTATAACGCAGAAGCCACGTGGCAGAAAGATAAAAATAGCATTGTGCGTTGGTCAAATTTACCTGCCTTTTTTAGTCTTGTAGCAAAAACCACTGGGACGCCATGCCAAGCTTTTGGGGTCAACCAACATTGGAGGACCGGCGTGGGGGGGGGGTCCTAACATGGAATACAGATCAACATCCGGACGAGCATCCTGGAGTGCGTGATGCTTCCACAGCTTGTGTTCATGGCATTGATGAGCACGAATGCTTCATGACGAACTCATGTGCACAACGAAATAAAAGATATGAAGATGGGAGCAAAAGAAAGATGAAATGAAACGCTTCAGCTTTGGTCGATCACTTTTATTCCTGACCAGCTTTTTTCTTGACTTTGTCAATATTTGTCGTCAGTACTTTGTGCGTTTCAGAGAGTGGTCAATGAATTGTACTAGTAACGTGCAATGTTTCTTAACAAGGTCCTGTATTCGTAAACTGTCCTTCATAAGCTGAGCGTTGCGATAAATCTTTTAAAATCGCATAAGTATTTTCTTTCAGATTCTTCGTCAATTCAAGGGTAAAATAAGGATACAATGGGGTAACACATGTAACATTAATAATGGCTGGGCTGCAAACTTGCAAATTTGAGGACACAAACAATTAACTCGTGAAATATGAAGAAGTACGTAACTAGTTCACCACTCGGTGAATGTCATGTAAGCTGTCGTATCAACCTACATGTGCGCGTGAAGGGATCTGAGCTCAAGATGGACGTAACGTTATGGGCTGTGGGTTAATGTGGCTAGAGTATTTGGTAGAAGATGATATTTACTTCAATGTCGTTTATCCTTTCAATATTCTGATTTGGGGGGGGGGGGGGTCAACAGATGACTCAGCCGCTACTATATCACTTAATGTGCACGTGGGTGCGACCTGTTCCGGGAACACCTTGTCTACCTTGGGAACGGAAGGCAAATGGTTGTTAAAGCGAAATGTTTCACATTTGAAAGCAGTGAAGCACACATCAGATTGGGTGCAACAAGTTCGGTTATAACGATAAGTATGCCTTTACGTAGAAAAACAAACCGTTTTGGACAACATAATTTCTCTGTTCAGTAAATATGGTCCTCGATACGCCATTGTTTATTACGTCATTGTACCTTGCACAACGTTGATTCAGAGCCATTTGACGACCATATACCTGGCAATAATGCTCACGAACGCCAGATATCAACGACCTCGACCATCCTAGTTTTCTCGGTCTTGATTGCCGCATGGCTCATCGAACGGCAGGATTTAAATGACCTCGCTATGAGGTCATGAATGCCAGGGGTAAACTCGAAATACTGTCCCCAGTTTCACACGGGCGTGTAGCTCAGAAACTAGACGAATTTAGGTTTTTGAGAAGGGCAAGGCTGTGAACTGCACCAAAAGGTCGTCCAGATGGCTACTTCAGTTAAAAACCCCATTCAAATGTAGAACACATCCCTTTAAAAAAGGGTAGGTCTGTGAACAGAGCATGGCTGCGAACTGCACTAAATGATAAAAATGGCTAGGTTCAGTTCAAAACCCGATACAAATGTGGAACATTCGCTTTAACGGCTGGGCTGCTGCTGTTGATCTTTGGATGGCTATGCAACGGCATGGCAGTCCGGAAGACCCTGGTCACTGTGCTGTACCGGCTTTGTGGGTTAGTTACAATTCAAAGACCAGGAGGTCAACTGGCGGAGTGCATGATGTTGCCGCCGTCAGCCCAGTCCACTTCCATGAGCAAGGATTAGTGCCTTCGGCTAATGCGATATGGCGTCCCCCCGTTAAAATGCATGCAATCTGCTCACCTCGCACCCGAGTATGCAACTGCCTCATCCACGTTTGTTTCAGCTGTAATTGTAGTCTATGAACGACGTAGATTGAAAAACGTCTTGAAGAGTGACCGAAGGCGATTTCATACCGCCGTCAACGTCTAGTTGTGTTGTCAGGCCCGCAAAGGTAGTCCCGGGCTTGGTACTGGATGGAGGTCCCGCACTCGATACTGAATGGCGAAGCCAATAACTCCTTCCTTCGAGCGTGGGTCCCAAACAGATGCCACTTCTGGCAAAACCATTTTCAGTTGGATCGGCATTCCATTGATGAATCAGCGTTTGCAGTGGTGATTGCAGAACGGTTACAAGTGCAGACGGAACCCGTTGAACTGTTGCAGAAATGGCACATTCTGCAGGCCTCGGGGTGGCTGTGTCGACATGGTGTGTACGTATCCACTGAGGCAGCAGTACTAACCAGAGCTCAACAGGCCTGCGCCTGTTACTCAGAGTTCCCAGTGCTACGCCGAACAAGGGTCTTCCCAATTAAACAGACTGGTTGATAATCATTGGCATTGGCATTGGCACTCATTGGCAATTAAACAGACAGATTAATAATTCGACATCACCAGCTTCGTGCAGACCACAGGAGACCTAAAATAGTATAGCTGAACACATAACAACTAGCCTGGATTGACCAGTTCGGATCGCCAATAAAAGTACAAAAGTGTCGTGCCGGAGCCTGGGCTAGCGTCAGTCCAGATCCATTATCCGCACTCTAAGCGAGGGCAGAGCCACCTGGTGTATTAGTTCGCTCACGAAAGGAGAACGAGACTTTGAATAGCTCCTGGGCCCTCTCTAAGATTGTTGGAGGTTTCCAGGATCCCACGTACGGTCTGTTCATTGCATACCACCACTTACTGTGTTTTCGCTGAGCACCTCAGGGCGAAGAGGTACTGGGGAAGAACGAACAGGAGCAGCGTCTTCTCCCCGTCTCGTACAGGCACACGTCATTGCCCCCCACAACTATGGCATACTGCGGTTTGTCCAAGCAAAGGCACGGCTGAGATGTATCTCCCGCCTCCAGCACGACGGCGCTCCACGTGCCGTCCCAAGCATCCCAAGGAACGCTTTCAGTTATCTCTCTGAAACACATCACGTTTCTGGTGTACCCACGATTAATGTGGATTGTTGATGTGTGACCACGCTAATGACGTCCAGTGACGTCTCTGTGGGCCGGGGCGACGTCACGGATTTTGAGTTCGGAGAGGGGACAGTAGCTTCCAGGAACGCCCTGAAAAAAATGTGACTTCTTCACAGGCAGGCCTCTTGGGAGGCGTCGTATTACATTGTATGGATTGTATGAAGATTAGAGGAGATTAATAACCTAAAATAAACCCGATCAGCCTCATTTTGTGAGGAGCATACCTCCTAGCCTAATTCTTGACACCAATCAGATTTCAAAATTCAAAACAATTTGATTGGGTTTTGGTCACCATGACATCCTGAAGGCGAAATGAGTGCATTTAACTTAAATAAACACCAGTGACCATTTACTTAGAGGAGGAACCTCAGCTCAAGGTGGTTGCATGAGGAGGCATAACGGCGATCTCAACACGGATCCGGAATTTGACATGTTTGGGGACTTTTGTCCCAAAGGCTCTTAACTAAGCATCCCAGGATTTCAGACATGTGACTGTGCATCTAGAATTATTTACTTTGATAATTGGATATCACCAAGCTCCAGTAATTTCACGAGGTCTCGCTGATCGAATCGGCACATGAGCCAGCACAGCTGCCGATCCGTTGAAAGGGCAGATTTTTTTTTTGTCCCTCTTGTGATTCATCATCGATGTCAATAACGACAGGCGCGACCAAAGACGTCCTCATGGGGTTTTAAAAGAAGTGTACGACATTCGTGTGGGGTTTTGAATTGAAATAACCATCTTGAAGATCACTCGGTGGCAATTCACACCCCTGCTCTTCCTGAGACCTAAACCCCTAAGTTTCTGGGCTAAGGGCCCACGAAGACGTGCATACTACTTAGTGTAGACTATTTCAAGGTTACTGAGGCATCGATGAAGCCGTAATAACGTCCTTGAAATCCTACTATTTTCCTGGCCATGTGGCGTTCAACGTCAATAAAAATATTGTCCAGTCGTTCATATCTGGCGTTCGTGGGCACGTTTTCTAGATTTAGCGTCGGTCAATTGGCTCTTAGCCAATTTTGTGTAAGCTATACCAGATTTTAAAACAAATCACGTTGTGTGCTAAATGACACAAGAAAGAAGACATTCTTCGTAGCAGTCACGGAGCGAAGACCTGTATTGGAATAACTTAGAGTAGTGTCATAACTGAGCATATAAATGCAAGTAAGCAACTTTAATTCACGGAGAAAATGGGCAAGAACACCACGAAAAAGGAACAAAACACGAGCACTTAACGACGTTTTGTTAAGCACACATCACTGCCGTGGGCTATCTCTCGAAAGATTGCAAGGCTTCAGGTGAGTGCTGTCATAAAGGAGGTCCATGACGCAATCAAACAGTGACGTATCGAAGGACACTTTTACTAAATGTAAAAATTTGATTGTCGAGAGTAGCCTTTTCCAGTTCAAAGTTTACTAATAATTAGAAGTAATCTTGTTTCATCATATCTGATCCTTGTTTCAACACCTTCAAATGTGCAACATTTTCTTTAATGCGTTTCGAAGCGACACCTCTTTAAGTGTCGGTACGGGTAATCACAACTCTCAGAACAGTCTCACGTTTTTCGTAACTTCATTTTAACCCTTGAGGAGCGCAGTCAGTCTCTTGCATGAGAGTTTCTGGGGTGTCATGTGACCATCAGATGGATGTCTTTTCAAAGGCAAAAAATGGCTCTGAAAACCCCAGCGCCAAAGCAGATACAAAAACGCGTCGAGAAAAAGTATCGTCCCTTTGGTACCTACTACACGGGACGGAAATTCTCAAGGATTTTTCACAGCCGTCGTGCATGCTTTCCCCCGTGTCTCCTACTTATCCCAATAATGTTACGTTATTTTCCAAAATCCCGGGGCGCCCACCCACCGTGTGGAGATCCCGCCAGCGCACCAATTTGCGCTTGACGTCCGGATAAACACATCATTTTAGGTTTCCCACTATACATCACCGTTATGTGCATTGTGTTAGACTCCGATGCGACCGTACGGTGAGCCCCTAGCCATTGTCCAGCCGCCCTGCCAGATCGTGGCCGCCCTCCACTGACCTTGTCCGTGTAAAAGTGTAACGCTGCGGGGATTGTGAGTGTACGCCTCGCCAAATATCAGCTGACCAGTCGGACCGGTATATAAGGCCCCGCTAACCGGTGCAGGGCATCACTGGATCCCTGCACTTCGCAGAACACACGCCATACTCCAAGATGAAGCTGGTGAGTATATGTTCTAGAACAAGCCATTCCACTGCTGCGTCCTCTGAGAGTAGCACGCAGATAACCTGACAAGGATATTTGTTCTTTCATAGGGCATTTTTGGATACCAGGAGTTGGTACGTCAGTGTCCCAAAATGGGACCAAAGTATGGCTTAGAACAAGGTGGTAATATGGCGCAATTCCTTTTGAAACTGAGCAAAGCCACCATAAATTTGCGCGTAACTGTAAAGCAATCACTTGAAAAGTAATTCATTGCTGCATGTTCTGAGGACAGTTGGTTTTGTTTCAGCTCATCATTGCTGTCGTCCTGGCCGTTGCTGCCGCTGACAGGCGGCCTGCTCCCCCCTCGTACTCTGCCCCTGCTCCGCCCTCGTACTCCGCCCCTGCTCCGCCCTCGTACCCTGCCCCTGCCCAGCCCTCCTACTCTGCCCCCGCTGCCCCCAAGTACGCCCCCAAGGTGATCGAGATCCTGAGCCAGGAATTTGACCTGCGTGACGACCAGTCCTACGATTCCAGGTAAAATAACTGAGCTCTTTTCCCACCAACGTTTTCACAATTCGTATCACCTTTAGTTTAAAGAAAATCAGGGAAAGAAGTGCATATTTGCAGCTAAGTTTTTTTCAGAATTTGGCGACGAGTTATTCTCATGAATACCTTTATGCCTCTATGCAACTTTCAATTTTCCCATCGTTCTTTCGGCTCCAAATTTAAGCTGTTCCAAGACGGACTGTTACTATTGCCACCACACTTTTAACTTGACCAAAGCTTCGATTTCAACACGAAATAAATTCTTACTACTCCCAACATGATATCTATTCTTTAAGAAAATCTTTTCCATCCAAGCAAAGGCACGCGGCTGTTTGGCTCTGTCCCATTTTCGATGTCACGCCTTAGGGCGAGTCACTGCTGCATTGACTTCAGGCGACCCAACTAGTGACAAAGAGTGAAGCTGCTCCCCCCCCCCCCCCCCCAGCTTTAAAAGTGTATGTCAAATGTGATATATTATCTTAAACTTGCACCTCAAGCATAGATTAGTTCATAAGATCCGCCTGATCTTAAAATCGGCGAGATACATAGCATAAAGTACCCGCTGGATACACATCATATTTAGTGTTTTACTACCAAGTTAGTTCGATTTCGCCTAGATTTTGCCAGCATTAGTGCACTGTGTGATAACACTGCCCTTTTCCCCAGCTACCAGACCGAGAACGGCATCTACGCCTCCGAGTCTGGCCAGGCCGTGGCCGGCTACGGAGATGAGCAGAGCTACGCCGTCCAGGGCCAGTACAGCTACACCGGCAACGACGGTGTCAGCTACACCGTGACGTACGTGGCCGACGCCAACGGCTTCCAGCCAGAGGGTGACCACCTGCCGACCCCCGTGCCCACCGAGTACCCGACCCCGGAGGTGCCGGCGACCCAGGCTAGCTACCAGGCGGCCCCTGCCCCCAGCTACCAGGCTGCCCCTGCCCCCAGCTACCAGGCTGCTCCTGCCCCCAGCTATCAGCCCGCACCCAAGTACCAGGCCAGATACCAGTGATACCAGATACCAGATACCAGTGATACCAGATACCGGTCAAGTCCTTGCTGTCCATCGTTGGGATAAGAGCAGTATACACCGACTCCGCTTACATGTTTGTCTATTTATTGTGTTGTATGAAATGAGTGTTATATTTGATTGTGTTGCCCGTTTCGTTTCAATACAAGTGCATTTCCCAAGAAGTACCTCATGTTTGTTGGAGATCTTGGAGCATGTTGTAGCCTACCGGTGCGCGCTATATGGACGGGCGCTGGCCATCGGCCTGTCCTGTTTGGGGAACCTCGGTATCCAGAGACTGAAGGGTATTTCTCCGGAGGGCGGAGGAGGGAGGGGGAAAGGGTGGACGGACAGTGCCGGTGGAGAGGAAAAGTGATAACACTTGCAATTTTGGTAAATTATGGGGGAAAAACGAAGGCCAAAAACCCACCCCCAGTTTTTCTCAGTACATATAGCCCAGTTTATTTTGATGAAAACCGAGGTGTGCTTTTAATTTGCTATAAGTTATAAAAGTCTGTTATTTAAAGGGAATGCGTCACATTCGAAGGTATTGGGGTAGGCATCAGATATGATGGGAAATGCTTATTTGTGTTTATTGGTAAGCTTTCGAGATTTAAAAACGAAGCTGAGTAGCAAAATTTCGAAGTTTGTAAAAATGCGCCCCATTACGTCATTGTTTGATGGCGTCATGGAATGGGTTCGTGACGACAGCAAAACCTGGTAGCATCTGGAAGCCAGACCTAAAGATCTCTAAAAAATACCTCGAAACACACGAAAGCTGACGCCAACCGGCCATTCTCGTCGCGGGGCTGTGCCAGGTGGCGGATTAGTGGGAGGGTTTTTTGTGAATTTTTTGTCTTGGTGCTGGCCGTAAGAAAAGCTTTGATGGACTGTTTGACATGCGCAACGTAGCTATCGCCAGCTTTTATGGCAGATTATTAGTATCAAAGCATGACATGTTGTGCTGCTGCTGTTGCTGCTATGCTGTTGATGATGATTTTATCAATACTTTATTGTCGACCCATCGTTGCGTCCATTGCTGTAGTCCTGACATTGATATCATGCGATGTGTACAGCAGCTACTGCCCTGATTGTTTGTAACTGGAAATGTGAAGTCATGCAAAAGTTAATAAACTTGTGACATTGTCTTTATTGTTTGTAACTGGAAATGTGGTGTCATGCGAAAATTAATGAATTTGTAACGTTGCCATACATTGATTGTGAAAGCATTGCTATTGCTGTGGTTAACATGGTGAGGTTGGGCTACCAAGAATTTGTTTGGCCTAGGATGATTTATGCAATTAATAGTTAACCCTGATTTAACCATTGTGATGCAATGGCATTCTTCCTGTAGACAGTCCTTGTTAAATCAATTTGTTTTTTGGCATTGGTATTGGAATTGGCATTGTTAAATCAATTTGTACCAGTCATCCATAACTTATAAGCTGCTGTCTCATAGGATTGACATAGAGTAGTCAACCAAAGCCGTACATTCTGCAATGGCACTGGTCAACAGCTACATTGTGGCACTATCTCAGTGCTGTCTGCGGCATGACATAATGAGCAACGGTATGGTTTTTGTGCTGCAACCCATGCCGCTTTCATAGTGAATTCCAGCATGAAAAGATGGGTCGAGCATGCGCTCTCGTATTGACTTTCCATCTGACATACGATTGATCAAAAACGCATGACACAACATACAAATCACTTTCAGCAAAGCAGACAACCAATAGGTGGCATCACTTGCTCAGACTGCTCCGGTAATCCACAAAACGCAGGTGAGAAACATGCAAACACATCTTCCACTTCCACAGTCATGCAACACGCTGCAGCCATCAGGCTGCATCACCTGCATCTGCGGAGGCAGGCATCAATGCATCATATTTTACTGAGAGTCAGTAGGCTGAAGAATACAAAAACAATGTTCTCTCTCAGAAGTGCAACTATCGTATGCACACTCCCCATCACATCAAGATCAATACAACCCACTGGCACACACCATCAATGATGACAAAAATTTCGAACCCCGATTCACACTATTTTGTCAACTGAGTGTGATCTGACATTTGCACAGCTCGCGGTACTATCAACTTGCAGGTTTTCTCGCAATTTCCGCACAGATCTTCGTTATAACACCGGTTTTCACAGTGACCTCCCTTCAAAACAAAGTTCCAAATGGGCTTTCATGGTAATGCGGCTCAAGAGGTTCTATTTGTAAAACATAATTTGTGTTCAAGATTCAGATTTGTGGCAACCACATGGGTGAAATATTTCCCTAATTTAATAATGCCTCGCTAACCCATACAAATGTGGAACATTTCCTGTAAGTAGTATAGTAGTCATGCAGACGCCACCTCGCAGAAAGAAATCAAAATTGCAGATGTGATGGCCAAATTTACCTACCTTTTTGTAGTCTTGTAGCCAAGAACACTGAGCCGCCATGCCAAGTTGTTGGGGTTTAACTAAACATTGGAGGATGGGGGAGGGTTAGGGTCCTCACATAGAATGCAGTCGGCACGTAAGGCGAGCATCCTGAAGTGCACACGTGAAGTGAAGGTGCTTCTACAGTACGTGTTCGTGCCACAGAGGAGCATGAATGCTTCATGACCAGCTTTTGTGCACAACAAAAGAAAGGGATATGCAAATGGTAGGAAAAGAAAGATGAAAATGAAACATTCCTGTTTTGGTCTATCATTGTATGTCTGGCCACTTTTTTCTTGAACTTGTGAATGTACGTCATAAGTACTTCGTGTGCTTCATATTTACAGAACTGTGCTAGTTACGTGCAATTCGTCTCAACAGCGTTTTATATTCGTAAACTGTGCTTCATAAACTGAACGTGCAACAAATGCTTTAAATTGCATAAGCATTTTCATTTGAATTTTTCTTCAATTTAAACGTCAAATAATAATAAAATGGGGGTAACGCAAGTCAAGATTAATAATGGCTAGGCTATTACTTGCCAATTGACGACACCAAAGCTTACTTGGTCAAATATGAAGCAATACCAGCTTATATGGCATTCATCACTATGTGAAGGGAACGTAAGCCGTTGCGTCAGCCTACATAAACGTGCGAGAGGATTTTAGTTGAAGCGGGACGTAATGTCATTGGCTGTGAGTTCATGTGGCTAGAACATTTGGTAGAAGAAGATGACATTTCCTTTTAATGTTGTTCGTCCGTTCAACATACTGATTTCGGACGGTTCAACAGGTGACTCGCCGTCGCTATAGTAGTTAATGTGCACGTGGTACGACCTGTTACGAAAGTGGCGTGCCAAAATGCTCCCTGTCATGTCTGCCTTGGGAACAAATGGCAAATTTTTAAAGGCAATGTTTCACATTTGAAGACATTGAAGCAAACATCAGATTTGATGAAAGAAGCTCACTTGAAATGATTGGTACACTTTTAAGTAAAAAGTCTGCTCTAGGTAGCACGATTCCTCTGTTTAGCAGATATACTCCTACATGCCTCTTTGTTTTATCGCGTCATTGCAACGTGCACAACATTTATTGAGAGCAGTGTTCCAATATTCGGTCACCAGGGTGGCATGAATGTCGATAGTTTTTCATTCTATTATACCCCGGCCTGTGACTCACTGCCGATCGCCCCTCCGCTTGTTGGCTGTTAAACCAAGTATCTATGCGGCCTCGGGCTTGACAAATGGACTGGGTAGGTCAGATGGCTGGGTCGGGGTCAAAGGGCAACAGATTAGCGTCGACGAATCGCGTGCGGAGCTGGGTTTAAATGACAGAGTTTATTTTGAGTTAAACAAATTCCACGACTTCGGGAATTGGTCATATGGTGTTACCAGATCATACGGTATCTCCATTTAATTCTTTCACTGTTCTTTTAAGCCACCTCAAAACTGTCTGAGGTGTCAGGATACTGTAACTGCCAGCGTCAGAATGCAATCGGCACGAACCCCCACCCCGCTGCGCACTGTGAGTGCAAGGTCGACATAGGAGACCCCTCATCGTCCTAGGACATGTATATTGCGGGACCCAGCCCTGTCCCGTCTCGGGAAATGGGCCATCAAGCCCAGACTGACGCTGACTGGTACTGGTCAGCACTCATTATCTGGCGTGAGACACGCTGGACACGCCAAACCGAAAGCTGGTTTTCCAACCACTGGCTTTGGTCACTTCTATCGTGCGATACTTTATACAATTATATGGCACACATGGCGTCACGCAGCCTCCCAAGAAAAGGAAAACTATTAAATTTTGGGCCCCTGCCAAGAGAGCCTTGCCAAATATCACAGGATGTGCGTAATTCACACAGCCATGACAACAGGCAGACCTGAACAGATCGTTTACGCCATCAACAATTCAGCACAGCAACAGTATGAGACGCGAGGTGTCATTCAACATGCATTACCAAGAATACGTGCTAAGATAGGCCGCCACCGCTTGTGATACGGAGCAGTGCAGGAGCACGATTAGCTGGGATTTAATGTAAACTTGCTGTCTTTTAAGGTGGCGTCAAATATTCATAATGACATGAAGGCACTCAAGCTCCACCTGGTTCAAAACGGCGTCCCAACGAACCGCGTGGGCTGTGAATCCCCTGTAAAGTATGCTGATTCACACTCACATATTTGGATCCAGAGTCTGCTGGTTTCCGGTAGCCTAGCTGTATTGCATCAAGATGCATGGAATGGTCGTTATTCGCGGAATTTAAATGAATTATGCCAAAAATAAACAGTGGTATAGCCCAACTTCTTGTTGAATCAAGGAAAAATTGTCGGTTAGAGCTCAGCTGTTCTGGAGCATAACAATTGCTTTAAAAGTGAGTGCTCCACATTTCTATCAGGTTTTGAACTGAAAGAGACATTTTGAAGATCATATGGTGTGGTTCACAGTCGTGCATCTATATTAAGACCTGGCCCCTTTTGTTTTTGAGCTACATGCCCGCGAAGATAATTGATAAATGCCCGTGACTTTTTCGGTGAGGGTATGTCTAGGTGAGCTTGGCGCTCACGTCATAACACCGCCATGCCAAACCTGACATTCTATAAGCAATGTGCCGATAAAGGCCAAGAAAAGCATATTGCCGTAATTCCAAACCTGCCATTCTATAAGCAATGTGCCTATCAAGGCCCCAAAACATATAGTGGCTGAGTCGGTCATATTTGGCGTTTCCTGGCATAACCTCCAACGGCCGTCAATTGGCTCTCATTTAATGTTGTGCGAGGCACGACGACGAAATCAAACAATGATACATCGAGGAGGATATTACTTAAAGAGGCCATCCAGGCCAGGCCAGAGGCCATCTGGCCATGCCGTAACGTACAGAAGCATCAATATTAATTGTGGAGTTAGCCAAAAGTCTGCTGAATGTTGAAGGCTGTCCAAGTTACTGAAAATTTATGTAGTTCAGCGAGACTACGATACCCGGAGTAAGGGTAAATTCCATATCATGCAGGCTCCATGTGGGAAGGCAAAAGTGACGATTTCCGTTAACACATTGCACCCAATCAAGCCCGATTACGTTCTACCAGCCCAAAAGAGCTCAAGCTACATCTTAAGATCTCAAGTGGGAACAGCTCAGTGATGCGAATAAGATCTGTTGCCAGCTAGAACCATGCAGTATTCAGAAGAAAACAAGTCTGTCACCAGTCTGTTTCATTCTAAAAGTGTTCGTCTCTTCGTACGCGTCAGGAGCAAAGGCGTGCGTCTGTGTTGTAGTAATTCAAAGAAAGGTGCAAACCGGCTTGTGTAAATAGGCTTTTTCACTGGATTTTCCGCGATTTGGGCAAACAGATTAGTCTTCTGGGAACCCTATCATGTTGACGTTATTGTTATGGCGCTGAATTGTATGACTGTCCTAAACAGTTCTCTTTCACCCGCCTATTTTATGTTACTTCGAACGTTGCACCAAGATACACTACGCTAACGTCGCCATCGCACGGCTTCCATTGTTTCTATCGCGTTGAAACCGGCCGTCCGTTGGGTTTCTTCTCAAGGCTGAAGAATGTTTGCAAAAAGTCGTTCGTGATTATAGCTTTGAAAAATGCGAAATTTGATTCAATTCCTACGTGCCGCCTTTTAAAAAGTAGTCATTCCTATGAGGAGCCACAAGGCCACCCTGTTTTCTTAGCAGTGCATTTCGGAAGACAGCCTGGTGTTTAAAGACGTCCACGTTTAAAAGTGTGGAAAAACAGTCTCTATAGACTGATCAATGAAGATTTCCATAAAAGGACCCATTGCCACCGAATCCTACCATACAGACGCAGCATTGTCATTAGCCTTCCGGGCTCAACGTTACCCCAGTGGTGTCTCGAGAAGTGGCTGAATTTGGGCAACTAAGGCGAGACGTACAAACTGCAGCGCACCTCAAGTACACATTTACTCATTTCTGCATCGGGAGTCTCGTCGCTATGGGTACCTGACACACAAGAGGAAATTTCCTCACGGACTTTTTCTGGCTGCCGTGCGTGCTTTTCTCCGCATCTGCTAAACACCTGAATCGTATCATTTTCACTTTCATTATTCCGTGGCGCCCACTGTGTTAAGATCCCACCAGCAGACCACTTCCCGCTTGACGTCCGGATAAACGCATTACGCTAGGCTTGCCAAGACACATCACCGTCATATGCATTGTCTCAGCCTCAGACTAGACCGTACGGTGAGCCTCCAGCCATTGTCCCTGCCAGATCGTGGCTGCCCTCCACTGACCTTGTCCGTGTAAAAGTGTAACGCTGCGGGGATGGTGAGTGTACGTCTCGCCAAATATCAGCTGATCAGTCGGACCGGTATATAAGGCCCCGCTGACCGGTGCAGGGCATCACTAGATCCCTGCACTCCGCAGAACACACACCCTACTCCGAGATGAAGCTGGTGAGTAGTGTTCTAGAACAAGCCATTCCACCGCTACGTTTTCTGAGAGAGTAAGCAGATAACCGGGCAAGACATTTCTCCTTTTGTAAGGCATTTTTGGATACCAGAGCGGGTCCAGCCTAGTGTCTTGGAACGGGACTAAAGTCTGGCTTAAGAACAAGGTATACATTTGGCGCAAATTGCTCTAAAACGGAAGAAAACTACGACAATTTGGCTATTTTTCATGACGTTGAAGAGTTATCTATCCGACGCCCGTCCGTTGGAACTGCCATCGCCAGCTGTAATAAAAAGTTTTCATACCGCGTTCATATAGTGGAATACCTCAGCCATGGCAAAAGTCAAGCCATGTGGACGGCACGACTTTGTAAAGCAAATGTAAAGCATCGCGTGCATAGGAAATTGATTGCTACATGTTTTGAGGACAACTCGACTTGTTTCAGTTCATCGTTGCTGCCGTCCTGGCCGTTGCTGCTGCCGACAGGCTGCCCGCCCCGCGCTCATACTCTGTCCCCGCTCCGCCCTCGTACTCTGCCCCCGCTCAGCCCTCGTACTCTGCCCCTGCCCAGCCTTCGTACCCTGCTCCTGCTCAGCCCTCTTACTCCGCTCCTGCTGCCCCCAAGTACTCCCCCAAGGTGATCGAGATCCTGAGCCAGGAGTTTGACCTGCGTGACGACCAGTCCTACGATTCCAGGTAAGATAACGAAGCCGTTTTCACGCTAGCTTTTCCATATCTTTCTTCTTATGTGGACTTAAGCTTATAGACAGTTAGGTACAAAGATGCATGTGTCTGTAGCTTTTGCTAAGTTCGGCAATAAATAATTTCCATGTACGCTTCTTTGCGGTGCATAGATTCTTGATTTCTTTTTTTTTGCTCTAATCTTAGGTTATTATAAAGAGAACTATAACAAGCGCCATTTCATTTTTTAGGTTGACCAAACCCTTGGTTTCAACGCAGCATACGTTTTATCTACTCCTAGCATGACATCCATTTTTTTAAGGAAGCGTTTTGAATACCGAGAAAGTTACGTGGCTGTTTGGATGCATCAAATTTTGGGGTTTCAATCACTTTGCAGTTACAGCTGCATTGCTTCAACCAATTCGAATGGTGATAAAAAGTCAAACTGCTCCAGGAATCAAAAGGTTGTTTCAAATGTATCGCCTTATCTAAAAATTGCAAGCCAAGTTAGAGTTACTTGAAATGTACCATCACATATCAAAATTAGCAAGGTACATGATATAGTGTATCCGCGGGTCACGGCCTTTAGTGGGTGTTGACCACTTTGCAGTAAACGTTCGCACGGATTGTTGTTCATGCTAATGCGCTCTGTTTATAATACTTCCTTTTCCACAGCTTCCAGACTGAGAACGGCATCTACGCCTCCGAGTCTGGCCAGGCCGTGGCCGGCTACGGAGATGAGCAGAGCTACGCCGTCCAGGGCCAGTACAGCTACACCGGCGACGACGGTGTCAGCTACACCGTGACGTACGCGGCCGACGCCAACGGCTTCCAGCCACAGGGTGGACCACCTGCCGACCCCCGTGCCCACCGAGTACCCGACCCCGGAGGTGCCGGCGACCCAGGCCAGCTACCAGGCAGCCCCTGCTCCCAGCTACCAGGCCGCCCCCGCACCGCAGTACCAGCCCACATACCAGTGACTCTGAGTGCAGTCCTTTCTTTTCATTCTTTGGATGAGAACAGTATACACCGACTACACTTATATGTTTGTCTATTTATTGTGATGCTTGAAACGAGTGTTATGTTTGATTGCGTTGTGTGACTGTTTGGTTTCAATACACGTGCATTTCCGGAAAAGTACCCCATTTTTGTTGGAGATGAAAGCAGTCTACTGAGGCACGTTACATGAGCGACCACTGACCGTCGGTCTGTCCTTCTGGAGCAGCCCTGGTGTCCAGAGGCTGGCGGGTGTTTCTTCGATGGGGGGATGTTCGTAGAGGGGAAAATTGGCCAGAACAATGGCAGACCCTTGGTGACGGCAGCCTTTTCACGTCCAGGATTGTGCTTATACCATTCGGGTTGGAAATATACGACATCCGGTGGTCTGCAATGCCGATGCGTACGAGGCCATTTTGTTAAGAAATGACCGATTGTGGTCCCAGTTCATGACACGACAGAGCTGATTTTGGGTCCAAGGGATTGCGCGACTTCTGGGACCGGTGAAAGCGGATGACCAGGCCAAAAATTCAAGTGATCTCATTTTCCTCCTTTTTAAGGCACCTCAGAGCTGCTCCTGAAGTGTCAGGATACCAGACCCACAAATGCGTAACATGCATTACTCGCGAAGTAACATTTGTGATGTTTCGACGAAAAGTACATTCGGCCGTTGTTCTAGCTCCCAAGGAAGGGTGCAATCATGGATTAGTAGTCGGGTAGCCGTTGTTAGTGATTTTACATGGACGACATTACTTCACTGCCATTCATGCAACGAACTTCAAACTGCGGAACTGCTGATCAGATTTTCTTCAAACCAGCACCAATCGAGAGCTAGCATGCGGTTTCATTGGCCGTTCTCAGACTGGTGACCTCAGGCCACCATCTTCACCTTCAAACCGCCTAAGCCACTTGATGGCATTGCAGCCAAGTTCAAGCTCGGAAACCGCCGAACCGATCTGCTTGAAACCTTTACAAAAAGATAGAGAGGATGCGATTTCACCATCCATCCTAAAACTGGTGGCCTCAGGTCACCATCTTCGCCTTCAAAAACAGCATAAACCACTTTAAGGCATTGCCGCCGAGTCCAGACTCGGAAGCTGAACTGCTGAACCGATCTGCTTGAAACCTTTACCAGAAGATAAAGCGCATGCGATTTCATCGGCCGTTCTGAAACTGGTGACCTTTGCCTTTGCATCTCTGCTGTTCTCAGTGTGAAAACTGAGAGGTTGGAAGAAACTGAACGAATATGCACCCTTAAAAAACATAACCATTTTGAGGCACCGAAGCCAAGCCCACACTCGCAGGCTGCTTAGCTTGTCTCTTCGAAACTTGACCAGCAAACAGCACATCGACGATCTCATTTGCGGTTCTGAAACTGCGGATCACATTCACCTTCAAAAACCGATAAAATTTGGCATTCGCATGGGCACCGTCCATGAAAGGGACCGTTCCACAGAGGTATGGAGTTTCGAACGATTGAAAGCTATCTTGACGGGCATTCAGCGCAGTTCACAGCTCTGCCTATTTTTTAAAACCCTCCAGTGTCCTCTAATCCTCTTCCAAGCCCCTCTAGTTGCTGAGCTTTACCCCGGTGAAGGTGTGCAGACTATTTTAAGGGGACTATTTCAAGATCACCCCTGCATCCATGACGCCACGATGACGTCATTCAAATTCTGGCATGGTATTAGCCATGTGGTGATCAAGTTCAACAAATATATAATTGTCAGGTAGTTTTTATCTGACGTTCGCGAGAAAGATTCTGCGATATAACGACCGTCATTTGGCTCTCAATCAATGTTGTGCAAAGAACGGTGACGTATGGAACAATAGCATTTTGAAGAGAATATTTATCATCCTGAGCAGCTGTGTTTTTTAGAGCAGTCTTTTTCACTTGAGAGTGCAACCATTGTTATAAGTGAGCTTATTTCATCATATTTCATGCATGCTTCAATTCTTCAAAAGAAAAACATTCCCATGAAGACGTGGGATGTCACTGGTGCTGCTGCCAAAACGCGTGTGTAAAGCTTACGTTGCTTCACGTCGTATTGACGATGCAGCTCCAGCCACGACACTCTTACATCGACATGACCCTCCGCCGTCGGCTGCGCGTGTATGCCCCCTGACCGAGGGTCACACGGCGGCCGACCCGCGGCAAATCCGAGCGCGCCAGCCGCACGTCACGCCTTACAAACGCACCATCCGTTTCTTTTATCATTTTTATGGCACCTTGATGTTTTTGGCGAGTACTACGAGTTCATCATCCTGAGTGTTTGAAGGGCTTTCTTTGTGTGGTAAGAAACAGACTTACAAGATCTGTAGCTGTTCAATTGGATTGTTCATGATGGGTAAGTTTGATGTGTTTAATATGGTTCGTTAGAAGGTCTTGCAGCAGAAGGGAATGAGTGCTTGAATGGGGTATCAAATGTTATCAAGGTGATATCTCTCTCTTCACCTGCTGAATGCGTGTCGCGAACACAAGCGTGAGGAATTTCGGGCTGTGCGACACTCGTCATGAACGGGTCATTTTTCCTCATTTCTAAGCCACAGGCCAATGTTCTAAAAAAGAACGCCATTCTCTGCAAAAAAGTACGACACCCAAGAAATGGCACCCTCCCGAAGTTGTAAAAGAGAAGACCGCGACAGCAAATCTGTCTTTTTTTTCCCGCTGGCGTTTTCTTTTCCTCCTTCTACTAACGTATCTCTAGCAGACAGCTCGGTTGAGGCCTCGTGCACCGGAGCACAGAACTTTGCACCGGTTTATGGGTTAGCATACGTGCAGGAACGATTCCAAAAGTGGGGGCTCACCTCAGGGTGTACTTCAGGAACTTTTGTCTGGAAAGCGAGCGAGCGAGCGAGCCCGATGCCCGAGGGGCGGGGGGGGGGGGGGATGCAGGTTATTATCGCTCTTTATTCAAATATCACGTCTGCTTTGCTAGATATCCATCTAAAGCTGTTTCTCACTGGTGCACAATCTTGCCCATTCGACTGATCTGTCATTTGGCAAATAAGGCTATCCAGCTTCCCTAGATTATTCGTCCATTTAATTATCGTCTTTCCTGGGGAGTCGAAATTCCACGAGCGAGTAGGCACTTTGGGTCATTGAGGAAGCATCTGCCTCCACAGTGTAGATGTTAAAATATGGCCCTGGACGTAGACTGGTGAGAGTTTGAAAGTGGATCGGTGGCTCACAGTGCGACAGATTTTTCGTGCGCCTTCAGTTCGCTGGCTGCTTTTCAAGAGATGAGACTTGTCGCAGCATTTTAGGCGGAAACAAATTCGTGAGCTTGAAACTGCTAGAAACAACGTGACAAAAGCCATAAAACGGTAGATTCTCTTTTAAAAATCAAGCCACATACTAAGGCCCATCTGTCATATGTTTCTTATCTGGGCCCTGCTCTTGTCCGCTGTCGGTGGCCACTGCCCCTGGCCTGGATGTCTCCCGCATGACTGACTGCGAACTGATCGCAATGGCTGCTTTGTTGCATGCTTTGGATCGGCGTACTACATGGGTATGAAAGATGTGTTGGAACACCTGCAACAATATCTTGTTCCGAATTATCTTCCCTCACACCCGCACCATCGCACAAAATAGCCTCCGGGAAGCTGTCTGCCTAAGGAATGAATTGGCCCAACGGACACTTCATTGTCCGTACTGCAATGTATACGACTTGATCTGCTTTTGTGTATAGGCAGGGGCGTAGCCAGAGCCTGCCAAGGGGAACACAAGGGCGACGAAGCCCATCTTACGGTGATCCCCCCCCCCAAAAAAAAGTCCCCCGGATAATAGCTTACCTGTTAACAAGTGACACCGGGTTTATTCGCATTATTGTTATTTTTACCTTGTACCAGAACAGAAACCAGGAGAGCAATCACAAGCTCATTCTGTTTGTGTTTTGAGGTCAATAAACTGCAGAAATCAGGCGTTTGAACGACTGTATGGAAGAAATTACCGGCGCTATTAATTTGCAATGGTTAGAAGACTCATTCTAAACCGACAGAATCCAGATGCTTTATCAAAACAATTTATCCGGGTTCTGCAGACATTGAGGACATCGCGAAGGTAGCTTGTAGATCGATATGTTTGATCCAAACTTGAAGTTGAAATTTGATTGCAGATCGAGTGGTCAACAATGTGTATTAACATGGCCAAGCCATGTTTGTTCTGAAAATGTTCACCCACTCAGTCAGAATCGATTAGTGATACAGTTATGTACCGTGCTTTTTTAACATGCACACTTCCAAATCTTAGAAAAAAAACTCGACACCATGCGTTGCAGTCTCCTGTCCGCGGAAGCCTTAACCCAGCAGATAAAATATTTAGCCGTGGCCCACTGTAGGACGAAAATGATGACACCTCTGAAATGGTTACCCTTTAAAACTTCAATCGACTAGTAATACAAGCTATGTGACGTAACTTTGAGCATGCGCACTCGAAAATCTTAGAAACACAAGCCTCGACCACAGGCGTTGCAGTCTCCGCAGGCCGCACAGCTAATATTGAGTTGCGGCCAACGGGTGGACGAAAATGACGACGCTTCTGAAAAAGCATCTTTGGACGCTTCATGACATCAGATCTCACATTTGGAAAGCAGACTAAGCGCATATTTCACTGTGCAATTTTAGACTGATGAAAAAAAACAGATTGGCCCTTAAAGCACCGCGAATTGGGGCTGGAATCTATGGGTTGAACTGGAAGAGTGAAGGTAAAATCTCTATTTTTTGTGTTTTTGCAGCTATATATCTATGTAGAAGACAGATTAACACGGCGCCCGCTGTCTGGTGGCACTTGTAGTGGCCGAGACCTTTCGGTTTTATGGAGGTTGCAACCCAGACCATCCTTGTCCTTGCTCTCGCGGTTGCGGGCGGACATGCGCAAGCATTTTGACGCAATTTGTTTCAATAATACATTCTGAAAAATATGAACGTTCTAGGTAACCATGGCATAACTTTGCTCGCTTCTTTAGGCTCATTTCAACCCACCCGATTCAACAAATATGATACTTCCATTTACTCAAACAATAGTGAGACACTTATTTCCTTCCAAGCAAGGGGCCTCTTGAGTTAGAACACCATGGCTAAATTACCGTGTCCGGTCAAGGGGCTGAAGGGTCAATTACGTCCCATCGCGAAGTGTCTTCTGGCTATCATTCTGGCGGCACGGAGTGGTATCTCCTGGTCGGTCCGGAGGCCATTAGAAGGATATATCCAATCACATTGTTCCCATCCTGACACGGGAGGCCCTCTGACCCGTGCACAAGCCTCGGATCAGCACAACAACCTTCATTGACGCAACAACATCCCTGATCACCGCAGGCAGTCCGATAGTTGTCACATAGACTCCACTTCCGTGTTTTTCAGTGTTCATCAGGGACATTGAGTTCTCCCTGTCTGTAGATTGTAGCTGAAATGGGGTTCCTAATTTGTATTAACATAGCTAGCCCATGCTCGTCTTAAAATGCTCATAATCCTGTCAGAGCTGATTACTGATGAGAAAACTATGTAATATAGTCTTGAGCATGCGCGCTCGCGTGTCACAGCAAAAACAGCCTCGACGCCCGGCGTTGCAGTCTCCAGGCCGTGCTGCGTCGGCCTTGCTGCTGCATCATTAAGCGATGACCAATGAGCAGACGAAAAGGATGACGCATCTTAAGGGAGAGGGCTGACGAACTAGATAAATCGGCATGCATTTTTAATG